>NC_056737.1:1422059080-1422071214 GCF_019279795.1 Protopterus annectens
TGCTTACAAGTGCCTACTCATGCGCACACCCGCGCTAATTTCTTTTAAAGAAATGAAAATGGGGAGACAGGAAAGTGGTGAAAAAGGGGTCACTAAGAGGGTAGGACAGTAGGAGAACAAGCTCGGGAGTTGCAGGAAGGGTGTAGGAAAGGCCCATAGCTGCCCATTTCTTTGTCAGCAACAGCTGTGCATACATATGTAATTTGGTGTAGAATTTGAAACCTTCCACCCCTGAGAGAGGGGTGAGGACAACGACATGTGTTGTATAGCCAATCGTAATTTCAACTTTACATGTCCAGCAGACATGTCTGCGAAATGGGCAGCTATGTATGGGGCGTATTTTTTTTTTTGCGGGAACAGAGTGCCCTTTTTTTTCAGGGGAGAGTGGTATGTCAGGTACAGGTAGTAGGTATAGTTGGGGAGGTAGGTTGGGGAAGTTCACAGACAAGACACCCAAGACGCATACAGGGCTGGTGCATGACACATGTGGGGGGATACACATTTGACGGGGACGGATGTTGGGAACTCCAGAGCCCATGAGCCCACAGATGGCAACAGTGGAACTGAAATCCCCACCCATAGGCAGTTGCCACTGTGCCTTCACCGCCCAGGACGGGGCTGTGCTGGGGGCTGTGTAGGTGGGGCAGCGGGCAAGCCCACCAGTTGTGCCACCCGTGCCTCGAGCTGACGTAGGGGATCAAGCACAGACTGCCTGATCTCCCTACGCACCACAGTCCGGACACCATGGAGGGTGAGTGGAAGGTCTCCTCCGGCCACGCTTGCAGAGGGGGGACGAGCCCCATCCCCTGCAGCGCTTCCACCCGCAGGTGGCACAGTGCCACCGGAGGAGGGTCCAGCCTGGGCACTAGTGCCAGGTGCAGTCGCCAGCTGAGGTGGGAGAGGTGGGTCCGCTGGGACCCGTCTTCCCTGTCGTTCTGTGTTTGATAATAATTTAGAATGGTGTGTATTAGTGGCAGACAGTACCATGCAGAATTAGTTGTAACAGCATGCATTCGTACTCCCATTAACCAAACACCCATATATTTGGAACAGTAAACAGCTGGCATAACACATGCATTATTTCAACAACAGTACACATTCACACAGCATGCAGGGTTGATTGATGGCAACAGGCCATCAGGTTCGGATTTGTGAACGGTGCACATGCATCGTCAAACATGCAAATATTTAAGAACCAACAGGACAATTGTCAACAGGACACATGTCCATGGAAATTAATTGCAAGTACACATACCCATTTCATGTGTGATGGATTATTGGTGGATTTAGGGTGGGGTAGAGAAATATTACATTAACAACTGCAATTACATATACATAGCTGTGATTTACTAATAGCTGCAGATACATGTACACTACAGGTCTAGCTACACTTTCCTATCTGCAAACATATGCATGTTGGTGATGTGACAGTTACTGCTACATTCATATCATTGCATTTCTATTTCTACATATTCAGATCTGCCTCTGTTCAGTTACAGCATCCTGCTACTTTCCATTTCTATGGCTCTGGGCAACTGTGGATGTTTGTTATTGTATACAAACTACTCTTATGTGCATAATACTTAGGTACAGATACATATCCAACCTGTGGGACACACATCTTTCTGACCGAGTTATATTTTCTGTGCCTCTCTCACTTCTTTCATGCTCTACTGACTGTAGAATGCTTTATTCAGGAGTTAATTCAAGCTTTGTGCTGGAGACATGCCTCTTTCACACACCCTCACTTATTTATAGTTGCAATTAAGACTGGCACAGGATTCTATGCTTTCTTGGTGTGTTTTACATAATTACAACTATCCTTTCCAACAGTCTCACTTCTGCTTGGCTTCACAGCTTAAACGGGGGGAATATTAGTCCAACTTAACTTTAACTGATCTTCTGTGTCTGTAATACACTGACTACTGCAGGTTATGTGCATCTAGCAGATTCTCTCTTTCACTGTTATTTGCATTTCAGTATTGTAACTCACTACACTGCACTGTTTTACAAGCTGACAGGCAATTTATTTTGTACAGTTAGAAACAGAGGTCCACTAACCTGCCTGGTGGTGCAATCGCAGGAGCCTACCAGCATGGGCTCTGCGATTCATGGTCCATACACCTGCAGCTGTAAAATAAACGTACTGCTATTGGTAAACACATCTACATATTATCAGCTATTTTTCTTTCTTAATAAATGATTTAATGTTACTTACTCAGTAGTGGGGCGTTGGGCATTTGACTGGCCTCCTGGGTCCACCGGGTCAATAGGTCCTGTTTACGTCGCTTCAGGTCCGCATGATGATGACGGACCTGTTCACCAGTCCAAGGAATCCCAGTGGCACTGGTGAGGTCACGAGCCAACTGGTCCCATGCCTCCGCATGATACGCTCCCCACAAGACCTGGCCCTGTATGAGTTGGGCCTCGTGATCATGGACAAGGAGCCAGACCATGTATCTGGACTCCTCAATGCCCCACCGCTGTGCTCGGAAGCAACTGCCCTCCCCTACTCCTGACATTCTGACTGCAGGTACTTTCCACAATCAGTTATGCTGTGTATTCCCGCCTATGGTGCTTATATATGCCGTTTTTCCTGCACTTATGTGTGATTGGCCAGTTTGGAAATGTATCAGCTTCACAAAACCTGCTTTGTCATGCTTCCCGTTGCATTCATTCCTATATAGATGTTATTTCTGCATTTCCCAGTGCAAATGTCATGGCCTAGTGCTTCTGTTCTTCGACTATGGTGTATGGTATCCTGGGTTCAAGTCTCAGCATAGCTTTTTGTTTTGCTCATGTCTGTCTAGACAGGCTAGTGGATGTCTCTGAGTAAAGGCAGTTTTAATTCAGCTTGCTCAACGGTGCCCAGCGGTTAGCGTGTTTGAGCAGAGGTGCGCATCGCGCATACGGGGTGACCTACTTGCAGCATTATTTACCTTTTTGCATGCATACTGTGCTCAGATAGGCTACTGACACACGTTCTTACCGTGACATAGCGGAGCTCAGCTACGGGCAGTTTGTTTATACATGGTGACCCACTGCTCACCTATAAGCACACATACTCAGCTTGTTAGAGCATAGCTCAACTCTTAGCATATCTGCTTTCATTTTATTTAATTGTCTCATATTTATGTTATCTAGATAGCCTATTTCGTGATATTTTACATACATAATATCATTATATATCTGTACATGTGTGTCAGGGGTTTGTTTCATGCCTATTTATAAAAAAAAAGTTTGGTGGGGCTGGGACTCGTACCCTGCTTGCCTACTCATGAGACAACATGTCTACCGCTACGCTATTTCATTTTGCCTTATTTTGCATATTCAGAACTTATGAGCTTCTTTACAGACTGCTAACTGTGGTTAAGCGAAGGGCACACCCGCGCAAATGAGCGCACTTGAGGGCAAACGTTGTTTATAATAAAAAAAAATTATTAAAAGTCAGTTTTATGCTTATATGTTTATTGTCTGTGGGGACATGTGTTCTATTGTGTTTGTTGACATTTACTTAGGCAAGCTCGTGGGTGTGTACATTTGGCTGGGCTGCTCCTCTGTGGGCGTGTCCCTTTATGTGCCTCACAGCATTGACACGCCCCCTTCCTCCTTACACGATCCGTGTAAGGCTTTGGAGTGTGTCAGCATGCTCTCATGAATATCCAGAGCATGCTGACATCACTCAGTTACACTGCAGCCTCCGTGTAAGCCTTACACGGAGGCTTCGTGAATCCCCCCCACTGAATATTTCCTTACTACAGAATTGTGGCATAATTTGCATGAAGATTCCTGCAGAAAGGTGCAGTCAGAGGTTCAAAGCTAGGGGACAGAGAGTGTGTATGAGAGAGGGAGAGTGCATTGTTACACACTAAAGTGCACCTGAATCCAGCTTTACTAATTACTAGTATTTTAATGGGGGTGAAGCCAGTTTTCACTGAAAGCTTGGGACTTTGATAACTATCTGGTAACAGGACTTGCTTAGTGTCAAACTTTGTGTGTCTCTGTTGTGTTATGATTTTATGCTTATCTTACATTTGTTTACCTAGAATGTTCAAGTCGAAAGACCACGTTCACGGAAGTTTTAAAGAGAACAGCTCCACTAGAAAAGTAACATCAAAGACAGATAAATTAAGTAAAACATATGAACAATGAATCAAATCATATATATGTATATATTTATATATAAAGATATACAAGAACACAGGAAACTATGTTAGGTCAAGCATAGTGACACCAACTACATAGAAAAAGGAAACACATTTTTTTCGATGCTCTAACCTTAACCTGACAACATTCAGCTCAATTCTGACTAAATAGTGGAAGTATTATGGGAAGGCATTTTTTTTTTTAATTAAAAGGCACATTAAGGTTAGGGACGAAAGCAGGGTTAGGGTTAGCATGCATTATAAAGAATTCCCCACCTGCCCACCATTGTAATTCTTGCTAACCTTAACTCTGCCTCTAACCTTAATACTACCACTACACGAGACAGTTGTGGCACTCACCACACACACACACACACACACACACACACACATCAAAATCTAGACACTAAACTAACTATTACCATCACCCTAAACAGTCAAGATTGCACACAGTTTTGTTTTCGTATTGTTCATCAGTAATAGAGGCTTCAGAGGTAACCATTCATGGGTATAAGGAGAAATGGCAAGCAACATATTCTTGTTTGTCAGAGAGGGTGATGTATTACGCTGTATGCAATTTCTGTGCTTGCTTTTATATAGGTAAAAGTGACTTGAAACTTAAGCCATGTACATATGAACATATGAGAGATATTAAACTTGAGACAAATGCCTTGTCAAAACACTGTGCAGAATATGAAGGACATTATTTTAAGGGCCAAATTCAGGAAGCCTCCGTGTAAGAGTTATAACTCTTACACGGAGGCTGCAGTTAAACGGTGTGATGTCAGCATGTCATGTATATGCATGAGGTGCATGAGGCATGCTGAATCACACTGTAACTCTTACACGGTCCATGTAAGACAGTAGGGGGCGTGTCCATAGGCTAAGCCCTGCAAGCGGACACACCCCCGGAAGTCTACAATGGCAGAAAGTAAACAGCCACTAGAGAGGCCATGGAAATGTGAATAAACACACTACACAACACAAGCCCCCACAGACCAGCAATGTAAAAAGTGAGCAGATGTTATAAAATGAAAATGAAAACTGTTTTATTTTTTTTAAAACCCCGTAAATGTTTGCTACTGCGTGCGCTCGTGTGCGCGGGTGTGCTACTAGCGCAACTGCAGTTAGCAATCAGTGGAAAAGGATATAAGAACTAAATATGCAAAGTAAGCCAAGAAGTAGTAGCATAGTAGTAGAGTTGTTGGCTTAAGAGCAGGCAGGCATGGTTCGAGCCCACACAACAACCTTTTTTTTTTATTTGTAAATAAGCACTAAAAAGGCCCCTGACAGTATTGTACAAATGTAAAAGTATTTCCTTTTGTAAAATGGAATGAAATGGAGCATATATTTTCAAGTAATACAATAATAAAAATATTTAGAAATGTACTGATAGCTAAGCTGCTGTGAGACAGAGTGCCCGTAGCTGAGTAGTGTTTCAAAGCTGCAAATTGCTTGCCTGTAGCTAAGCACTGGTTTAACAGGCTCAAACTGTGTGCAACTAGCTGTGCTTAGTTTAACATTCGTGTTACTAGCCAATTAAAGTTTAACCCAGATCACACCATTTGCGCAGAGGTGCGTGCCGCGCCCACAAGCTAACCGCCGGTGCGCATGTGTTAGCTTCGCGCAAACGAGCGCAGACCTGGTTTTAAGTGCTTAAAAGTGCCTTTGGCACGTTTGATTGACAGGTCCTGTACTCATTTCTAGACAGTCATAAAAATTAAAAATCAGTGGTCAGATTCGAACCCAGGATACCATGCACTAGAGTCAAGGTACTAAACCACTAAGCCATGACAGCAGTACTTAGAAATGCAGAAATAGCATATATATAGGATGTAATCCAAAATGGAGCATGATAAAGCAGTTTCTGTGAAGTAGATACAATTCCAAAATGGCCAATCATAGAAATGTGTGGGAAAATCGGCATATATAAGCCCCATAGGCGGGAATACACAGCATAAACGATTGTAGAATAAACCTGCAGGCAGAATGAGTGGAGTAGGGGAGGGATGTTGCTTTCGAGCACAGCGGTGGGGCGTTGAGGAGCCCAGATACATGGTCTGGCTCCTAGTTCACCATCATGAGGCCCAACTCATGCAGGGTCAGGTCTCATGGAGAGCATTCAGGGCGGAGGCATGGGACCAGTTGTCTCATGATCTCACTAGTGCTACTGGGATTCCACGTACTGGTGAGCAGGTCCGTCACCACCATGCAGACCTGAAGCGACGTAAAGAAGACCAGTTGACCCAATGGATCCAGGAGGCCCGGGATATGCCCAACGCCCCACTACTGAGTAAGTTACATTTTACTTATGTATGTAAGGAATTCAACTAGCTGATACCATGGAGATGTGTATTCCAATATTACTTGTTTTGTATTACAGCTGCAGGTGTCCGCTCTGTGAATCGCAGGGCACATGACCACAGGCTGGTGCGGCTGTGCCACCATGCAGGTTAGTAAACCCATCTAGTACTTGTAAATAAATATTATAGTGTAGCACGTAGCAGAACACTGCAGTGTATTCATTAAAAGTAATAGAATGTGCAAGCAACAAGTGAAAGTCTGCAGGTATGGCTGCAACAAGTTCATCAGTATGCAATTGAAACTGGAAATATAATTGATAGAAATAAATAGATCTGTAATACAGATGTCCCACCATTAATTAAATGTAGTATAACCTGCAGTAGTCCCAAGAGTACAGCTTCAGAAGCTGAGTTAATCACATGTGAGATATATCCCCTGTTGAAATGCTGAATCATGACAGAAGTGAGGCTGCTGGAAAGTGTTTGAATCACCACAGGTCTAATATGTGAACAAAGCCTAGAAGTACCAACCTGAACTGTGAAATAGCAGGATGTGTGAGAGTGACAGAAAGGGTCATGTATCAATAAATAAAGTAGTAATAACTCCTGAATATATAAGCCTCAGTGTGGTTCTACAGAACTAAATGCATGTGGGAATTAAAAATTAACATCCCAAACTGATTTCAGTGTGTCTGAATCTTGAATGTTTAAGCCAAAATCTGTATATGGTGATGACAGTCAACAATTTTCAGATAGAATGAATGATTGTCTGACATACTAAACATCCATAGTTGTCCCCTGACCTGTCATCAAAGTGTAGCAGGATGATGTATCTGATCAAATTCAAAATAACTAGGATAGTGATGTATCTGTAACAGGTCTAGCATGACAGTCAATTAAAAATCATTTTGAAGCTATCACCCACAAGTTAATTGTGTTTCTATTACAAATGTATATTAATGTATAATTTATGAATGTGTCATCATTTTCTTTCTCCACCCCACCCTATAATTGCAAATTAAAAAACTCACTAAATATTGGTATGTGAACATTTCATTAACCATGGACATTTGTCCTGTTGTTTCAAAAATATATGCATGTCCGTTGTTGCATGTGTCCTGTTCATACCTGCAAACCTGATGGCCTGTTGCCATTAATCAACCCTGCACGTTGTTTGATTGTGTATTTCTGTTCAAATAATGCATGTGATATTGTTATGCCTGTTATTCAATGGTGTTAATATCTGGGTGTTTGTTTAATGGGAATACCAATGCATGCTGTTACAACTAATTTGAATGGAATAATATGCTACTAACCCAAACTAACATAACATACTCACAAACCTAGAACGCTTGGGAAGGCGGGTCCCAGCGGACCCACCTCTCCCACCTCATCTGGTGACTGCACCTGGCACTAGTGCCCAGGCAGTACCCTCCTCCGGTGGCCCTGTGCCACCTTCGGGTGGAAGCGCTGCAGGGGATGGGGCCTGTCCCCCCTCTGCAAGGGTGGCCGGAGGAGCCCGTCCACTCACCCTCCAAGGTGTCCGGTCTGTGGTGCGAAGGGAGATTCAAGACTCTGTTCTTGGGCCCCTATGCCAGCTTGAGGCCCAGGTGGCACAGCTTACGGGCATGCCCATTGTCTCGCCTGCACAGCCCCAAGCACAGCCCCGTCCTGGGCTGTGAAGGAACAGTGGCAACTGCCTATGGGTGGGGATATCAGTTCCACTGTTGCCATCTGTGGGCTCATGTGCCCTGGATATCCCAACCTCCGTCCCCGTCAATTGTGTAACCCCCCCACATGTGTCATACACCACCCCTGTATGCATCTTGTCTGTCTTGTCTGTTAACCTACCCAACCTACCTCCCCAGCTATACCGACTACCTTCAACTGACATACAACTCTCACCTGAAAAAAAAAAAAAAAGGGGCACTCTGTACCCACAAAAAAATTACGCCCCCTACATAGCTGTCCATGTTGCACACATGTCCGCTGGACATTGAAACTGTTAATTACAATTGGCTGTACAACAGGTATTAATGTTGTCCTGACACCTCTCTCAGGGGTGGAAGGTTTCAAATGTCACACCAAATTACATACAAATGCACAGCTGTTGCTGAGAAAGACATGGGCAGCTATGGGCCTCACCTACATCCTTCCTGCAAATCCCAAACTTGTTTCCCTACTGTCTTACCCTCTTTGTGACCCCTTTTTCACCACTTTCCTGTCACCCCTTTTTCTTTTCTTTCAAAGAAAATAGCACAGGTGTGAGCTTGTGTGCGCGGAGCTCAACGCCAGTGCACATGCTTGAGCTCCGCGCAAATGAGCGCAGACCTGGTTTTAAGTGCTTAAAAGTGCCTTTGGCACTTTTGATTGACAGGTCCTGTACTCATTTTGAAAGAAAAATAAATTCCCACTGTCAGTCTCGAACCCAGGACCTTGGTAACACCAGTCTCTATGACCTACCATTAAGCCATGACTCTCATACAAGAACATAGTGCTAAAATATATATAACATGTAATAGTAGGAATCAATATAAAGGCAATATAGGATGTGTACTACCCAAAGCATGTCAGGTAGATTTTTAATGCCTGAATTACTGGATTCCCATACTAGTTTAGTGTTAACAGAAACAGCCCTGCTAATTGTTAGCTTGTACATAATAATGTAAGGTAATGTACATATATGAAAGTATTATATGTAAACACACACGCACACACACACACACATATATATATATATATATATATATATATATATATATATATATATATATATATATATTAATACATGTGAAATATAGTGGTAGGTGTCAGTATTCATACACACTCACTACAGGAAACAGTGAAGATAAATGCAGCAACCAGAATCTGCAACACAGTCTGACTCCTGTGAGACTTACTAACCCTTTTAACTGCTTAAAGGTGCCTTCAGCACTTTGATTGATAGGCCCTGTACTCAATTTGAAAGCAAAATAAAAGCATACTATTAGGCCTTACCACAAGACCATTATATCACTAGTCTGTATGACCTACCACTAAGCCATGACTCTCATACAGGAATATAGTGCTAAAATAAGTAGAACATGTAGGTTCATAGGTTAGTACTAAGCTAACTGCTCTTGCGAGCCATTTTAAGCCTAGCCAATTATCCCTTGTGAGACTCAAACCCTGCGCCTTGTGTTTGTAAGGCAAACACCTTAACCATTAGGCCACCCTCCTAATAGTAGGAATGAAAATAAAGGCAATATAGGATGTGTACTACCCAAAGCATGTCAGGTAGACTTACTGTCCTAATTACTGGATTCCCATACTAGTTTAGTGTTAACAGAAACAGCCCTGCTAATTGTTAGCTTGTACTTAATAATGTCAGCTAATGTACATATATGAAAGTATGTATATGTACACACACACACACATATATATATATATATATATATATATATATATATATATATATATATATATATATATATATATTAATACATATGAAATATAGTTGTAGGTGTCGGTATGCATACACACCCACTACAGGGAACAGGTGAGAGAAATGCAGCAACCTGAGTTTACAACACAGCATGAATCATGAGAGAATTACTAACCTTCACACTCACAGAACACTGTCAACAGCATAGCAGCATGGTCCATGCCCTTACAATCTGAAAGGGCAACGCCTATCTCACATACCCTTTTATAGCACTGTCCTGAAATCACAGTGAGACATGCAATCAGTACACAACTGGCTGCATGCAAGTAGCAAATGCTGCCTTACAATTGGTGCAGAGGCCATCACATGGACCTATGCAGATACTTACAAAAGCATCCAGTACTAACACTCCACACATGCAATACATTCATTGCACCAAACCGACGGAGAAAGAGAGAGAGAGAGAGAGAGAGAGAGAGAGAGAGAGAGAGAGAAAGAAAGAAAGAAAGAAAGAAATAAAGCAATAAAGGCAGTGAAAAAAAAACTGCATCATCACAGCAACAAAAGCAGCAGCAGCAGCAGCAAACAGCAAGTAGCACCAGTGACACAGCAACAGCTGACACAAACACAGGTAATGCAAAGTAGCAGGTTAATACTGTGTTTACTGTGAAACCTCCAAATGTATCATCGTTCACTATCTATAGGTATGTCCATGAGATAGGTTGTGTGTACATAGTCCTGATATATATACATATGTAATATTGCTGTACATGTCTTCCATACTTAAGACTTCCATAGCTTAGAACACAAGGCCAGTTATGCATATGATGCAGTAGTTCCCAGGGTCAGTAGAGGTTCCTCCTCATTGGTGTGGGACCACTGTGTATGTATGGCACTGTTCAGGTACATATCCTGTAGTATGGCCAGGGTTTAATATCAGTCTGTAACGTGGTGCTATGTCCTCTAGGGGTGAACGTATCACACATCCAGGGATACCATTTTGTAAAAAAGTGATGCTGTGTGTTCTGCAATGTTGAGGGTGGCCCTCACCTGGACATGTGAGATGATAGGGAGGTTACATTCATCTGTGATAACTAATTCCACTTGTGTAGGAGAATGGGGGGGGGGGGTACCTGCACCTAAACTGTCTGCAACAATGGTGCCAATATCTGTGCATTTGGTGAATGTGAAGCATCTTACCACTGCTGACCACAGATGCCTTGCCTTCATGTGAATCTGCTCTGTGCTGCAGTAGCCTCCTGCTATTGTTATACAATGTGCCTGTATCTGTAGTCCACTGGACAGGATAAATAAGTGGTGTGCATACGGTCTGGGTTAGATAGGTGTGTGCACATTACATGCACTATGTGGGATGTCTGTGGTAAGCTTTTGCAAAGGGGCCAGCAGTGTGTGTTGTGGCTTCCACTGGCCCAGTGGGCTGCATGGATTGCATCACAGTCCTAACTAGTGAATAACTCTGTAATTACATAAATACATAGCAAGGTAGTGTACTGTGCTTGTGGTGTTGTTGGGATATGTATATCCAGGCTGAGTAATGTGTGTCCACATCACAGTGTTGGTTGGCAACACACATACAGTATGTTGGGATGAGCACCCAGAGTGTTTCAGAAGTGTTGCCTGTGCAGAAATATCTGGCCATTACCTGCGCATCCCCCACAACACACACACATGCAACATATGGCAGAAGTAGTATAGCAGTACACATAGGTTCATAGTTTCATACTAGGCTATTTGCCCTAGGGAATTGATAAGCCTAGCAGAATGTGTTTGTCTTTTGCCACCCAATTAAAATTTATGTTGCTATGCCCTTTTCCGAGGTTAGTATACTGTGCCTATGTCTAACAGTGACATAGAAGTGATACCCGGGGTACAACTATGATCTCCATCCACTCATCCAGATTCCTATGGAAGAGAGTCAATGAGGGACTCTGCCTAACCTGTACTGTGAGTTCATTACAGAGTGAAGGGAGCCTCTAGGTTATGAATCTGTCCCTCCAGCATGTCCTATTTATTTCAGTGCTAAGGTTCAGGTCTCTTGAGCGTGTGGCTGTATGGGATTTTGATTTCCTGAGGTGCAGCATGTCCATTACTTCTGGGTTGGACATGGCTGTATATGGCAGGCACAGACTGCCTCTGAACAGGCAGTATGCCACTGAGTCCAGCTGGAATTTCTTTAACTGGGCAGCATATGGCATCTGTTTGAGCCCTTTGATCCTCTTGATGAGGTACTGTTGGGTTGGG
>NC_056737.1:1422071714-1422165413 GCF_019279795.1 Protopterus annectens
GTCAGTTCAGTTGTTAGCTTCGAGCTTCAGCTTTCCTTGCTTTGTGGATTGTTTCCTGATCTTTTTACTTTTTTTTTTTTTGTGAATAATTTTTATTTGTTTTGTTTTTGCATTGGATTTGGAATCGGATTTTGCATTTTTATTTTGGGTGGATTTTGTCAGCTGTGCTGCAGCCTGTGCTAGAGAATGAAGGAAGAACAGAAGAACAAGAAGAAAGAAGAAGAAAAGTTCAGAGTGAAGGTGCAGAATTAAGTAAGTAACAACTTAGGGTTGCCACCTATTCAAATGCCCAAAGTGGGACATTTTTGGTACAAACATCAGATTTTGCAGGGCGAAACATACCCATGGCCAGTAAAAAGGACAGAACATCAGTTTTGTAGCATTTTAGTTGCTTATTATGTTTCTTACAACATTTAGGTGTTTCAGATACAGAATAACTGTTTTATACAACTATTACATAAAATATTGGAAATAATTTTGTCCTAAAATCTCAGGACATTTGCTATTTTTTCAATGTTTTTGCAGGACACAACTGCCCAAAGAGGGACTGTCCCTCGCAAAGTGGCACAGGTGGTAACCCTATAACAACTACACTCCAGAACTGTACAAAAGCATAATTCTGTAGTTGTGGGCTGGTAGAAGCACTGATATTGAGGAATGAATGATACTCATAAGAAAACAATTGTAACAGCCTGTGAGCATTTTTATTGTAATATTTAATGTCATTAGGATATTCATTACTTCATTTCAAAAGTTTTCTTATTCTTTTTTGTCCTCAGTAAGTTTTGTTGCTAAGCATACTTGTTTGTTTTCAAAAGTTACTCATATACTGTTATATGTTCTTGAAATGGCATTGCAATAGCAATAAGATACTTTCATTATTTTGTTTTAAGTGTCTGCTTATCCTGCATTCATCTGTTCCTTTTTTTTTCAGAAATTAAGATGTTGCCAAGGCTGGCCTCAGGCCTTGTCATTGTTAGGTTTCTTTCCTAGTCTGAATTAAGCAACTCTTAATCTTATTTGCATTTATTAACACATCCTTTCAGCAAGGCGTGCATTATAAACAGTTTTAAGGAATACGAGTAGAAAGTGACAAAAATAAATGAGTTCACCAGCAGGATGGACTGCCTTTACTACTTTATCAGTAAAACTACTTGATAAATGTTTAGTTTCCTTAGTGACAGATGTTATTTAGTGAACTGGCTTTAGTTCTTTGAAAATGCAAGTGGAAACCTAGACTTTTCTTTCCCTGAAACCATGTTCTGGAAATGTATTCTGCTTGCATTTAGTAAACAAGAAATCAACCATCCCCAGGTTTTATTATTCACTTTCTTCTTAAAACTGTCATTAATATATCATTTACTTATTTAACTGGACAAATCCTTGGAGATCATTTTTTATAAATGACCTAGAGTGGATATACTCTATTTAATCAGATACTTTTTTGTAACATTCACTTGAGAAGAGCAAACTGAACTGAACACAGAGATCAGCAAGACACTTTTTTATTTAGACCTTAAAATAAGCCCCGGGATTCATGAACGTTGCGCCAGGCGGACGCATAGCGTAGGCGTTACAACGCCAAATATGGCCGCCGAGCGATTCAGGTACGATCCAATCCCACGTGCACTACCGGCGTGCACCGGATCTGCGCCGCCTCCGGCGTAGGTATGCTAAACACCCCATGTGCGGTGTTGCACCATGCAAATGAAGGCATATAGCGATCCACAAAGTGGCGCAGGCGTAGCATAAGGGCACGGCAATGTAAACCAAAAAAAAACGGTTTACATTTACCCAAACATAACATAGGAGTAACGGAAGGCTGTCAACGTTAGGTATCACACTGTTGCCATATGCCAATGGTGAAAGACACAGAGAATGTCAAAAGAAAACATGCACAACATGTAAATAATAACATAAATGGTATGTCCACAGAAACTCACAGCAGAACCCCAGGACATGTCTGCGGAAGGTGCTAAACAATGAAATAATATGACAATGTCATAAAACAGCAGTGTAATACACATCAGCTTCACAGCCACAATACACCATGGTATGCATGGAAAGCCACATCCATAGTGCAAGGGTTGCCAAGGATTCGCAGCAGTGTTCGGCGTGGTAACTATGAATTAGTAGTCAATGCCATGCAAATGAGGCAGATAATACTGAATCGCAAAACCCCCGCCGGCGTAAGGCTGTACCAAACGGCGCAGCGGTAATACACCGAGGAGTGGCTCAGAGGGAATACATGTCACCTGCAGAGGGGTGTGCCACTGTAGGAGGAAGCACATTGGAGCTCAGCAAACCTGGGCTGTACATTGCACATCACAGCTGCAGGACCGGCGTGTGGGGAAATAGTTGAGCTGAGAGCACACAATGCGCGCAGAGGTGCATGTGCACGAGGATGACTACGTTCCCTTAACCCAGTCATGTGACGCTCGCCCCGCAAATAACATCAGATACAGGAAGGTGATGTTGAGAATATGAGGAAATGCGGAAGCAGTGTAATTGGAGTAGTAATGAGCAATCAACAGTAATCAACCCACGAAGGCCAATCGGCGGCAGCTGACAAGTCTGCATGCAGAAACCTGCCAAACGGGATAGGGGAGGCATATGAATGCAAAGAAAGTAGGGGAGGTAGCAGATTGCAAAGAGTGAAGACCTGACACAGCAGAGCCAAGTAGACAGGCAGCATAACGGCGGTGGCACACAAAACACACGATATGCCATGTCCCAGAAACTACACATGACAGGGCTCTGCAGGATGCATGCCAGGAAATAGTAGGTGCAACGTGCAGAAACAGTAAGGGAAGGTCGAAAGCTAATCCATTGCAGGCAAGAGTAATGCAACACCAAAGGCAACAGTGTTGCAGTGCCAACGGTAAAACACGGAAGATAATCCCCAGATATGGCCGCACAGACACACTCTATGACATCACCGGGTGTACAGCACAACAGTATAAAGTGTGAATGCACACAACACACAGCCGTGTATTCCCAAATGCCGCACCATAGGTGTAAACACACAGGGAACTTTTAAAATGTACATGTTGGGTGGCGCCATGGCCGTGATCCATCAGCATGTGTTAGAGACAGATGGAGTTGTGGAGGAGGGTGCCGACAACTGCCGTAGGCCTCAGAGGAGAAGGAGAGTGTTCAGACCAAGGGTAACCTACCAGGGGCTACAAGACCTGGAGATAGTAGAGCGTTACAGGGTGGATAGGGACACGTTACAGCAAATAGTGGAGCTGTGCCAGCCATGCCTGAGAACAAGAAACAACAGAGGGGAGCCCATCCCAGTGGACACAAAGGTATGTGTAAGCTTGCGAATACTGGCCACAGGTACCTTTCAAAGGCCAACTGGGGATATAATGGGCATCTCACAGGCATCAGCATCCAGGGTACTACACCAGTTTCTGGATGCCATGTTACCACATGCCAATGAGCATATATACTTCCCCAGATCTCAGGAGGAGTTGGCTAGCAATATGTGCCACTTCCACTGTGTGGCACAATACCCGGAGGTACTGGGTGCAATAGACTGTACGCACATACAAATCAAGTCACCACCTGGGGAGCAGGATAGACGCTACATAAACCGCAAGGGATTCCCCTCCATCAATTGCCAGGTCGTGTGCAATGCGCAGGGCATTATCATGGATGTGTGTGCTGGCAGCCCTGGAAGCTACCACGACTCCCATATCTGGCATGCCTCACAGCTGTACCAGGTATTCGCCAGGGGGGACATCCCACAAGGCCACCTTGTGGGGGATGCTGGCTATGCACTGGAGCCGTGGATGATGACTCCCATCAGAAATGCACACACACACACACATGCAAGAACGCCATAATGAGGCACACGCACAAACCAGAATAATCATAGAGCGTGTGTTTGGGATGCTGAAATCACAGTTCCGGTGCTTGGATACATCCGGTGGAGCCCTGCAGTACTCTCCAGGCACATGTGCCCACATATTCATAGTATGTGCCATGCTACATAATATGATCCTGCGGAAGCAGCTGCTGCAGGGACATAATGGTGAAGGGCCACAAAGCCCACCACAACTGCCAAGGCCAGTCCAGGCACAGAGGGTTCAGGACCATGAACACACTGTGCCAGCCCCAGTAGGCAGACGGAGGTGTACCCAATATGCCTATGCCCTGGCAAAGAGGGAACATATAGCACATACACTGACAGCATAGGCCCCATGGACTGACACCTCCCTACCTGCACACACAGTGAAATGGACGGCACACAAACATGACCACCTGTAAAGTGTACCGTATGGGTGGCCCCATGTGTGACTCCAACATAGGCAGCACCCAAACACTGTACACCCAACAGCCAGCGGAGCATGGAACGCCAACACCTGAACCGTACGCGGGTCCTACAGCAGACGGCATTGCTGTATGCTGCCACATTCGCCCCAAGGTGTATACATATAGACATGTGGATATGTGCATATACAGATATGTAGATAGATATAATTACATATATAGAAATATATGTACACATATACATATAAGTACTACAGGTAAGACAGGGAATCAGAGGGATGTAAGGTGACAGAGAAGTAACACGCAATATCTGTACATAGTATACATAGTGAAAGACAACCTGAGCATCCGGGAGGTTTAACAGAAGAGGATACCGCCACCCATGGAAAGGTCAACATACCGAAATGCATAACCGCGAGTCGGAATGATCGCCAGGCCACAGTACACTAACAGTACATGCGCGGGTAATACTATGATGATATGAGGGGGGAGGTACACACTGCCGCCGGTGATGCGCCCCACGCAGGTACTGTGTGCAACCGTCCCCGTGACTGCCGCAGTATGTGTATGTGTGCGGAGAGGGTGCCGTGTGTTTCGCTGTGCGAGTGTAATGTGTGTGCCTCTGTAAAATGTGTATGTTGGTGCCATGTTAGAGGCAGAGTGGAATAACATGTGTAGGCATACAGTACACTAGCCACAGGAATATGTACACCAGTAGTCCCAAAGTAGTACTGAGAGCCCCACCCTGGCTAGGTGTGTGGCGACGTATAACGATGCAAAGTGACAATGTCCCAGAATGTAGCACAGGAATATACCCCACATGAAATGGAAAGGATGTATGTACTAATCATGACCGTATGTATGACACCGATATGCTAATTGCAAAACGATACATCGGCAAAGTCACACAGCAATAGGTATGTACCGCGGAAATACGCATGTGCTACCCCGGTACTGACCGTGGCCATGTATCGGCCCGTAAACACCGCTGTGTGTTCTACAAGTGTCAAACAAGCAATCACCACCTGAATAGGTGGCAACCACTGGCAAACAGGCCATCCCAAGTACAGGACCACAATGACTGTAAATATCTGGGACAGAATGACAAGGGATAGTCGTCATGGACAAACAACTGCAGATATACCACCGATGTGACGGAGGAATACATGCATGAAGCACACACGCAGGCGATACCAACACCACATGACAACAACACAACCTACACTCCCAGAACAACAGACAATTAACTGTCAACTCCCCAGGCAGGGATGGAGCACACAGACAAGCATACCGTGTATGTACAGATGCAAGGCCCACAACCCGTATCCGTCACCTACAACCTCCGATATTCCCCATCATACATATCAAAGGGATACAAGCCGTAATAGCAGCACAAACATACAGGCAGTCAATGACAGCTGCATAACCGCAACATCTCGCGTGGGAAACGCTATCAACAGCGGATGCATACTTGCATCCATTGTTTAAAGGAATCCAACAGCTATGTTACACATCCAAATGCAAAACGCCATCAACAGACGCCGTCAGGACAGGGACACCCACATGTCGAACATAATACCATACCCAACACACACAATCCACGGCTAACACCACTGCGAAATGTACCTGTCGCCACACATAGCGGCTGCAGTTACACATAACATAACACAATACAGACCATCTCCACGAAGGTAGGGCAAATAGCCAATGCCCAGGTGAGGAATGCAACCATACCCTAGTTACGACGCGTAATGTACGAATGGAGTAGATGCACAGGTGATATGAGCACAAGTACACACTGAGGAACAGCAATTGGTGTGATGAACCCACATGTTGCAGGTATCGACGGATATAAGGATGACTCCCAGGATATTCAAACCGTATGCTCATACCGAACCAGCAGTGTACAACGGAAAGAGTAACAAATAGGAATACCGATACACGGAATTAAACACTGACAAGGTATGTAGAACCCACGATATGTACGGGTGTGTAACGCATGATGTGTATGACGAAGCTGTACTGTATGTGAATGGTGTTTGTAAGTAATGATACTTGTCCATAATGCAGAGAGTGGTGAAAGGTGGTTATGTAGTGCTATCCTGCTGAGCATACCAACGACTGTGGACACCGTGTGCACAGCAGTGGGACATCATGTACACAGCCGGGATAACACAAGGGCTGCCACAGGGGGGCATAACAGAGAACAATGCCACACCACACGCCGATGCTGGCAGTGGATGTCCAACAAGGAAGTGCCATAGTAGGGGATAGGACATGTATGTATACTGTCACAGCACACGTTTATGGGCGTATACCGTCGATGTCATACGTAATGTGCGCCCGACATGCACGTATGCCTTGCAGTAGGGGATACTATGTCAACTATGTGTAATGTAAAGCTGTCACAGTGGATATGACAGACATCATACACAGTATCACAGGCATATCATGCATAATGGAGTTATTGCCTATTGGTATGTACAATAACAGGATACATATGGCCTGTAGATATGGGACAAAGTAGTAGCATAATAGCCATCCAAAATGGAAGGAACACCAAGTAACCATGGCCAAACGATCTGTAGCAGGTGCAATGTGGGCAACAATGAAGTCTGGCAGGTCCATGTGTAAACACATGTGCAGTGTACACAGTAGTGTCACCTCCCCATGGTAGTGTCCAGTGAACAGCAGAGGTGGGTGTCAACTGCATGTTTACACAGTACTGCTGCTGTGGTGGTACCATGACTACGTGTCACTCAAACAGCAAGGGAGCTATCACATGAACAGTGCCACTGTGTGTCCCTGTGGGATGTGCACAGGACCTATGTTCCACAGCATGGTGTGTGTTGTGTCTGCGGAAGTAACACAGAAGCCCAGCCCATGCAATGTGGCATGTGTGCACATATCCATGAGTGGTCCGTTCACACTGCCCACTGCAATTGCCATGTATGAGTACTACATGCATCAGTAAATGGTCCATGTCAGAGCAGAAGACACCCCTGTGTATGTGGTATGCAGATGTGTACAGATGTGTTTTCCGTCTGTCAGCCGCATATGTAAACTGTCTGAGCCTGGTACACATCATGTCATGACAATGCTGTGCCATGTAAAGTCGTAGCCATTGTGGAAGGTACACCACAAATGTGGTATTGTAACCTTGCCCATGTGTAGATGTGTGTATGCCACAGGTACAATGGCTACCTATGTACCAGCATCACACACAGTACAGATAGGTGTGGCCCTGCAGACGTGTATCCATGCCACAGTGGAATACGGTAACCACAGCACCATGTGGGGCATTTGTGTGTACAGCAACCATGTACAATTTGATATGCATGTATGAGGCCAGTATCCATGTGATACTCAGTGGATGAATGTTGCTATGCAAAGGTGATGTGCATGCACCATGTGTCATGCATCCTGATGCCATGACACCCACATGATGTATCTGCCACACCGACACCCGTATGGTTGTTATCAGTATGAGCTGGTGGAGCTATAATGGTGCCAGGTGTGTAGATGTGGGATATCTAGGCATGGACAGTACTCTGTGACAGCATGTTGTGTATGTAAGCAAATAGTGAACATGAGGGGCCCCATGACTGAGGACTGTGTAATGCCATATGTACCTGACATGTAGTAGGTAGCATGATATGCTTGCACCACTGTGTGTCCTGTCCAGGAGTCATATAGCCTAACATCCTGAGACACAGGGTATGATGTGCAGGTGGAAGTGTACGTTGCCAATACCAGAACGTGGAATGGTGCTGAAGGGCAATGTGAGGACAGTGTCTGATCTGTTGCCCTCTGTACCACACCAACCACCCATGCAATGGTATGACAGGTGGCCAGCATGTATATGTGGCATGCTGTGGCACACATAAGCCCAACAAGGGTGCCAGTAAAGGCATGGATGTCATCGATGAGTGCGTGAAGCACGTTTGTGAGGATGTGCCCCAGTGCCATACAGAATGGTCCAGTCATGGGTGTATGAATGCAGTCCCACACGTGCAATGCAGTGCCACCCATGTGTAGTGCGATAGATGCGGCAGTGTGACGGTCAAGGTACACAATGTCCGACAACAGGCTAGCAGTGAATTCAGTGGGCTGGTGTGGAGACACATACCAAACAGGTTGGCGGGACATAACAGCTAGGGAGATCGGAAGGTGACATTGGGACAGTGTCTTAGGACATAACGTGTGCATGGCAGTACCATGTATGTGTCCACAGGGACACTACGATGTCCATGTATGGATTGCAACCCTGTAGTGAGTGAGAGTGTGTATTGTTGGTAAGTACACCATTGCCTGGCATGTTGCCAACATTATCTCAGTCTGCAATGCCTGGGTGACTGTTGTACGCAACATTGAATGTGGATGTAGCCAAACAACACAGACATACCACCACACTGCCTGAGGACCCACACTGCAATGTGCGGCAGTCATGTGTAGGTAGCTAGCCTTGGAGCATGTGATGGACCACGAGGACCCACCATGGCTGACAAGTGATGCACCCCACACATGTGAATATACACCACTGTGCAACAACCTGCACATGTGCCCATACAGCAGATGTGCATGGAACATGACCACCACCGTGGCGTCTGTGAATAAGTTAGTACCGCCATGTCTCTGTGTGGAATAGCATGGTCCCTACCATTGTGTACATGCTACGGAAGTGCACTGTGGTATGTGTCAGCATAGTTATGTACACTGTCCATCTGCCGGGGTGTCATGCCATTAACAACTCCTGCCAGCAGACGTCAGTAGTACTGGCTGTAGAACACATGTTCCATGTATGCTGCAATGGGTGTGTGTCCAGGATGTGGCTAGCAGGGCCGTGAAGCATATATGTTCATCTACCAAAAGGGGGATAACCCCAGGTTTAACACACCAGACACATGGAGGTATTGTGCATGCTGAGGGTAGTGTAGGTATGGTATGTGTTGTGTAATGTGTCACCCAGCTGGGTGGAGTGCATGCCTCAAGCATGTGTGGGTACATGGGTGTCCATTCTAGGGAAGTGTGGGTTGCTGTCAGCACATTGCAGTATCAGCTGTCTGAGGCCCAATGTACAGTATGACAACACAGACAGCATGTAACCTGTGGTGTACAATGTAAGCTCTGTTGCGTGTTACAATGTGTCTAGCGGTCACAAACATGGGTATCTGCACATGGAGCACCTATGATGCATTGTGTTCGGCAAATATCCAGTATGTGTGCAAAACACTGTGTGATGTGGGATCCCCTGACCTGTGTGTGTTGCAGTCCAGGTATGTGCCTGGGAGGTATGATCCGTGTACAATCTGTACTTGCAGGTGTGCTGTGCAGAGCATGGAGGCAGGTCCCAGGCACTGCAGATAAATGTGAGTGGTGCACTAGTGTGTGTGCCTTGCTTGTGTGCAGCACAGTGGAAGGTGCAAGCATTGTCCCACATGACCCCATGCCGTGCCTGCCTGTTACAGCCCTGCTGGAGACAGTCATGTGACACCGCCACAGAGGCAGTATAGCATGTGAAGATGTACATGTGTGCTCCACACCCCAGGCAGATGTCCGCAGGTCATGTGTGCCACAGCAGTGTGGTCGACCAGGACTGTCATAGTGGTCAGATACCACATGCCTGTATAAGTACAGTATGAGCATAGTCAACAGTTGCAGTGACAGAGTAGGTCAATGTACAATGTCCCTGTGTTCAGACCACTGCCTACTGTACACTTGGCTAGACACACACCCAGAGGGTGAATATACCGGTGAGCCATCACATGTCCCAGTACACGTAGCCTGTATAATGCCATCACAGGGCGGTCACAATAACATGTTGTATGACAGATATGTTGTACCGGGTGATGTGTCATGTGTGCCTATGTTGAGTTGCACAGCTGTTCACACGTCTGCAACATATCAGTGCATGATGCCTAGTGTAACATGATGTGTGGAACTGCACTGTGATCCACAACAGGGTCATCTGAGACAGGTGTGTTGTGAATGGTGTAACCCATGGTTCCACGGGATATACACTGGTGCTGTTGGCTGCCATGCTGGGAGCCACCAGTGGTGCCTGCAGTGGTCATACAGACATACTGCACACATTGTTCTGGCAGGAATGTCCATTGTTGTAGATGATGTGTTACTACGTGAAGGTAGGTGTGTGTTGTGAATGTTACCCATCCAGATGTGACCATCAGGTGCAGTCATGGTTGTCGACAGCATCACACCCATCCACAGCTGTCAGAACCCTGTCCCCAGAATGGGTGTCAGCCGCCCTCGTACTGTGTGACCTATGTGCAGATGGTGGAACACCTCCTACTGGCTGGCTAACAGTGTCATCTAGGAAGGCTATGTGATGGCTGGAATACGCTGTTATAATGTATAATGCTGGTATCCCAATGAAGTACATGGAATCACACACAGTAAGCCATGGCTGGCATGTAAACCATGTACAATAATGACTGTGTGACAGACACAAACAATGCGGAGCCATATTGAACATGCACCCATGAGAACACCAAATGAGGTATATTGCACATATCGATGTACAACTGTCAGCTATGGGCACAGCATGGATGCAGATGCATATCCCCCACAGGCAGTACCACGCCATGTAGGTAGGGGGGCATTGCACAACTACATGTGACAGTTGCTGTACCGCCACATGTACTGCATATCCGTCATGAAGGGGTAGCAGCGGTACGTGACTGTTGGACATGCCTGTACATATGACCATGTCCCACAGGATATGTGTTACATGTGTACAACACGTGTTGTACCGTCATCAAGATGTGAAGTGTATGGCTGCCAGTGTACCTGTGTGACATGTTCTGCAATGGGTGCAAAGGTACGCAGTAGTGCATTGCATGCCCACATGCCCCACACAGGTGCATAGCCTGAACATACAATACAAAGAGGGTGTTGGATCATAGCAACCCACAAGAGGAGATGGGTATGGGTGGCAACCCACTACCACCTGTCAGGGTAAGGTGTGCATGTCCATGACACATTAGCACCCAAGAAGCTAGCAGTACAGCAGTACAGGGTGGTATGCATTTATGATCACTAATACCCCTGTGTGTTCCACCACTGGCCTGTGGACAGACAGACACCAACACAATGTGCAGCATTGACATGTGCACAGCACATCACCGCTGGCTACTGTAGAACAGGCTTACTGTGGAGACATGTGCACAGAATGTCTGCGCCAGCCACACTCAAACACGTTATGTGTTGAACCCCACCATTATTGTATCCCATGCCACAGACAGATGTTCACGCATCTGTGTATGTACATCTGGGAATGTCCCTGGCCTAGCAGTATAGCTGTGTCAGTGTTGCAAACAACATACTGAATGGGCTGTGTGTGTGAGGTGTGCGTCATACGTGTATGGTCCGATGGATGATACCATCAGTGCCCCTGCTATGTGAACATCCCTGTCCCCATATATGGATACCTATGCTGTGCCCAACACCACGGTCCCTGTGGGAGGGATGTTGCTGTGTGGTGCACCAGCTGACATGGGGGTGGCAGCAGGCACTGGATGTAGACATATGTTGTACCCTTGTCAGGCCAGGCAACCATCCATGTGCACGGGATAGCAGTGTGTGGGCACATACAGCACTGTGTTGAACAATATCGCAGCACATAGCACCTGTCAGGGGTAATGTGTATGCATGGATGTGCGATACCAGCATGCACCATACACACCCCCACCAAGCAGCATGCTGCCTACCTTGCAGAAGGCCATTGTCCACACCATGATGATAGACATGTGTAATGTCCATATACACATAGCAATGACATATGGAATGGACAGCCACCCTGCCAATATCAGTAGCCCCCAAGTGGGACACATCCATGTGCCATGTATGTGACATACCCTGCCATACCATGCAGCCCTGCCCAGCAAGGCTGCACGTGCTATCACAGTCATACATGGTGCGATGGACAAATGGCACTTGCACTATCAACCATCCAGAGCAGTAATGTGGCACTGATGCACCCTGTGGTGTCACAGGTGCTGTGTGTTGGTGTGTACAATGTGCGCACATGCTATGCATGACCTTCCCTGCTAATGTCATATGGTTACACAATGTCCCATGTGTATCACATGTGCAATACACGTGAGCCGTGGCAGGTTGTCCAACACCCGTACAGTACTGTGTAGATGTACATGGCACAAGACATGCATGTACAGGTGTCCATGTGTATGTGTGCAGTGCCACCACTGACGTTCATAATGGCTGCATACGTGATGCCTAGTGACATATACACAGCATCCAGGTGAACAGTAGAACTGTGCGCACATTGGGACACGTGCCAACTGGTCTGAACACAGGTGTAGGCAGGTACACATGTCCACAGCAGGTTACCATCAGCATGGTGTGTGTACAGTGTGATACACAGATATGATATGATACCCACTGCTTAATGGTGTGACGGCAACACATCAGCTGTGTTAGTGCCATGATGCATCGCAGAGATTACTGTGCAGATGTCGTACATGTCATAGCAATGTATGTCCAGTGGTATGCCAGTACATCAGCGTAAATGTGACCTGTCACCATCATTATGTCTTACAGATAATGCCATGTTCCCGGCTGCCAGACTTCAGCCGCCAGGAGGATGACTTAATCATACCATTGCTCCATGACAACTATGACCTGCTATTCAGCCATGTTCCACAGCAAGCACAGCAGTGGGATGACCTGTGGCAGGATATGCGCAGGAGGGTGAACAACGTGGGTGGCAACAACCGCACCTACCAGCAGATACACTGACACTGCACAGACCTAATACGGCACGTGAAACAGCGTGCTGCCGCAATCGCCAGAGAACAAGGTGGAACAGGTGGTGGGCCACCAACCCAGCACCCACTCACACACACGGAGGAGCTCCTGGCCAGTCTGGGGACACCCAGGGAACATCATGCAGAAACACTCGCTGCCATCGTGGAGGTGGGTGTCTCCCAACCAACGAGCCTGGAGCTGCCTGGTAAGTCAGTCTTGCATGTGTGTATGATAACTGACGTAGGTGTGGGTGTCACAGTACACCACATAATGTACCAACACATGCCAGGTATATGGCCACACAAGCTGCATACTACAGTATGCTACATTGTGTTTGCAGACATGTGCATAACACATGCTACCACACAGGTACATGATGTGACATGCACAGTGCTTACTGTGGCTACAGTAATGGATAATGTGTATACTGTTGTGTCGCCTCTATACAGGTACCTCTGGCGTGTCGCACAGCCATGGGTCCGTCGCAGGTGAGACTGTTGCTAGTAACAGGCATGTTACAGTGTATAGATATTCGCCATGTGGCCAGGTATGACATGCACACCTGGGTCTGCTCCAGTCATGGTATAGAGGTTGCACCACCTGACACACACGCCACCCATGTACAGTAGACACAACCGTTAGTATACACCGGCATGACACCACATAACCCATCAGTGTGATATGTGCAGTCAGCTATGCATACAATGGTGGAGGTGTTCTACAATGGCTGCATATGTAGTATGCATCGGAATGCCATTTGTGGTATGCACACAGTACCACATAGTGAGCTGTGATCTGGCCAGCACACAGGTGTTACCAATGTGACCTATGCCCCTGCATTGTGTGCACACGTTGTGACATGGCACATGACATGTCCCATGCATGTGGTGTTCTGTCTGCAATATTGTCACACCATGACATGACCTACGCCCGACATAGCAGACATCCACACTGTCTGCATAGCCCTCGAGATTGTGACACCTCAGACTAGTATGGGTGTATGTCACATGGGCCACCACAGGGATGTGTACACGATGCCCATCACACACAATTGTCCATGACCCAGTCAAACATGGCCATGGGTGATACCCACAGGCATGTTGCCACACAGTACATCTGGAGTGGGTAGACACCGTTGCACTTTGTCCACACATAGTGCGATCATAGCTGTAGTGGACCACCTGTACATCTGATGTGGTACACCAGACAACCGCAATGCCTGTCTGCAGCCACTGGAGGTGCCACCAATGTCTACCATATACGTGCTGTGGAACAGCATGACTGTGTTGCAGACATGGCAATGCACGCGTCCATATTACGCATCGCACAGAAACATACCTGTGTCTTGCTGCCATGCAGTGGCACAGTGCCTGTACTCCCCACTGTATAGCTATGTACACAGCTCACACCAACCACACCTGCACAGACATCTTTGTTACACATGCATTCTATCTGTAGCCTGTACACATAACACTGCACTGTGACGTCCAGTATGATGTGGTGCATGTGGTGGGACACCATTGTCACATGTCCACATGTTACCGCACATGTTGGCGGAGTACATGTCAAAGTGACGCCAGCCATGTGTACTGTTAACCTGCCTGTGGCCACACGGTGTATCACGGTGATGCATGCAAACTACCATGAATGTGTGTACTGCATGCCTACTGAAATGACACCTGCTTGATGTAGTGTGCACCCCAGGGCAGTATGCATACTACCACTATTAATGTCTGGCCTGCATTCACTGAGCTGTGGTGTGGGAATGCTGCATGCCATCTGCAATATCACATGCATGATGTGTCTGCGTGTGTGTGTGTCTGTGTGTGTGTGTCTGCGTGTGTGTGTCTGCATGCGTGTGTGTGTCTGTGTGTGTGTCTGTGTGTGTGTGTGTGTGTCTGTGTGTGTGTCTGCGTGTGTGTGTCTGCGTGTGTGTAATGTATCTTACAGTATGTCTTTGTATTCACAGGTGGTGTAGGTGCGTTCCCTCCTGCGGTCCATCTGATGCTAGTGTCCCCACAGATACTAGCGGTGATGACCATATGCATGAGGCACAGGCAGGGTTGTCAGGGGCAGAAGCTGTGCCATTGGTTAACATCCCACCTATGTCCCCTTCATCTCCGCACACGGTTCTGATGCCGACACATACCACATCACCGTTGCCCATAGAGGAAGGACAGTCAGCGTCTGTTGGCATTGAGCAGGAATGTGTGGTGGCTACAGAAGGTGCGGGTACACACCATGTTGCCAGTGTAATGACTGGTGATGTGCCACACAGGCATGTGGCTGGTGCTGCTCGTAGGAGGAGCTCTGGTAGACATGCACCTGCTGTACAGGGTGCAGCAGCTGGTATCACCAGACGCATGTTCCAGACTGTAATGGCGGCGTGCTGAACGGCAGAACCAAGAAGGGCAGAGGCTGCAGAGGGCCACAATCCATTCCCTAAATGAGAACATCCAGTCATTGGCGAATGCTCAACAGCAGCTTGCTGATGTTCTGGATAGGCGATTAGGTGAGATGGTTGGAATCCTCGACCGAGGCATGTCAATCCGCGAGCGTGAGCTGTCTGTGCTGGAACACCTGGTAGGGGTGAGGCATAGGACATGTGGCCGTAGGCCAGCAACACCACCTAGTGTAGGTCGACGTGTGCGTGCCACCTCTCATGCCCACTCACACAGTGCCAGTAGCAGCAGCAGTGCAGGTGGTGCTACACCAACCACACTAGGACACAGCAGGCCACGTGGACGTGGCCCTGGCCAGTCCCAGCATGGACACAGTTCCAGCGGACATCTGTCATCGGAGAGTGGTCACTCCATACCTCCACCCGATAGTGCCCGTGCGACCCCAGGCAGGCACAGGTCACGTGGCTGCAGACGGACACAGTGAGCCGTACAACCTGCACTGTACAGTCTGGGGCTGCCAAGTATACCCCGTGTAGGCATCACAGATGGCTGAACTGTGTACACACATACCCACACACAGCAGACACAACTGTAGGGCTCCACCACATCCACATGCATTCTGCACAGTCATGCCCAGTAAATGCACCAGCCCTTACACACACACATGATGTCATCCATTGGTACAGCCTATGCCCCTGGCACACATATCACCCTGTGCATATGATGAAGCCTCTGCTGCAGCACTGTCATCCACACCATCGGTGCACGGTTATGCAAATTAATTCTGATGCACAGGGTGGACAAGTTAGTGAGAGGTGTATGTGATACCTGTGTCCGCATAGTGCATGATGTGTATGTTGCAGTGGTTGTGTATGACAGGTGACAGGTGCGTATGTGACGTGGGTTGTGTACTGACATCATGCAGCAGACATACCATGTAGTGCAGGTGCAGCATACATTGAGCTGTGTACACGGTATGTGTGACGGTTACATGTCTAGCACCATGTTGGTTCTGTTAACCTGTGTGCCTCATATGGTGTACTTGCATGTGCCTACTGGGAGCACTGTTATCAGCCCCCCACGTGTAGCTGTGGGTTACCCACAGGCACATCTGGCAATATCAGCATACCACAGGTACCCGCAACCTGCATGGACTCCTACATAGGTGCATAGGTACATACCAGGCTATGTGTCCTACGGCATGTGTAAGCCTAGCCAGAGTGTGTGTGGCTTTCACCACCCCTTAGGATGAGGATACTATATCCATTGGTCTGCTGTCCCTCTGTCCAGCAGTGACACAGAGATGATGCCTGGTGCATACCTACGATCTCCCATCCACACGTCAGGATTACTCTTGGACAGAGTCAGTGAGAGGCTCTGCTTCACAGGGGCTGGGAATCTTTTCCATGTTGTAGGGGGTCTCTGGGCGATGAACCTGTCCCTCCAGCATGTCCTATTTATGTCCGTGTTGAGGTTTCTGTCAGTTGCTTCCGTGCCCGTGGTTGTGTGGAGCCTAGGAGGTGGAACATGTCCATGTCACCCAGGTCGGACATGGCCGTGTATGTCAGGCACAGATCACCTCAGAGCACACGGTATGAGAAGGTATACAGCCAGAGTCCCCTCAGTCGGGCAGCGTGTGACATATGTTTCAGCACCTTTATCCCTGTGTTGTGGAACGTTTGAGGTCCTTCCGAGTGCTGCAGGTGTCAGGTTAGGTACATTCCAAATGTGGCGTTGTACCCAATCATTGGTCTGATATGTGAAGAGTACAGGGGTACAATGACCTCCCCTGATGTGGATGTGAATCCCTTCATGACCAGGTGGGCACAGTGGAATGTCTTCCCAACCACATTGGCAATGTGAGTGTTGAGAGAGGTTACCGACAGGTTTGGTACCCATGTCCATGATCATGTCCACCATGTTTAATGGATTACCACCTATTTGGTAATTCGGGGTGAACATGTCTTTCCCAAAGGGTAGGTCTATACCTTCCCTGGCATGTAGCTTCAGGCCATGGCTCTGGCACCAGTTATCCATTTCTATGAGACCCCAGGTGGATGTCCGTGTCTGATGGGGTGTTGAGTATGGTGGCCGGTGTGCAGTCATCTGCATACCTTGTCTGCCACAATCCCCCTATATTTGCATGCACATTGGAAAGTTGAATGCCGAACAGGAGGGGGCCCAGGACTGAGCCTTGTGGGCCACCACTCGGGACCAGCTTGGAGTCTGACATGGCACCAGGAACACAAACCCTGTGGGGTTTGACCTCCATCCAGTTGGCAAACCATCGTGTGACATATGTCTCTACATCTACGCTGGTGAGCCTTTCTATGATGCCCACATGGAGTGTGGTTTGAACGCTCCCGCCAGGTCATGGTAGTCTGTGCAAACCGACGTACCCCCATCAATGGCCTTAGTGACTCCTCCAAACAGGTCGACCAGGTTTGGGAGGCAGGATCTGCCCTTGACTAAGCCGATGTGGGTATGTTCCAGTATTTGCCGTACACCAATGTCTTTATTTATGGGCTCCAGTATGGACCTCCCCACAGCTTTGCAGACAAGGCTTGTCAAGCTTATAGGGCAGGGATGTACAGAGTCCATAGGAGCACTACCCTGCTGTAGTGGGACCACAGTTGCCGTATGCCATCCATCGGGGACGTAGCCCATAGTAAGGCTAAGATGAAACAGCAGCCTTATGTGCGGGGTGAGGGCCTCAATGAGGTTGTGTAGCACACAGCCGGGGACACCATCTGGTCCCATTGATGCTGTGTTCACTGCTTAACAGATATCAGCTCTCTCCTGGGCATACGGGATGTTTGGGAGGCTAGACTCTGGTGGGATGGATACATCCCCTCTTGGGGGGGGAGGGTAGATGTATGCACGGAACCTGTCCGCTGGTTTGTTGGCAATGTCTGTGGGTTCAGTGATCATTGTACCATTCTGGAGTAATTCCGAGCATAACTGTGTGCTTCCACCCATGTTCCTACCATAGCTAAGGAAGGCCTTATGGTTGTCTTATGTGTCCTTTGCAGGTCCAGTCCCACAGGCGGCCTTGGATGATTGTATAAGTGATCGTATGTTAACGCCGGTATTAATCAGTGATGCCTTCCCTGGTACTGATATTGCTCTGTCATGTAGTAGCTTTCAACTCTTGTTGTACGGTTTGTCAATGGCTGGGGTCCACCAGACCATGTGCCTACCTTTGGTGGACAAGGTCCTGATGTTATCAGGATCGCTTGGTGCAGACATTCCTGGGGGTGCTCATAGAAGGCATTTGTAAGGGTTTCAGCAGTGTGGCCTGTGTTTACCACTGGCATGGAGGCCTTGTAGGGTACCACACCAGTCGTATGACGTGTGTGGTTCACTGTGGAGAGGTCTTCACTGTGGTCTCCCATGCCGGTGTTGGGTGCAGGATGCGGATCTCCAGTGAGTTCACTATATGATCTGACCTCACCATTGAGGGATGTACATCCTGTGTGGAGCATGTCGTCCCCATGTGTGATGATCAGAACTAGTATAGTTCCCCCCCTTGTGGGTATGGTGCATGGTTGTTCCACAGCATTCAGGTGTATGAACACCTGGAACCTTTGGTGTAGGGTGTTGTGTCCTGGGTAATGTTCCCGGTCTATGTATGGGTGGTTGATGTCACCCAATATGACGGTGTTGTGAGAGCATTCATACTCACCAGTGTCTTCAGGAAGGCTGTGCAGGTATCCTGGGTTTGGGAGGGTGGTCTGTAGCATGCAACAAACTGTAGGGCAGTCCTACCCATGGTTAATTGCACCTGGATATTCCCCGCTGCTACATGCATTTCTGCCAACCTGGAGGTGTGTGTATCCTTCATGGAAATGGAGACTCCTCCTTCTGTGTTAGGTCCGGGTTATGGTCCTGAACGCGTGATATGGGGTATGACCTGATAGTGCTGGGGTGCTCTCAGCAGCCCTGAACAATGTTTCAGTCACAGCACTGACATCAATGTCCTCCATACTGAGGAGGGCATTTGAGGGTGTGCAGCTTGGGCGTAGACCACTGGCACTGAGCAGTATTACCCTGTCTGTTCTCCAGGTTTGTAGTGTAGGGTGGTAGGTTTATCATTCCAGCCTTGCCTGCCGTGGGCACTGTGGGGGTGGCAGGTGCCTTAGCCAAACCCTTGAAGACCAGGGGCGACAGGTGCGAGCCATCCCTTGCGAAGGGGCGTGGCGTGCCAAGCATGTCATCCCAGGTATGAGGAATTTGGATCCCCTCAGACTGACACCGGTAACCAGGCACATTATCAAGGGTGACCACTTGGAGCCAGTATAGTGGCATCATACTTGATGAGGGTGAGATACTGCCCAGGGTCAGGGACATGCTGGCCTGGGCTACACAATCTGAGTGGCCCTCTATGTCTCCTTTAATGTATCCCAGGGTGGTATGTCTCCAGTCGCTGACACCAGCATGGGCAATGACCGCCATACCTGTACATGCTGTGGAGTGACCTGAGTGCGTGTGTTATGTGGCGGATTCCAGCGCCCGACAGGCAGCCTACTGTGATCATTCCCTTGTTCAGTCTGGTGGGTGGGACGCCGGTGTGTCTGACAGTGGCGTCACCCATTACAAGTGTGTCTGGCATTGTGTGTGTTGCCTTTGGGGCTCTGACTGTTTAGCACACTGACGTTGAGAACTATGTGTTGCATGTCCTATGTCTTGTGGAGGCAGTTGCTTGGGTGTCTGCTTCAGAGGGCTCGTTAGGTTCGTGACATGTTTTAACAGTGCCTCCAGGTATGTCTTAGTGTGTTCATGTGTTTGATTAGCATTTGCGATAGGTACATGTGACACTGGGTTTGTGGTGTGCATGGTGTCCTTCCCCTCCCGTTTGGTCTTGCCGGTCATGGTTTGAGAGAGCACAGCCCCCTGTCTGGCTATATAGTTGCATCTCTCACATGTATTATGTTCAGTGGGGGAGGTGCGGCTTGTCCGTGTCCATGAGGCACCTGTAACAGTGCCCAGGATGCCCAGATTCACCATCTGAACAGGAGAGGTCGCTAGCAATTGACCCTTCAACATGCCAGAGAACATGAATGCATTTGCTGTGTAACTGGGTCAGAAGGCGCCTATAGGGAAGTGGGTACACAAGGGGATTCTAGGCCAGTGTAGTACTCCATTTAGTATACATGTACTTTACCTATGTAGGAATACTATGGGAGCAGGTGCAGAGCTTTTGTGATATAGAGAACAGACAGTCGGGATTGCAAGAAGAGAGGTTATACACATAAACCTGCGGAGCACGGAGCCAGATATAGTGTAACGTTGCTTACACGGTACATGACGCACATGTCCACACATATACTGCACCTGATGCCTGTGGTCGGTGCCACAGGCTACGGTGGACAGAGACATCACATACATGGCATGACACAGTACAGGTATGGTGACATTCTGCAGGTGTCGTACGCAGTGTGCTGGCAACTGACCGCAGGTGTCACCTGTCAGCTGTGGTGCACGGTGTGCAGCAGTTGGATGCTGTACCGGTACAGGAATATGTCCGCAATTGCGGTGCGTACACCTCTATGGCACACACCCCATTGTGTGCAGATGGGGACACCTGTCTGTGTGGTCAGCACCCTCACAAGACAATGCACCAACGCGCCATGTCAAAGGGGGTGGTCTTGCACAGGTGGCCAGTAAGGCTCACAGGTATGGCATTGACAGGGCTGTACAATGCAGCTCAGTACGGGATGGTCACCCTGTGTGGTCAGTGTCCAGTCACAACACTATATCTGCATACACCCTCACAACAGGCAGCAGACATACACACATGTTGACACACTGACATAGTGGTGACCACACATGTCTACACGGAGAAATGACGTGTTGCATGTACTGCACCATCCACATCCATGCACCCCACACTGAGGTAGGTACAGATCTCTACCATGGTGTACAGTGATGTGTGGCACGTGGCACATAGTCCCCCCGATCTGTGGCATACATGGTCATACATTCCTGCACACATGTTGGTGCTAGGAATGCCACACCTGCTATATGGGATATGTGCAGGCGTGCAGCGGTATGTAGTGCATCCTGCGTACTACCACTGTATCTGGCAGCTGTGCCAATATTTGCACTTGGGAGGTGGTAGGGGTTACAGTGGCCATGTGACATATGGTCGATGACGCATGGCCGATGGGTATGCATTATGGCAGTGCTGTCATGTAAAGGCGACATAGCAGACTGTATGCACATGGCGGGGTAGGATGGTGTGTGACACACCTGTGACCAGCACCTGCACACATGCATGTGGACAGGTGTTTAAACACATGGTGTACACACAGACTGCCATGCCTGCTGTTACTATGCCACCATATGATGGCCCCCATGATGGGTATGCATGTGGTAGGGGGTTGCAACTGTGTTATGGACACCGGACACCACTCATGCATGGCTGCACCGTGCACAGTACACATGTCACATGTATCCCCTGTTGCCATGTGTGTATGCATTGCTATGTTGTGACATGTGTGTCGACATACATGGAACATGGACTGTGGTATGGTATCACAGCTGTCACAGGCAAACAGTACAAGGGTATGTGTCCCAGTGAACACCGCTACACCCTGTAGGGGGTGCATACCACAGACATGTGTCCGCCTTCCCTTCGTGTGTGTATTACCGCATACACCTGTGTTATGCATGTGGTACATCACAGGCTTCGTATGTGTCCTGCGTGCAGTCCATGCACACAGCCAGGAAATCACATATATGACATATCCGGACATTGTTTCACTGTGGTACAGCTGCAGTCATGTGTCATATCTGTGTCAGGCCCGTGGTATGTGTGGAGCATGCCTGTCCATGTATACCGGTATGGGTGGACTACATCACACCTGTGGGATCATTGATAGTACATGTGTACCCTGCACGACGGATGTACACCGCCACATAGTCTTGTGGACATATGTCACATGCTGTTGCTGGACCGTGAGGCATACTGCTGCACCGATGACATGGTGCTGGCATGGCAGCTACAGTGTTCACTGCAGTGTGTACATGTTCAGCCTGCACCCATGATGCCTGTGCTGTCATCTGTGTGTGTACGTGTAACTGCATGTGTGTCCACCCTGTGCGTGTGTACGGGTTTACCTGGCCGTGACTTGCGGTGTGTGCACTCCATCTGCATGCCGGACGGCGCGTAGCACATACTACGTGTGTGAGCATGGCCGGGTTGCTGTTGTGTGGGTGGACACACGACGGTCCACATTCTGCCTTCCATGATTTCACCCCATGTGTATGCATGTCTGCACTGTGCAGATTCTAAGTGTTGGAGCATGCCCAGTAAGCAGCTGTGTAGATGGACACACAGTACAGTGCACACCATGCCCGTCTGCGTTGATACCCCGTGTGCATGCCTGTTTCCCCTTCGCAACCGCCACGTCTGTGGCATGGCCGGGTTGCTGTTGTGTGGGTGGACACACACGACGGTCCACATTCTGCCTCCCATGATTTCACCCCATGTGTATGCATGTCTGCACTGTGCAGATTCTAAGTGTCTGAGCATGCCCAGTAAGCAGCTGTGTAGATGGACACACAGTACAGTGCACACCGCCTGTCTGTGTTGATACCGGTCCACATTCTGCCTCCCATGATTGCATGTCTGCACTGTGCAGATTCTAAGTGTCTGAGCATGCCCAGTAAGCAGCTGTGTAGATGGACACACAGTACAGTGCACACCGCGCCTGTCTGCATTGATACCCCGTGTGCATGCCTGTTTCCCCTTCGCAACCGCCACATCTGTGGCATGGCCGGGTTGCTGTTGTGTGGGTGGACACACACGACGGTCCACATTCTGCCTCCCATGATTTCACCCCATGTGTATGCATGTCTGCACTGTGCAGATTCTAAGTGTCTGAGCATGCCCAGTAAGCAGCTGTGTAGATGGACACACAGTACAGTGCACACCACGCCCGTCTGCATTGATACCCTGTGAGAATGTCTGTCTCCCCTTCGCAACCGCTAGGTGTGAGGGCATGGCCAGTACACCATTCGGGGGTACACACTACAGTCGGCACCGATGTCTGCTACTAGGCATGTAGCCATGGCCAATGACATCCTGCATAGCCATGGTGACCATCCAGGTGAGTCATATGTGGTTGTTATGCCACAATGGCTGCCTACATCATGCACGCCGGATGCCCTCTCATAGGGTATACTGTATGTGGTGCATCCCGTATCCATGTCATGATGTACTGCTCCGTAGTTAGTTGGTATTCCCGACTGCAGCACTACCGTGTTACTGTACGCCCACCTTGGGATGGTAACATGCTGTGTGACTGTGCACTCTGTCTTCATTCCCTATCGGCTGCCTTGCCTCTGCAGATGATATCACCCACCTAGGGGTATGCCTCCTGACAGTGCTGTGCTCAGTAATCTCAGTAGTGCATTCTGTAAATGCATCATGCTGTAGTGTGTTCATGTAGGTAGGCGTAGGTTTGACTCCCGGCCCTTCCCTGTGTGTGTGTGTGTGTGTGTGTGTGTGTGTGTGTGTGTGTGTGTGTGTGTGTGTTTCCAGCTGCCTCTGCAGATGGACATGCTTTTAGATGCTTCGCAACACATACCTTGGCTATTGTCAGCTATTCCCTTACGGATGATGTCACCCGCCTAGAAGTATGCCTCTGACAGCACTGTGCTCAGTAATCTCGATAGCGCTTTCTGTAAGTTCATCATGCTGTAGTGTGTTCATGTAGGTAGGCGTAGGTTCGACTCCCGGCCCTTCCCTGTGTGTGTGTGTGTGTGTGTGTGTGTGTGTGTGTGTGTGTGTGTGTGTGTGTGTTTCCAGCTGCCTCTGCAGATGGACATGCTTTAGACGCTCGCAACACATACCTTGGCTATTGCCAGCTATTCCTTACGGATGATGTCACCCGCCTAGAAGTATGCCTCTGACAGCGCTGTGCTCAGTAATCTCGGTAGCGCGTTCTGTAAATGCATCATGCTGTAGTGAGTTCATGTAGGTAGGCGTAGGTTCGACTCCGCCCTTCCGTGTGTGTGTGTGTGTGTGTGTGTGTGTGTGTGTTTCCAGCTGCCTCTGCAGATGGACATGCTTTTAGACGCTTCGCAACACATACCTTGGCTATTGTCAGCTATTCCCTTATGGATTATGTCACCCGCCTAGAAGTATGCCTCTGACAGCACTGTGCTCAGTAATCTCGATAGCGTTCTGTAAATGCATCATGCTGTAGTGAGTTCATGTAGGTAGGCGTAGGTTCGACTCCCAGCCCTTCCATTTGTGTGTGTGAGGTGTGTGTGTGTGTGTGTGTGTGTTTCCAGCTGCCTCTGCAGATGGACATGCTTTTAGACGCTTTGCAACACATACCTTGGCTATTGTCAGCTATTCCCTTACGGATGATGTCACCCACCTAGAAGTATGCCTCTGACAGCACTGTGCTCAGTAATCTCGGTAGCGGGTTCTGTAAATGCATCATGCTGTAGTGAGTTCATGTAGGTAGGCGTAGGTTCGACTCCCGGCCCTTCCGTAGGTGTGTGTGTGTGTGTGTGTGTGTGTGTGTGTGTGTGTTTCCAGCTGCCTCTGCAGATGGACATGCTTTTAGACGCTTCGCAACACATACCTTGGCTATTGTCAGCTATTCCCTTATGGATGATGTCACCCGCCTAGAAGTATGCCTCTGACAGCACTGTGCTCAGTAATCTCGGTAGCGCATTCTGTAAGTTCATCATGCTGTAGTGTGTTCATGTAGGTAGGCATAGGTTCGACTCCCGGCCCATCCGTGTGTGTGTGTGTGTGTGTGTGTGTGTGTTTCCAGCTGCCTCTGCAGATGGACATGCTTTTAGACACTTTGCAACACATACCTTGGCTATTGCCAGCTATTCCCTTACGGATGATGTCACCCGCCTAGAAGTATGCCTCTGACAGCGCTGTGCTCAGTAATCTCGGTAGCGCGTTCTGTAAATGCATCATGCTGTAGTGAGTTCATGTAGGTAGGCGTAGGTTCGACTCCCAGCCCTTCCATTTGTGTGTGTGTGTGTGTGTGTGTGTGTTTCCAGCTGCCTCTGCAGATGGACATGCTTTTAGACGCTTTGCAACACATACCTTGGCTATTGTCAGCTATTCCCTTACGGATGATGTCACCCACCTAGAAGTATGCCTCTGACAGCACTGTGCTCAGTAATCTCGGTAGCACGTTCTGTAAGTTCATCATGCTGTAGTGTGTTCATGTAGGTAGGCATAGGTTCAACTCCCGGCCCTTCCCCGTGTGTGTGCGTGAGGTGTGTGTGTGTGTTTCCAGCTGCCTCTGCAGATGGACATGCTTTTAGACGCTTTGCAAGACATACCTTGGCTATTGCCAACTATCCCCTTACGGATGATGTCACCCACCTAGAAGTATGCCTCTGACAGCACTGTGCTCAGTAATCTCTGTAGCGCGTTCTGTAAATGCATCATGCTGTAGTGAGTTCATATAGGTAGGCGTAGGTTCGACTCCCGGCCCTTCCCCCTGTGTGTGTGGGGTGTGTGTGTTCACAGCTGCCCTAGTAGAGTGTAGTTATTTTAGACGCTTGGCAACACATACCTTGGCTATCGGCGGCTATTCCTTTACGGATGTTGTCACCCACCTGGACGTGTGCCTCTGACGGTGCTGTGTTCAGTGGTCCATGTAGCGCGTTCCATACCTGTGTCATACTGTTGTGCGGTTGGGTATGCGGGGGTGTGGTCAATCACCATGCCTGCCAGCTGTGTGTGTGTGTCTATGCTCCCAGCCGCATGGGTTCATAGGGTATGGCTTTAGAGTTTCCACAGAACATTTATATCCTGCCACCATCTCTGTGTTTGTGGATGGTGAGACGCAGCTCGTGGACTGCCTGTGTGCCTGCTGTGGTTGGCGACCTCCGTAGCGTGTTCTCCACGTGCACCCTGCTGTGGTGTGGTGGGGTGGTGCTGTGTACATTACACTCACGGCCTTGCCACATGTGTCCGTCTGTATCTCTCTCATTGTATATATACATACCTATGTTGTGCCCATAGCGCTGCTCTTGCATGGACAGCTGTCTGTCCCATGTATCGCATATTTGCACGGCTGACACATAGAACTGTGGTACGATGCATATCCACTCATTGTCCATGCAACGTCCATATTCCAGAACGCCCTAGAGACATCTGCTGGATATCGTGGCAGACAGCTATCCTTGCTGTACTGACACTGTACCCGTACACGCCATAAACCTTGTGCCAGTTTATGGTGTGTGTATGTCTATCTGTGCTGTATGCATGGTCGTGTGTCTGTCCCACTATAGCCGTCTGTGGAGGTGTCGCCACTATGGGTAATCCTTGTAGACCACTGTTTCATGTGCACTTCAGCACATACCTGCAGACCGTACTACCCCTCCTACGGCAGCGGCCTTAGATCGACCGCTGCCCATAGGCTATAGGGCTCCATGGCGCCCACCACCACAACACATGGTGCCCCCATCCTGGTGTACCTACATGACATACCTACTAGAAAGGTGGCCCTACTAGTGCGGCGCCCTAGGCAGCCGCAGGATTGGCGTATGCTTATGGCCGGCTATGAGCACATCACAAGGCATACGTTTACATTCAGTGTTTTACAAAGGCTAGGTTATAATACCAGAAGGGGGGACCTCATCAACTATGCTTTAGAATGCGGATTGAGATGGATTATTAGATGGAGTGTTGACCACACACCAGGGCTGAATGATGAAACACTGATTAAGCCTCTTTTGAGAAGCAGGTGGCTTAAACCCAAGTAACAGGAATGTAGTTTAGGTACAGATATACAGTTAACACACATTAGCCCACTCTTTCAGTTGTTTACCACTGTATTACATTGATATGATATACATATCTTCTATATATATTGTTAGATCTTTGATTGATGAGTATTAGGCATAGTACAATATCATATAATACATGTTTTAATAGGATGTTCTAGGAGATGTTAATATATGTGTGTGTAGTTAACATTGCGTCTGTGCTTTATATGCTGTGGTTAATTGTTCATTGTTTGCTGAGCAATTGACCAATGAAAGTGTAAGGAGGGATATTTAAAGCCTGGATGCTTTTATGTTATGTGTAAGTCTGATGGAGCCTACGGGTGAAAGCGCTTACTTGTCTATGAAGGAACCTTTGTATATCATTTGGGCACTGTCCTGGACAATTTCTACGTTGACTGTTTCATCTACCTATGTGTTTTTTGGAAGCGAGTGATCCCCATTTTGGTGCTGGCAGATTGAGTGCTGTGTACGCCGGTATTCGCACGGCGGTCTGACTTTGTATGGGGAGTGTCTACTGTAGTCCCTATCTGTATTTCCTGTGTTATGCCTTACTGCAGCTGTGTAATTCCACCAGGTTTCCAGTTATGGGTGCCATCTTGGTCGTACGCTTGTCCATCCATGGGAATTGCCTACTGGACACTGGTATAGGGCTGTACACATTTCACACCTGCATTTAGCATTATCCGGTGGATGCTTTGCATTATTAGTGGGGAGTAAGGCATGTGCTATACCCACATCCCTCCCACGGGGCGGGACAACAGATTATCTGCCAAACAACACCGAGCCCCATTTCTGCATACCCAGGATCCCATGGCTGCAACCCTCGACGGTACCCATTACACATCCTTCATGTGTGCGGGACTGGGATGTGGACGCACTTCTATGGACTCGAAAATCTGGGGATTTCTGATCATATGTCCTGCATTTCATGGACACTTGTCATCAACCTTAAACACGCTGGTGGTGCATATGTCTAGTTGTGCCGTAGTCACGGCTGTCACTTCTTCTGGGTCGATCGATCGCAGCTGGTTGATATTGCGTACGGATCAATTTTTGGGGTCCTACAATGGACACCAATGTGCATATGTAAAGTGTAGAACTTGTTGGACTGTCTCCATCTGGCCAGTGGTTTTGACTGCTGCTGTATGTTCCCCAATCGTGGATGTCTGTTTGACTACCCATGTTATGTAGTGCTACGAAAACCAGGTTTTTCAAAACTGAACCCAAATGGTGTACATCCAAGGATGCAAGTTAGCAACTGCTTTAAATAATCCTCAGAGGTCCCAATAGGAAAGATTCGCCGCTTTATTGTCAAAATAACACCACCAAAACAAGTAGATCACGAGCACTTTCGCCCGGTCTTACCGGGCATTTTCAAGTGTAATTAGCTAAACCAATAACTCTAGCTTTTATAGCGCAGGTGCGTTCTGTTAATTAACTAATTGATTAAAATATCACCATATTGTAAATAAATTAAATCCACTTCTACAAGCATTAAAGAGACAAATACATATTTAAAAATGCTCGACACAATAAATGCATTGTTAAAATGTATGTATGAAACTTATATGAATTCAAACAAAATTCATTCTTTATGTTAAAAGTTGTTTGTGAACCATTTGAACCAAATAAAACATCAGTACCATGGTGATATTTTAATCAATTAGTTCTATAAAAGCTATAGTTATTGGTTTAGCTAATTACACTTGAAAAAGCCCGGTAAGACCGGGCGACAGCGCTCGTGATCTACTTGTTTTGGTGGTGTTATTTTGACAATAAAGTGGCAAATCTTTCCTATTGGGACTTCTGAGGATTATTTAAAGCAGTTGCTAACTTGCATCTTTGGATTTACACCATTTGGGTTCATTTTTGAAACACTTGGTTTTCGTAGCACTACATTGTGTTTGCTTGGTGCTCTCGGTTTAGGACCTGGTGGGTCCTTTTCCTAGTTTTTTCTTGGTAAACTGTTCCTTTCTTCTTACCCATATTATGTATTACTTGGCCTATCTATGTCCATGTTCCAGTAAGCGGAAATACAGCAAACCCTGAGTCCTGGTCATCTTCATAAAAGACATTCTTGAACATAAACCATGCCAAGACAGACGATGACAAAAACAATACACTCCACAGTCATAGGATACTGAGCTCTTTCACCCACTAACATGGGGCAACGTCGGAGCACGAGATACATTAGATAGTCGTCCCTTATGTACTTCCTTCAGAGTCAGTTTAAGGTCAACTAATTAATAGACTTGTTCATAGTTCAGTGGACCGTGCTCCAAGTCTTGATGATAAAGTGACATGTAGAACTCAGTGTTGCATACATTACTGAATGGAAACAATGATACAACAACGATGTGTTAATATAAATACAATATTGGTCAATACCATCAGTATATTGAAACATAGTTGATAATTGTTGTGAGTAAACCTTAGAATGTAGTGTGTTGGTAATGCTTTTGTTTATCAATGTGTATAATTGTTGCATTAAGATTCCAAATCATGGAATAAATAAGTACAATTACATGCATAATTTGTATAAATATGAATGTAAATAAGGGTCACAATGTTAAATATGGATATGACTGTATTATTACTATATCAATATGATATGGACTAAACTGTAGTTGTTTACATCTTGTTTTCAGGTGACAAATCTATGTCCATGCATCATATATACGGGCCGTCGGACTGCTGTGTGTAGATATATACATGTGAACCCCTCGTTTCATACCTTGCTTTGTTACTGTCTGTGGATTACCTGTGTACACACGTCAATTAGCATGCCATACCTTTCCACTGTACAGGTTCGGGCATGGTGTATGGCTGGTTGGCCCTTAATGTTGCTGTGTGTTACATTGACCTATATCTATCTGGCAATTCACTGGCGTGTCATGTGAGACCTTCTTGCTTCTATAGGGACATGATCCCATAAATGTGACGTGCTTCCACTGGCCATATATTTCTCTGTCATCTGTGATCTGTGTGTAACCAGTCCTTTCAGGACACTTTCTATTGTTGTTCTTCTTTGGTTACATATATGAGTACTTTGGTATGTTGTGCTATTATTGTGTGTGGAGCATTTCTCCACGGGCCTCTGCTGACACTGGACATATATCCAGCTAGCCTAGCCTGGGCAACAAGTGTGAGCCCACTGAACACTTTTCGTACGGGTGCACCTTCTGACAAGTGGGTCGAGTTACAGATGCATAACCGTCGTCTATCCATACTACTAACGCACACGTTATTCTATCCACATTCTATGTTTGTCTTATCACATAGCGTGTGTTTCTCACTATTTCTAACGGTAATTTACATGGCATTGCCCGATTCCATACTTTCAGGGGCTGACAGTTTTGAGACATGTATGATTGATGTGGAGGACACGGCCTTAACATTCCCTGCTGTGAGCGGATCACACATGCACACGCGCACTTGAATTTCCTAATTGTGGGTTACGCACAGGCGCACATGCATATCCGTATTCTGGTTACATATGTTTACTGGGTCTGTGTGGTTATGTGGCCTGTGTTAGTTGTGACTGTTCCAGTAACATATCTCTGATCCGGTTGAAGGACGTGTGCGGAACGCACTTTCACGTTTACACATGTAACAGTCTTTGCGGCATGGACGCATTACGTACACGTGCACATTTATATGTTCTATAGTCATAATTCAAACGGGACTGCATTCACATTTGCCGGTTACTGTGACCACTACACGTTAGCTGTTCGGTCTCATTTACATGCATACCCATGGTACTTAGCTAAATTTACATATCCCCCCCCGCACTCACGTACGTCACAGGCATCCATTCTCCTGCTGGGAAAGGTGTGGTACTACATGTTAAACATTCCTCATTCCCTCCCGTTCATGGCCCAGGATGCATATGTCATGACCGCAGGGATATTCAGATCACAGGGGCTTATATCCCCTACGCATACAGGCCTTCGATTGTCAGGGTGTTCCTGTGGTGCTTTGGGTTTGGTCTTGTCCGCCTAGTGTACGGAACTGCCTTGACTGTGTACGAATGTCAGACGAGTCACATGGGCATGGTTTGTCCATGTCTATGATACCATATCCCCCCGCCCATTATTCCTAACTGTGTGCGCTGATTGGCCGGCGTGCCCGTTGTAGATCTTGTTATGGTAATTGCACATGGTCTGGTCGAACGGACCTATTTCCATTACTACACCTCAGTATTTATAACCTGTATCGCTATATTACATGGGTTTAACATTGCGTGACGGCTTCCACCGAGCCACGGACATGTCTGTTGCTTAGTTTGGGGCAGTCCCGCTCTGCTACACACATTTAACATGGCGGAATAGGTTGTACAGCTCAGCAACGGGGACATCGGGCTCTCCGTCGCTGTTTAGTATTGAATCGCTATGTTGACATTATTTCACATAGCGTAACAGTGTCGACATTGGTTACGGACATCTCGCGCAGTACGTCCGCACCGCCGCGGGTGCCGTATGTCTGCTTTGGGCAGCAGACAGGCATTATGCTGTGCCATTATGTCTGGAAATATATGGTTTCTTTCCATAGATGATATAGCATACTAGCAATGACCCGCGTCTGGGTGTGGGTACTGTAGGTGTGGCCTTAGGTCAGGTGATGCCCTAGGCAAAAGGACTCCATGGTGCCCCCACCACATCACCCGCTACCCCCATCCTGGTCTACCTACACCGAATAAAGGCTGATAAGGTGCCCCTAGCAGAGCGTCACCCTAGGCAGCTGCCTACTTGGCCTATGCCTACGGCCGGCTATGTGTGTGGTCCCTCGGGCTCAGGAACGCACCACGTCTGCCGTGGGTATGTCTAGCATCACCCACATCCAGGCGTGGTTTATTGCTATGATGTTCCATGTGTACGGACACGTGTGTTTGGACAACATACAATAGCTTCTGCTATTGGCATACAATGCTGTGGGTGGTGCCGGTTACCATACATATGGCTTTCTCAAAAGCCGACTTCACACTTCTAAACACTAGTGTGGTCTCCTTTAAGGCCCCTGAGCCAGTGGTAAACATTACTCAAGCCACTGAATCACTTACATATGCCTTCTACCAGCACCTACAGGACTGCATGGATCAGGCAATCCCTTACACAACTGTGACTCTCTGTACCAATGCCAAGCATCCAGTCTGGTGTACCCCAGCCATACACAAGCTCTACAACGAAAGGAGGTAGCTACTACAAGACAGAGCAGAATCCTTGTAAGGTATGACACCCTTGCTCATTATATGTGAAGAACTACAAGCTCTCATGACATCATCCAGGGCAAATCCGACAGATATATCACCAAGGACTCGACAGACAATCATACGGCCTTCTTTAGCTATGTTGGACACCTGGGAGGACACTCCCAGATATGCTCGGACTGGGTTCAGAATGATGTGAAGTTTACTGAACCTACACACATTGCCAACATACTGGCTGACAGGTTCAGTGCAAACATCTCCCCCCCCCCACATGGAGAGATGTCTGTACCAGAGGATTGTGGCCCCCAAAACATCTGTAACGCACAGGTGGGAAATGCTCTCTCCAAGGCAGTAAACACAGCATCCATGGGACCAGATGGTGTCCCGGCTGTGTACTCCACAAACTCATTGAGGAATTAGACCCACAGTTAGGACAGCTGTTTAATCTTAGCCTCACCTCAGGTAACGTACCCAAGTTGTGGCGCACGGCGACTGTAGTCCCACTTCACAGGGGCAGTGCCTCCACTGACCCTGGTAATTACCGTCCCATTAGCTTGACAAGCCTTATCTGCAAAGCCATGGGGAAGGATCATAATGGAACTCATAGATGAAGACATAGGGGACTTGCATACTTTGCATCCAACCCAGTTTGGCTTGGTCAAAGGCAGATCATGCGTTTTAAACTTGGTTGACTTTTTAGGAACAGTCTCCGAGGTCATTGATGAGGGTCAGGCAGTCCATACAGCCTACCTCGACCTGGCAAAGGCCTTCAGCACAATTCCCCCCTCAGGTATCATTGATAAACCCATCGGCTTGGATGTGAACCCGTACATCGCAGGATGGGTTGCAAACTGGCTAGGTGACAGAACCCACATGGTCATAGTTGCTGGCACCATGTCAGACTCACAGCCAGTCACAGGCGGTGTCCCATGGGGCTCAGTCCTGGGTCCACTCTTTTTCAGCATCTACATTTCCAAAGTACAAGCAAACACAGGGGGGTTATGGCTGACAATGTTTGCAGATGACTGCGAACTGGGTGCCATAGTGGGATGCACATCTGACACAGATATCCTTCAGAAGGGCCTCACAGATATGGATATCTGGTGCCAGGGACATGGCCTACAGCTAAATGCCGGGAAATGCATAGTCATACCCTTCAGGAAGAACAAGGTTACCCCTAGCTGCCATATAGGTGGCAATCCACTGAGCACAGAGGGAGTTACCAGGGATCTGGGGACCCAGGTTGTCAGTCACCGTTCGTTCGGCACACACGTTGCTAACATAGTTAGGTAGACCTTCTACATTGCCCACCTGATCATGCAGGGATTCACATCTAGATCAGACGAGGTCATTGTCTCATTGTACTCATCACTCATTAGACCTATGATTGAGTACATTGCCCTGTTCAGAAGGTATCCGACCCGACACCTGCAGCAACTGGGAAGGCCCCATAAGTTCATCGTCAAACGGATGCAGGGTCTCAGGAATTTGTGTTATGCTGCCCGACTGAAAGGACTCCTGCTCCATTCAGTCACACACCACTTGCTCAGTGGTGACCTGTGCCTGACATACAAGGCCATGTTGACCCATATTTGATGACTATGCTTCACCTAATGAATCTACATCCCTCAGAACCACAGGGGCAGGTGACGTGAACCTTGACACGGTCATTAATAGAATGTGTTGGAGGGACAGATTCATCACCCAGACACTCACTATGCTGTGGAACAACATCCCAGTACATGTGAGGCAGAGCACCTCGCTGGCCTTGTTCGAGGGGGATCTTGACCAATGGATGGGAGATTGCAGATATACCACAGGGATTACTTCAATGTCACTGCTTGACAGAGGTACAGCAATATAATAGGCATTGTTTTCTTCAGACTGGAGGGGTGGCAAAGGCAACATAACTATGGGCTAGGGTTATAGCTGCCCTTGGGCAGATAGCCTACTATGTACCTATGGACCTATGAACCTATGTTCATAGTTTGTCCCATTCACACTTGTCTATCCCCTGTCCTCATTCATATGTGTATATTTCTGTGGCACATGATTGAACTATGTATTACCTGCAGGTATGCTGTGTACAGTGCACATACGTCACGGTTGATTACAGTGTATCTGTGTACCTACCTCTGTGATACTGAGGACTACCACACATCCTTCACAGCATTACATGCATATGGCCATACTATTATTCTTTGGCCTGTGGGGGGTTGTTAGGGCAACGGTTACACATGTCCCTGTTTGTGCACGCGTCATGGTGGTCTTTGACCAGCCTCCGTTGCTATCGTGGGATGGACGGTAGTGTTGGTGTGTGTTTGGGTTGTGTTTCCACTGCCGGTACATCTGTGGGGGGTGGGGTTGGCACATGTTCCTCTTTGCAGGGAGCCCCATACTAGACATTTGTGTCATGCGTCAACACTTGGCACGTGCCATATGTCCTGTGATATTCCCACAGTCGTGTATGCCTTCCTGCATTACTACTGCATGTTACTGGCAGTTTGTATCTGGTACGCATGGCTATTATGTTGGATAGCTTGGCCTATTCCCATGCTATGACATACCCATTCATCCAGGCATATACATGTTATTCCATCCTTTGCGTTGGCCGTGGGTGTTTGGCCATCCGGCAACGCTATTCTCAACATGTGATGTCCCACCTTCACCTTCTGTGCATGTGGCACCCTGTTGGGGCGTCCTGTTTGGTGGGCAGATGTTCCGCCATATGTGTTGTGTTTGACATGTCTGCATAGCTAATCATCAGTACGGTGGCTGAACATACTGCCTTGTCCAGATGTGTACAGTTATGGGCACCGTGGTGTGTGAACGCCTATGGGGTTTCGACAGGTCCATACCACATGCGGGATGTACACATTCTGCCGACACATTCACATGCAGCCATTTGGATATCAGTACCTGAGGTGGGATGTTGACATGTGGGGTACATATTTGCCAGCGTGGCACTGCCTAGGACAATACTTCTTACTACATTTCAGGTATACCCATTGTGTGTAGGTGTGCAGCTGCACAAGGCTGCTAGCTGGGTTGGGTGCACGGTCGTACATGGGTGCGGGTTACGTGCTATGACGGGGCTGTTGTGTATTACATTTGCATGCATGGGTTCTGCTTCTGGATATTACGCTTAGGCATACGCCGTCCTATGTGTATGCGACGGGCACGTTGCTGGGTGTAGTACACGTTGCTATGCACATGTTTGTCTGTGTTTAGGGTATCTGGTTTCCTTCTGGTTGTTATATCGACACGGCTGCCTGGCTGTGTACTCTCACTACTGCTGGTGACCATGCCCATGTGGCTACTTGTGTGTAGGTGCGGCGCACTGACATGCTGTGGTACACCTTCACTGGGTATGCCCACTGACAGTGCATTGCGTGATGGACACGGTATTATGCGTATCCTTTGTTCCTTGGACGGGTACAATTTGGACTTCGTGGGTTTATGTTTGGTTCTCCGTTTTGTGTGAACGGGTACTATGTTGCATACTCTGCGTATGTTTCATTATCCACGGACCCTGGCTGGTGCGGTTACTATTGCAGGCGGCCTGTGACAGTCAGCACTTTAGGTTGCTCATCGCCTGCTGGCTTGGCCACGCCTACAGGCGCATCCTACTTGGGCTCGCGCACGTGCCCTCTGCATGTGTCTGTGGTTGCGGCGCGCACTCATTACTATGCATGTGGCGCTGCTACCCCGATTATACACTGCACTGCCGGAGCAAGCCTTACACCGGCCTTGCGCCGAGCTTCATGAATCCCGGGGAAGATGTGATTTTACTAGTAGTAGTAGTATTTTGTTTTGAGCTGCTGATCTTGCCTTTGCACAGTTTTATTTAGACCTTAAAATAAGATGTGATTTTACTAGTAGCTGATCTCTGGTGGTACATAATGGGTGTATATTTCTGCACTGTCATGAGATGCAATGGTTTAGCCAAAAGTATTTTGTTTTGAGCTGCTGATCTTGCCTTTGCATAGTTTTATTTAGACCTTAAAATAAGATGTGATTTTATTAGTAGCTGATCTCTGGTGGTACATAATGGGTGTAATGTGGAACACTGTTTTTGGCTAAATTGGTACAATAAGACAGTTTCTGATGATCATTTGTGTCTTATGATTGAGTCCCTGTTTTGACCAAAGAACTTTTATAAATGATTTTTTACTGCTGTTCTGTATAACAAGATTTTTTGGCTGCTATGAGGCACACTCTAGTCTAGGACATTCATGCTGTGTGAGTTGTAATATTGGGGTTGTCAGTTGTCCTATTCAGCTTGAAATATTCCAGCAATTGAAAATAACGAGAAACTACTAACTAGTGACAGTGTTATTGGCATTGCTTGCAGAGCAGTCTAATACATTGTATTAGAAGCTATAAAATTATGAAATGTACCTAAGAAATTATACAATTACTTATGAGTTAATTGCTTTTGGCACTGTAATGAGACAAGGGTGTTTTCAAACTTATTGTAGGTTGGGTGAGAAAGCAGTGGTAATTTAGACAATAAATATTTAAGTTAATGCTGCAGAAATAAACTGAGGCACTCATGGAAGACTGGCAATATAGGCTAGCTGGTATCCAGCAGGAGATTTCAGTTTGGCACACCAGATCTGTCTCACTTATCCATTAAAAATAAATAAATGGAATGCTTTTGTAGGTGGAATGTCAGGCCAGAATGATACAGTCATCTGAGCAGGTAATCACACCTTTTATTTATTTTTTTAATTATATAAAGATCTGCTGGAAAGTTATCTGCTCAGATTTTTTCTTTGCATAAAGCCGGTGCTATTTTACAAGTTGGAAAACTAAGCAACAGTGATGAGCATTTCTGCAACATTCTGAGGTTCACTGACAGGTGTTTTTGAGTTTCAGATTTCATACCCTACAGAAAAGTCATACTGATGCAAGACCTACTGAACTTTCTAAGTTTGTAAGAGCAGCATTTAAAAATTGTCTGTATTTTTTGGACCTTTGTCCTACTTTTATTTATGGCCTTATCCAGATTTCTTGCTCTGAGGTTGAGAGTATATGAAATGTGTCAGGGCCATCGCCATCAGCCAGAGACGTTTCAAATTGTGACATACTTGTTGTACCCCCACTCCCCCATGTAGTGACTTTAGATGTGTCCAGGCAAGGAGCACTTAGAGTATCCAAGGTAGACACAAGTACAGTCATGGCTTTTAATCTGTCCTTTATTTTGCAGAATGTTCTGGTTTTCTATCTTTTTTATACTGTTAATTTTGTGTATTCAGAAAATGCATTTTGTTGGCTGCTTGTTTTTTTATACTTTATTTTGACTGGCATTCCAGTAATGTATTTAAAAAGTAATTTATTTTTTTGATGCATCACAGCCTTTGCTTCCCATCTAGATATTAAGTAAGCTGTCATGTAGCCAAGGCACTGAAATATTGTTTTTTTCTCCACTTCATTTTTGTTTTGATTGGACTCTCATAGTGATAGCTTGTTGGCAAACAGGGAAGCAGTGTATTTAAAGTACCAGTTTTTGTGGTTTTGAGCATAGTGAAAGAATGCTAGCAAATGTACTTTTTCCTGTAAGAATAAATGTTTACACACTTCGCAGTCTTGGTTTCTGCACCTAAAGTAGCAAAATGCAAGGTAACTTGAGGGATATGTGTGTGTGTGTGTGTGTGTGTGTGTGTGTGTGTGTGTGTGTGTGTGTGTGTGTGTGTGTGTGTGTGTGTGTAATATAATATATATAGTGTGTGTGTGTATATGTATATATATATATATATATATATATATATATATATATATATATATATATATATAATATGCTTTAAAGTATTTTAAGCTAATGTCTTGGAGATGAACAAATTTAATGATTGACTAATGCAATGGATTAATACACTCCAGTGAATCATGCTGGCTTCAGGCTACATCTCGCAAAACAATACTGTCTGTCTGAGGTAGTTAAACATTCATTTGGCCCTCCCCCTCTTTCAGACAAGACCCACTTCAGATTGCACCAACTTTACAGAAAGTATGCAGATTAATTATACACAAGAGATAAGAAATTATACAGTGTTAAGACTCTTAACTTAAGAGCAGAATAACCCTTATTAGATTCTGGAAGATCAGAAGGCTGTGGATTCTATTCCCTCCCCAAAAATAGCAGCACAAAGTAAATGGCTTTAAGTAATAAAATTATTTCACACTCTTAAATGGAGACTGTGTGTCTACAGGATAAATAGCTTGGTAGTTACAGCATGCAGAAAATGCTGACTTTTATGGGTTTATGGCAGTCCAGGTGTGTACCCTGCCCTGAGGATCATGTGTTTGTTTTAGTGTACTTGTGATCATCTTCAGTGGTTAACTTGGCAACAGCAAGCAATCCAGTGACACATTTATCTAAGTTAGCTGATGTGCTTCCCTCTTAACAAACTTGCAGTGTTATATTTTACTTTGTTGTACTCAACATTTTCCCAGAACAAGACGTCTGAGTGTAATAATTAACTATTTTTTTAGGGGGTGGGTCATTAGCACTACTACTGCACTTCTATATATTTTATTTATTTATATATATATATATATATATATATATATATATATATATATATATATATATATATATATATTGCCAGTATATTGTCTGAGAGTAGCTATAATTATAAGAAAATGAAAAACATAACATTAACATTTTCAATTAGGGTAGAATGCTTGCATTAGAATAATCTAAAAATAAGCAGGCAGTGTACTACACATGCATTGTGTTTAAATCAGTATATGTGGTACTTGAATACTTCAGAATCAGTACATGTGAAATGGAATGCCTGGAATATCATTTCTGTTATATGTGTATTGGTCTGGGACTGGTACTCTGTATGCATCCTCCTTTTCTGGAAAATAAAATTAAAAGATATTGTGCATACAAATAAGGAAATGACTGCATGTGAAAATGCTTGTACATGACTATGGTGGTTACATACAGTATGATATTTTTGGCCATTTTTAGGAGTCTTTCTTTCTGGAGAATAGGACATCTGTTGGGACATTTTAGATAATTTTGTCAGAAATAGCCTAGGGGTCTCTGAAATGAAATAGCCTGTAGTTTACAGACACACCACCAAATAAAGTAAGATTATGTGCAAGTTCTTGGCTATTGTGATGTGAAAGAAATGCAACCATGGAGATTTATTTCACTTAAACATTGCAGGCTGAAAGTAGTTTCTCTGGGTAGGGAGTTGGGCTGGGGGCAATGCTTGTGTGAATAGCTGCAGTTTTGTCTACATTTGCAACAGTAATGTACATTTCACTGAAGTAAGATCGACCAGAAGCTGAAGCTCTGAAATCTGAGTGTGGTTTGTATGTGTGTGGTGGGGGGGGGGGGGGGGTCAAGGAATTTTTGTTAAAGCATGTTTTATTGTAGAAAATCTGGTAAGTAAAATTAATTTTAAAATTAAATGTGTACTTGGCTGATGCACACAAGCTGTGATAGTGAGTCTGTCAGCAAAATGAAACTATGCAATGCAGCTGTTAGTATTTGTACTTTAATCCTGACCAGTAAAAAGCAGCTACTTCATTAGGTAATGGGGGGGGGGGTGTTTATGAATTCATTGAGGTGACTGCCCTTGTTAACTGTCAGTTATGGCTTTGCAAGATGACTGTTTGGGTAAAGTCTGCTGTTGGGCAAGCCTGTAACTACCATTTCTGTGCAATGGACTAAATTAATGCAGCCATTTGCAGTTCATTACTGTTTTGCTTTCTGATTTCAGAGGTTTTTGAGCCAGGTACTTTTGGTAGGCTGTTGGGATGGGGGACTTTCATGTCGCCAGTGTTGGAATGAAATAACCATTTAGTGTTGTAATTCTGGCTTTGCAAAACTCTAATATGTCTGAGGGAGTAAGCAATATGCATACAGGCTGTGACTATGGTCCGGTCTCTGCTCAGCAGATATATTTTAATGCTGGAAGGATCAAAGCAGAAAGTATAGTGGGGGCAATGGAATGACTGCCCCTGTTAGTCCTGCAAAGACAATGTAAGCTGTGACAGTGTGTGCATCACAAATGCATTAATAGTCTTTAATCCTGGCAAGGCCAAGCCAGATAGTTGGTAGGTCATGGCTGTGACAGACTGTCAATGAAATGAGTGCTGTTTCTGAAGCTGTAAATCATTACATGTATACAACAGTGGCACTTAAATCATTTCTGCAATATCTTCATTTCAGAGTTGCAACAACTACAATAACCAGAATGAGTGAACAGAGTGAGCAGAGTGTTACAGTGGCCTATCTGAAATCTATTAATTTTAAAGAGTTGACTCTTGATGAGAAGTTAAGAATCAAGAGGACTGGAAGACCCACACCTGATCTGAAGATAGAGCCTGCAGGTACAAGTAGGTCAAGAACATACACACGCAGCTTCAACAGGTCAGTGTATGACAAACACAACTGGATCTGTGGTTGTGAGGAAACAAACAGCTTGTACTGCTTCCCATGTTTGTTGTTTGGTGGAGAGGAAGCCTGGACATCAAAGGGTATGGATGACCTGAAGAGACTGGAAGAAAAGTCCAGAAGGCATGAACAGTCTGCTAAACATTTTGACAACCAAATGAGTCTAGCAGTGTTGGGAACTGTGGATATCAGGTGTCAGTTAAGTAGTGGATACCAGTTATCAGTAGAAAGACACAACAAGAAAGTGGATGACAACCCTTATGTTCTGTCTATTTTAATAGAATGCATCAAGGTGTGTGGTGCACAAGAAGTAGCTTTAAGAGGCCATGATGAGTCTGAAGAGTCATGGAATCCAGGAATGTTCCGGGCACTGGTAGAATTAGTCTGCCAGTTTGATAAGAAGTTGATTGACTACGTGACAACTTCAACTGTTTTCAAAGGAACATCAAAAACTATTCAAAATGAACTCCTGGACTGCATGCTAACAGTATGCAGAGAAGAAACAAAAAAGGAGATTCGTACTGCAAAATTTATAGCAGTAATTGCAGATGAAACCACTGATTTTGCTGGGATATGGCAAATGGCTATTGTGTTCCATTACGTTGTCAATGGACAGGTGGTGGAACGTTTTTGGGGATACTTTACACCACTTGGACAGACAGCACAACATATTGCTGTTGTGATAAAACAACAGTTGAAGGAAGTAGTGAGAGACCAGCATGAAAAAGTGATTGCTCAGAGTTATGATGGTGCATCTGTTATGAGTGGTGTTCAGCATGGGGTCCAGGCCATCATAAGACAAGAGTTTAAATATGCCTACTATGTACACTGCTATGCCCACTAACTTAATCTGGTAATGCAAAGAGCCACACAACAGAATACTGAAGCAAGAACATTTTTTGTAATACTTGGTGGAATTCCAGCCTTTTTCAGTCGTTCAGTTCAAAGACAAGCTGCTCTGGATAGTATAGTATCACGACGCATGCCAAGAGTGTCAGGAACATGGTGGAATTTTAACATCCGTACTGTAAATGCAGTGTACAAGAACTTGGAGTCACTGGCAGAGTGCTTTAATTATTTGTACAAGAGTCCTACATCTGCTGCAGCAACTATACTGGAAGCAAATGGGCTACTGCGATCAGTTGAAGATGACAAATTTAAATGCTGGCTTACTGTTTTCCATTGTATAATGCCCCATGTTGACATTCTGTACAGGCAACTTCAGTATCGTACCACAGATGCAACTGCTGTTGAAAAGGATGTTCAGACATTTTAGGATGCAATTGACAGTGTTAGATCGGGTATCGACAGTATTGCAGAGCAGTATCTACAGACGGAGAACATCCGGTCAAAATGTAGACGAGGGCCATCAGCTTCCCGCCCACTGCATGAGACCTTGCCAGTTGCTGCAAAGAAAGTGTGTGATGTCGTAAAGTTCCAGGCATCATCACGATTTCAACAAACTGGCCATCTTCAAGCTTCTCAGTTACTTCTGCCTGGAAAGTTTTCAACATACATAAGAGAGTTTCCAGAAAATCTGTTCACAGGAACAATGGACAACTATCCATTCCTGTTGAGGGGACAACTTAGAACAGAACTTGGAGTGGTGTATCAAAGTGAAGACTTTAAAGCAGCTGGCAGTGCAGTCAAGATGTTAAAATTCTTGTTGGACAACTCCTTAACCAGTGTGTTTTCACAGACTTACAAAGTGTTGTTAATTATAGCCACCACACCAATGTCAACTGCTGAGGCAGAAAGGTGTTTCTCAACACTGAAAAGGATTAAAACTTTCCTTCATTCTACAATGGGGCAAGACAGATTGAATGCTTTGGCTATGCTTTCCATAGGAAAGGAGTTAACGCGGAGTATAACTAACTTCAACCACAGAGTTAATGACTTGTTTGCCCAAAATAAAGAGAGACGAATGGACTTTATCTATAAGTAACGGAACACAATACACAGAAGAACACAAGAGGCACTTATTTGGTACTACTAGTACTGCAAGCACTTATGTAACCCAGCCACTGGGGATGCACAAGCCAGTGCATTTCTTCGTGCCGGTCCCAAGCCCAGATAAATGGGGAGGGTTATATAAGGAAGGGCATAACATATAACCTCCTGACAAAATTCTGTGGGACAACAATACAGATTTTGATACAGGATTGGTTGAGGCCCGGGTTAACAATGACAACCACCAGTACTGTGTTAACCAAAAGGGTGCTGGCAGAAATTGGGTGGAGGCTACTGTTGGCTCTAGAAGAGGGGGAAGGCATGTCCAAAGGTGAGATTGTGTTGATTTGGACATGTGCTGAGGAGGGATGCTGGGTATATTGGGAGAAGGATGCTGGGTATATTGGGAGAAGGATGCTGGGTATATTGGGAGAAAGATGCTGGGTATATTGGGAGAAGGATGTTAAGGATGGAGCTGCCAGGGAAGAAAAGAGGAAGGACTCGTAAGGTTAGTTGTGGTAGAGGAAGTGATATGGTGACAGAGCAAGATGCAGAGGACAGGAACCAATGGAAACAGATCTGATGTGGCAAACCCCTAACAGGAATAACTGAAAGACTACAAGCACTTATTTGGAACCAGCTGGAGGTCACGTGAATATTATTTGCTTGGGGAAACTTAAAACTGTCCCTTTTGAGCCTCTGTGAAAAAGGGGGTGGGAGAAATCCAGTATGATCTGATGTGTTCTAGACCACAGCTTCTCCTCAGGTGCAGAAACGGAGTATGAAGTACTGTTTGCAGTATACCGCAGAGGTAAGTATTCAAACCAATGTGTGTATGTAACAATGTGTGCTGTGTAGCGTATTCAGCATGCGCCATACTGACCGAGCATTTATTTCATGTAAATAAGTATGTCAAGCATTGATCCCATTGCACCATAGCTCCACCCCTTCTTGTTGACCACACCCCTTCTTGTTGACCACACCCATCCTGCAGCCCCTCTTTGATTTGAAGTCACCAGCCGCCACTGTATCTCATTATTAGTACATTTGCATTGGCTCATTCAAAGTCATCTCACGTTTGCGTAAATGGCCTCTATGAATCACACCTAAGTTTTTTTTTTAATTCACGAACATCACAGATAGCCTTAATACACATGCATAAATGACTATGAATAACCCCCTGAGAAACTGAGATCTTCTCAGAAGACCATATATCATAATGTATGGCTTAAAGTTTAGCAGTTTATAGAAAATAAGAAAATGGTTGAAGAAAACTTTTCTTGTTTATCATAATATACTTAAGGCCACTGTATAATGAAACTTGAGCTTGGTCTTTGGCATCACTGTAAATACATCGATATTTGATGCATTTCTTTCTTTCTTTTTTGATGTATTTCTTATTGTATTATTTGTTATTTTCTTTAAAATGGTTGCTATCGACACTTAGCTATTGTACATGGTAAACCCAATTTGAAAATACTTGATGACTTCTTATATTACTGCAATTTTATGGAACGACTAACAAAAACAAAAATAAATATATAAAGACAAACTCCTGTCAAAATGTGTTGTAGGTGTCTATTGAGGTGCATGACAAACCTTCATTCACAGAGTGTCTGCATTGCATTCAAGAATGCTTGATGGGGGTGTGTGGCCAGTATCAGACAAGGGTAGCAGCACTTCTTCACTGCTCTGATACAAAAGATATATTTCTGGCAGGAAATTTTTTGTTTGAATAATCCTAAACAGTTCAAACGAGTATATTTTGATAGCCTTTGATGTTATAAAGGATTATTTAAAAAAAAATAAATAAAAATCTGATAGCTTTCCTGCAAAAACTGAGTAAAATTAATTCTTTCACTGTATCCAGCAGCAACATGAGCTACACTAAGGCAGCACTTCAGGATTCTTTATGTAAGAAACAGCTTCAGGATTCCAAAATGGTGGTCTTCTAGGATACAGCTTATGCACAGAGCTCCTCACCTCAAATACACATTCTAGGATTCTAAATACCTTGAAAAGAGCTATTTTACCTTCAGCACTTCAGAATTTCCATCAACTCTGCAACCAGCAAGATACAGAAATGGCCTTTCAATTTTTTAAAGCTTTTCCACAGTATCATCTCTGCAGAGATCCAGGGGGCCTGCCTCCACGTGGAGTACTCCGAAATGCACATGGCTAAACAGATAAAAATGACAAATGAACCTAATATAATGGAGACACAAACAACAAAAGCCAAATCTTCAGCAATATTCTCACCAGAAAAAGAGGGACTTTCTAAAAGGCAGAGAACAAATAAACAAAATGCTGAGCCTACTAAAAGCAGTACTAACACCAAAGAAGATTCGAACTTTAATATGGATGAGCTGAAACAGGCCCTACAACCCATTCATTCTGCCATACAAAGTTTCTCAGATCAACTTTCTAACCTAGGAAAATCTATTAATCAAATTCTTGACAGAGTGGACACACTTGAACATAAAGCACAAACAAATGAACTTCAAATAAAATCCCTATCTGATGATCTACGCGTCAAAACAGCTGCCTTATCAGACCTACAGTCAAAACTAACAGACCTCGAGGCAAGAAGTAGACGTAACAATGTCTTAATCAGAGGTCTCCCTGAGATCTATGACAGTCAAGGCTTACTAAATGTCACTAAAAAAATATTTCAATCACTACTGCACTCAGATGGAGAGAACCAAGAAGAAATAATCATTGAAAGAGCCCACCGTGCACTGCATAAACGTCAAGATGCCTCAGCACCTCGTCAAATCTACACAAAATTACTTAATTACCAGTCTGCCCAGAAGATACTGAACTCAGCATAAAAACAAAAAACCTTCATGTGGAACAACCACAATATAACCTTCGCTCAAGATCTACCCCTTTCTATCAAAGAGAATAGACAAAAACTAGCTCCGTTTTGCTCTGACCTTATCAGAAGAAATATCAAGTGTCAAATGTGCTTCCCAAATACCCTGATCTTCTTCAAAAATTACATTAAATACACAGCAACCTCCCAGAGTGAAGCTAAAGAAACCTTTCTTAAAGCATTCAACAAAGCTCCTGAATATCAATAAAACACTACTGCAAGCATTTCAGCTAATGAACTTCCAATAAACTATGTAAACTCACCGTTTGCATTAACGTCAATTCCGCTCATTAATCCAGCGATATTCTAACCCCTTTATCAATATTAAAGATGTTTAAATGCCTTTTTCTCTTTTTAAAGCAGCTACACGTGGCAAACATGGAACTGGTCTTCAAAGTGAGGTTTCCAGTGGAACATCTTTATCCGGGGACTCCCAGGAGTGTACACACTTCAGGTTTGACCTCTACTAATAGCGCAAGCAGCGCTTTGTACTGCATACAGCTCCTACACATAAACGCAAAGCACGTATATATATACCAATCCAAAATATAATTTCTGGATCAGAAACACCTCTGACATGCTAAGCGGGAGCGCTCTGGGTATGCTAGGCATACTCATTCAAAAAAGAAAAATTGTGTGATCAGTATGTTTTAAATTAATGCACACTAATTACACACAACACAGCTAGCAGCCCATTTGTTGTAAATAAATCCTGTTTGATACTACTGTAATAGGATGCTGTGGGGAGGGTGTGATATATAAATCCATTGACACAGCAAAGCCTGAATTAATGTAGCAAAACTAAATGGCCACAAGCACTTAGGGTAGCAAATGTGTATATGCTTATACAGATTTCATCACAGATGTGTTATTTTGTAAAGCTGGATAATGATCACAGATCTACAGTTTTAATATGTAGAGATGGGAATTAGGGATTATACTCTTACGTAAAGTGTCAGCAGTGGTGGTGTGTCACATCCCTGTAGGTAAGGATGTGAAACAATAAAATGTGCAGAATGCATTTGAAAAAAGATGCAAGATGCTCCTAAATTTCAGCCTGAAGCCCTTGCACCGAGTAATTGTTTAACACAGATGTTCAGAAGGGTGGCAGTAAAGCAACAAGTTTTATGTGTTTAAATCAGGTATATTGAAGTTGCAGTTTGTTCAGTGCAAACACCTGTTGCTCAACTCTACTATAAATGCCTAATGTGTTCAATTTATGATACTGTTATAATTTCTCCTATACTGTTGTATACACTAGATACACCTCTTTGTATATAATAAGTTCAATGAGGTCTCATCTTTAAACCAGTCTTCTGCACCATTATGTTTTGTTTATGCTATGATACGAATAGTTCCTGTTTGTGGATAAACTGCTTTATATGGTTTCATGAACCCCCATTTATTATACATGTTAAAATTAAACGAACAGCCTGGTAAAATATAGATAAATTGTATCATATCATAGGTATTCTAGTATACGATTAGAATTATCTCTCATCTATGGATGTTCTCTGTGCATTGGAGTAGGGATCTAGTCTGATGATCTTTTGGATGAGATTTATTTTGTACATATGTAAAGCAATGTTTTGTGTTTTATATGTTTGGTTTTATACTTCTTCACCTAAGGGGTTTGGGTGGGTAGGCACCGGGGTGAGTAAGAAGAAGTATTCTGCTACCTTTACCTCTATATCTAATGTGGTTCTCCAATCCCCCTCTCAATCTCAACCATAGTGCAGACTCTCTCCAGCACCCACTATTCTGTACATTTCTAATACTCAATATTCAAATGTATAACGTCTTTTTTCTCTCTAACTGTCAACTTACATGAGTTGGTCTGTTGACTCTTGGAATATTAAAGGCTTACAAAATACTGCCAAGAAAAAACTACTACTCCACCTTATTTTTAAATCCCAGGCCAACATTTGTTTTTTTACAGAAAACACACCTGTCCAAGGAAGAATGGGAGAAAGAAAATAACAGAAAATGGATTAGGACTATAATAAGTGCTGGCGACAGCTCTAATTCTAAGGGTGTGGCCATTATAATTAAGAAACAATTCCAGGAAGCTATTAACGAGGTCAAATCTGATAAAAATGGTAGATGGTGTGATTTTACATTCATGTTACCAGAATCATCCAAACCAGTTCTCTTTCTGAATCTATATGGACCTTGCTCTCAATAACATACTTTCATCTTAGAAATATATAACATACTAAATTCATTTCAAAACTACTTATTTATAATAGGTGGTGACTGGAATGCTGTAATAGATCCTAGTTTAGATCGCACCAGTAACTCTTCCTCATATAACTTCCAAGCTTCTATAGCCTTAGAGGAACTTATCTCAGACTTTAATCTCATCGACGCTATTGCCTTTAGCAACATTTCGACCAAAGAGAACTTATATACTTTCTACTCTAACTGCCACAAATCCTGGTCACGTCTAGACTTCTTTTTAGTCTCAGACCCTCTATCTAAATTCAAAAACACTTTCAATATGGAACCCTGATTTCTTTCAGATCATGCTAAAATCTCCCTTAGAATCAGATTTACACCCTTTACCTTCACCTTTGCTAACTGGACCCTTAACAATAACTTACTAAATAACAAGGACATATTAAATATAATCAAGGACACGCCATCTGAGCTAGACATGAATCTTAAAAAATCCCAAATTCCACTAGATATCCAATGGGCGGCCTGCAAAGCTGAATTAAGAGGATTTTTGATTAATAAAGCCTCCTTTCTCAAAAAACTCAATAAAAAAAGAGAATCTAGCTTGACCTTAAAACTTGCTTCTTTAGAAAAAAAACAGAGATTATACCCTGACCCTAAAATAGAAGAACTAATCAACACAACACGTAAAGACCTACTTGAACTTCACACTCATAACTACTCTCTGCAGGAACAAAAACTTATAGCAACCTACTCTGAATGGGCGCAAATACCCTCAAAAACCCTGGCAAGAATATTAAAAAACAACAATGGTGCTCCTAGAATTTCCACTCTCCATTACCAGGGGAAAATTTACAAATCAGATGCTGAAATTATTCAACTATTTTATGATTTATACTCCGATGTTTACAGCAGAAATGAACACAACACAATTAAACCACAGATAGAGTCCTTCCTTAACTGCATCAATTTTCCTTCTCTTAAGGCAAACCAAACCTCCCTTCTATCCGCCCCGCTTGATATTAAAGAGATTCAAAATGCCATAAACAACCTTAAAGTAGGCAAATCTCCGGGCCCAGATGGCTTTACCACTAATTTCTTCAAAGTCTTTAGCTCAAAAATTTCCCCTATACTATTGAAAGTCTACAACTTCATTATAAAAAAGGGTATTACTGACTTATACTGGAACAATTCAAAAACTATCCTGATACTGAAAAACAAGCAAGATAAAGCGGACCCTCACAACTACAGACCTATCTCATTAATAAACGTTGGCATTAAAATCTTTGCAGCTATTTTAGCTAATAGACTCAAAAAAATACTCCCATCCTTAATATCCCCTGACCAAGCTGGTTTTATGAGCAATAGACATACATGGGACAACACCTTAACATTGGATTCCCTAATACAATTTACAAAAAAAGTTAAAAATCCGATATATGCCTTGACCCTAGATGCCCCAAAAGCCTTTGACAGAGTCAATTGGGAATTTTTATTTACAACCATGTCTCATTTTAATATACCCAAATCCTTCTCTGATATGATCAGAATACTTTATACAAACTCACACACTGTCCTTTACGTAAACAAACAGAACTCTAACCCAATATTGATCACCAATGGAACAAGGCAGGGGTGCCCACTTTCCCCCTTTCTTTTTAACATTTTTATTGAACCCCTTTTTCTATATATTACCCAAAAATCATACCACTCTATTCCTAAAATCTTAAATACTCAAGTTGCACTATCGGCTTTCACAGATGACCTAAACTTATACTTTCAATCTCCTGATACAGATCTACCTAAAATTATAAAAGCCATCAGGAACTTCTCTACTGCCTCAAAATACCTAATCAATAATAAAAAATCTCATATATTTCCAATCAATCCTAATGCCCACAAACCTTTCTTTTTACCCGAGTCTCCCTTCCAAATAACATATAATCTTAAATATTTGGGTATTCACTTTGAACACAACAAAGCTTCAATGCTCCAAAATAACCTACTAAAAGCATGGTCTAATATACGCCAAGATCTACAAAGATGGAAACTCCTAAATTTAGCGTTCTTATCCAAAGTTACAATAGTGAAAATGAATGTTTTACCTAGACTCTTATATCAATTTAATACCTCTGACATGATAGTTCCTAACAATTTTTTTCTCCAAAATTAACAAGGATCTAGCCAAGTTTATCTGGTTTCCCAAGTCAGTCAGGATCTCTTACTCCAAATTAATCTATCCTAAGGAGAAAGGAGGGCTTGGCCTTCTGAATTTTCAACTCTATTACACAATAATCTGTTCTAATAGGCTCTGGTCTATCTCAAATCTTAATAGTAAAGCTCATATTCAAAATCCATCTTGGATGAAAATATGGTATAATCATATTGTCTCCAACAAAATTAACCCTCAGGCTATCCCCTTTCTATCCTCTACTTCCATAACCAAATGTAAACTTGCCCACACCCTGAAACACAAGATCAGGATTTTCCAAAAACTGATTAAGGACATTAACCTTGAAAATATCTTACCTCTTCTTCAACCACTACATCATAACCCAAATCTTAAGATCAATAATAAAATGTTAGATCTCACGAAATTTCCCCTCATTAAAGATCTTAATATATGGAACATCCACAAATTCAGGACTAAATCCCTTGCTGAGCTTCGAGTAATTCGTAAGACCAACAACAGATACACAGTTATTCTCTGGCAATTAAGAGAGATCATACTGTCACAACCCATCAATCTTTCTCCCACTTCCCAGGAAATCAACATGTTAAATGAAATCATTTCTGCTATCTCAAGCCCTAAAACACAATTTCCTCCTCGTACAAGCTATTGAATCCCTTAGAATACAAATCGAATTGCGTCTTCTCCAAATACTGGGATAACCAAGGCTCCCCCTTCACGGAAGACCAAAAACTCTCAGCTATAAAAACTACTCTAGAACTCTCTCTTTTCAAAAAACTCTTATATACCCAATTGATGCTAAATAACAATGCTTACTACACTCCTGTAACACTCAATAAATTTAACTCAAATTTATCCCCCTCTTGCACCTGCTGCCCCTACCCGAGAGCTGATCTACTACACATTAAGTGGCACTGTAACCACTCTCATAAACTCTGGTGCTCTCTAAAAGTCCGTCTACAGAAAATGGGATATTATAACTCTACACTTTCATGGGAAACAGCCATCTTACATATCCCCACCTCAAAGATGCCTAAAACACAATTTCACATTCTAATTATTCTCTGTTCTCTCATTAAATTATACATTACAAATAACTGGACGGACCGCACTAAACTTTGTTGGAGGGGTTTCAAGGACATGGCTTATAAACACATCTCAGCCCATAAGTTTATTATAAAAGGTACTAAGAAGAGAGTCTATTTCAGCAAACTATGGAAACATTTATTCGACATAATTTTGAGTGAATAATACCTTTTCTCCGTACTTAAGGAAATACAAACTCCCTATTCACATTATAATCTGGAGATCCACTGCTAAATCTAAGAACTCTCCTTTTCTTTTTCTCTTATTAATGTCTTCTTAGAGGATTGGTAGCACATTTATTTTGTAAATATTGTACATAAATGTTTTTTGGTTAGGTTGTTTTACAATGCATTCTTTATCCTTTTCCTGGTTATCAGTGTTAAAATGTCTTTAAGCCAACAATAACCTGTGATAATCCAATGTTTTAATTTCAATGTTCACAATCATAATGCTCTCTATTTTTTTTGTATGCATTGTTTTTATTATGGAAAAATAAAAGAAATATTTGAAAAAAAAAAAGAAACAGCTTCAGTCGCTTTTGTCTCATATTCAAGAATTATCATTAAAAATGGACAGACTGGACAATAAAATTGATGATTTTAAGAAAGATTGTTCCAAACAAATGGAACAAATTAACGAGGCTCTTCAGATACAGAAAAATCAGATCTTTGGCATCGAACAATCCCTTAATATTAGGGATGGAAGGCATTTATTGTATTTTGTGCTTTTGTGCTTACACTCCACTTTATCAAAGTGATTTTTTATTGTAATTTCAGTTAATTAAACTGCATTTATTGTACTTTGTGCTTTTGTGCTTACTGCACTTTATCTAAGTTGTTTTTCATTAAATTTCAGTTAATTTAACTGCATTTACTGCATTAAGCTACACACTCAAGTGTGGTAGCCTGCACTGCGTTTAAACTGATTTTATTGCTGTTCTAAGTGTTTTTCTCTTCTAAAACTAAAAAAAAAAAAAAAAAAAAAGTTCTAGCTAGTTTGTTGTTTTCCTGCCTTTTCCTGTTACTAGAATAGTCTGGATACAGATTTGCTGTATTTAGGACTGCATTGTGGTTTCTGAGCTCCCTAAACCTTTCTGTGATAGAGGGAAAGACTTTCTGCTTATCAGTGGTAAGCACTAGGTAGCCTATCTATCACAAGATGAGTGGTTTCTAGCTCTGAAATTGTAGCTTAATGGCCACTTGGGCAGCATTTCCATCCCTTTTAAGGCTGTGTTTGTGAGGATTTGTGGGATGTGTAGCACCGCTAAGTTTGGGTAAACTATTACCGGTGCCAAAAAGTCTGCTCTTCAATTTTTTCATTAGATCTGCTAGTTCTCTCCTCTTCTGCACTTCTACTAGTTATTTAGTCTAGCACTTTGCCAGACTTCTTGTAGCAATTATTGTAGCACACAAAGGTGCTACCAGCACTAAACATCCTACAAGGAAACAGCTTCATTACTTATTATTAATTCCCACCCCTCCAGGTATGTCTAAAGGTCAGTTCCCAGTGCTTTCTCGTATTAACCTGGTGAACTTGGGCATCCTGAGGCAATTTAGCAACTGCCTCATGTACACTGACAACCCTCTACTCTTACCTCCTGACACTCAAACTTGTGAGAGATGCATTTATATATCCAAAATGGAAGCCACATACTCTCCAGCCAAGACCAGAATAGCTGGTCAAGAGAAGAAAGTAAACACTTGCACCACACTACATGGAACACATAGCCTTCCAGAACACACAACAGCACTGCCTCCACATTAATACACAAACCACACACCCACCTTCATGGAGGCTCTCAATAAAAATCTACCCAAACAGCAGAGACCTACAAGCCAGAAACGCACTCGACCACCACAACACAAAACAAATTATGAGACACATAACTCTCCTAAACAGTGTGCCACTCAACCAAAGCCCCTAAGGCAAAACAACATGCCCAACACACTAGTCATAGGTGACTCGATAGTGAGGCACACTGAAGTCCCACTCACTAGATTGAATAAAGAGAAAGTGACAGTCATCTGCCTGTCGGGTGCCAGGATCAACCACATAACGCACGCACTCAGGTCCCTCAACAACAGGTACAAATATGACACTGTGACTCTTGGATTATGTAGCCCAGGCAGGTATGACCCTAGCCCTGAGCAGCATCCTACCATCACTCAGAATGATACCACAGTACAAGCAGAAAATTATTGATTTCAACAACTGGCTAAATTTCCAGTGTCATTCTAAGGGGATCCAGTTATCTGCCTGGGATGACATGATTGACAGACCTTGATGCTTTGCCAGAGATGGTCTGCATCTGTCACCCCTGGGCTTCTGGATACTGGCCAAGGCTCTTGCCACCACTATAGTGCCTTTTTTAGAAGTGCTCCAAAGACCAAATTACCACCATAACATCTACAAACAAATGCAATCTGAAGGTCATGCTGCTCAATGCTAGAAGTCAAAATCTCAAAATGCACTTGCTCGAAGCACTCCTTAAAATGGAGGACATTGACATTTCTGCTGTAACAGAGACCTGGTTCAAAGCAGCAGAAAGCACCCCTGCACTACCAGGCTATAACTCATTCCACACCTTTCAGCCCCAGAACTTGTACCAAAGCTCCAAAGGTGGTGGTGTTTCCATATTCATAAAGGATGAGAACACCTCCAGACTGGTAGCCCAACACAACGCATCAGAGATACTTCAGGTGCAGCTAACATTGGGTAAGACAGCGATTCAGGTCATAGTCTGCGATAGGTCTCCAACCTTGTCCCAAGACTCTCAATCTATGTTCCTAAGCACCCTGGAGAATATTAGGGTCCAATCAACTTCAACTACCCCTCCACTAACTAACTGGGAAAACTACTCATGTAGAATTACACTTGCCCAACGTTTCCTGGAATTCATTAATTCCAATGCCCTGGACCAGCTTGCTCTTACCCCCACTAGAGCTAGTAACATCCTCAAACTGGCTCACAAATAGAACCCACAGTGTGAAAGTAGCTGACTCCAAGTCAGACTGCCGACCAAACACGAGTGGAGTCCCACTGGGTTCTGTCCTGGGTCCTCTCCTGTTTGGTATCTACTTCTCTGAAGTCCAGGCCAACACGAAGGAACTCTGGCTGACAAAGTTCACAGTCAACTGCAAGATGGGAGCTATTATTAACTCCCCAAGTGATGTTGACATCCTGCAGAAAGGCCTCACTGAGACCAACAACTGGTGTCAGAATCAAGGCCTTAAGCTCAATATCAAAAAATGTGTCATCATCCCCTTTGGGAAAAACTTGGTTCCCATGAATTACCACATTGATGGTAGTCCACTGAACACAGAAGGCATTATAAGAGATCTGAAAACACAGGTTGATAGCCACCTCTCTTTTGACCACCACATTGCCACTGTGGTCAGAAAGTCCTTCTATGTGGCACATCTCATTACTAAGGGTTTTGCATCGAGGAAGAAATAGGTCATTGTCTCCCTTAACTCTTCCCTCATTAGGCCAATCATCAAGTGCAATGCCCCATTTGGCATGTACCTCACTAGACACCTACAACAACTGGAGAGGCCACAAAAGTGCCTCACAAAGAGGATCCTAGGCCTTAAACACTTGTCCTATATGGACAGGCTCAAAAAACTCCAAATATTCTCTGTCTCATATTGCCTACATAGAGGTAATATCTGCCTGAATTACAACACCATGTCTGACCCAGCTCTGTTACAAATGCTACATCTAAAGAAATCCCAGTCCCACCACACCAGATGCTCTAGAGACCTCAACCTCATTACCACAATCAACAGAACATGTTGGAGGGACAGTTTCATAACCCAGAGACTGCCCATGCCATGGAATAGACTTCCCATACACGTCAAGCAGAGCACCTCACTGGCCTTCTTCATGAGAACTCTTGATAAGTGGGTGGGAAGTAGACAATTCACCCCGGGGATCACTCCAGTGGCTCTTCTCGATAGAGGCAATGGGAACTAATGTCGGGTGGCATGATGCAAGGGTAATCCTATGGGCTAGGCTTGTAAAGGCTCCAAGGCCATTAGCCTAGTAAACATCTATGAACTTATGAACCTATAAATGAAGGAGAAAACAACATTGAATTTTTATTGCAGCAAAATAAAATCCTGTCAGCTAAAGTAGATGACATTGAAAATAGATCTCAAAGGAATAATATTCATATATTTGGACTTCTTGAAGGTACTGCAGGTAACAATATGATTTCTGTTTTAACTGCCTGCCTTCCTAAGACTTTAGATCTCCCCAAAGCTCTCTTTTTTGGGATAGAGAGAGCACACCGATCCCTAGGTAACCTGCTGCAAAACCTGGTTCTTCTCTGAGATCTGTAGTGGTGAAGTTTATTTCATCTCAAGACAAAGAGTTGATACTTAAAACTGAGTCAGCTAAGTCACCACTTAAATATGATGGAAATATTGTGCATTTTGACAATGACTACTCAACAACACTGAAGTCAAAAAGTAAACAATTCCTTCCACTTATTAGTGAGCTTGAAAAGATGCAAATAAAAGTACATTTATTGTTCCTGGCCATACTAAAGATTTTACATACAAACGGGGTTAAACTCTTCGAAGGTCCTGACCCTGCTTTGTTATTTCTACAGCCAAATAAAATTCTTGAACAAACAAAGCAAATGGACTGCGGTAATATATCTTCAAAGAGGCATATAGATTCAAATGTAAGTGAGAAAAAGAAAAAAACAAAGGGGACAATGAATAACTTTTCCTTTTTCATTTTCCCTTTCTTCAATCCTTATTTACAAGGAAAGTAACATGATGTTAAACATGTTTGTTTTTTCCTTTTTATAAACAAGCACAATTTTAGTTTTATATAAAACTTTAACAATAAAGCATGAAGCAATAAAATACTTGGTTACAACTTAAATAGAACTTTGACTACAAGCAAGTAGACTGTACAAAACCTGCTGGAGAGACAGATTTGTCTCCCAGAGACTGCCCCGTCTCTGGAATAGACTTCCCATACATGTCAAACAGAGTACCTCGCTTAACCTCTTCAAGTGCAACCTTGATGAGTGGATGGGAAACCACAGATTTGTCCCAGGGGTTCTAACTTTGTTCCTCACTGACAGGGGCAGCAGGTGCTGACTGTGGTTTCTTTTTGTGGGGATAAACTCTTAGCTATGCTTATAAGGGCCCCAGGGCCATTAGCCTAGTAACCTCCTATGATCCTATATGAAAGGTGATTTAACTTTTTTTCTCCATTATACTTATTTATTTTACAGTTAACTAACAATAACTTTTTTATGAGTTGGAACAAGAAGTTATACATTTTTTGCATTCAGTGTTTATATTAATACAGGTTTCTATATGAAGTTGCATGCTTAGAAGTTACTGCATATTTTATTTATGAACTAGAAAAGGCTACAATATTACATATAGTTGAACTCACATTTGTTTACCTTATATAGTTGCTACTACAGGCTTGAACACAGCATATATCCTTAGTACTATCTGTTTTTTCTTGATGCTTTTAGCGAAAGTAACAGCAGTGTTGCTTTCTATCTGTTACTTAAACAGTGTATTATACAAAATACCATCACCATGGGCTCAAGCTTAAGCCAAGAACTGTATAGTTATCCCCTTTAGGAAAAACCATGTACCCACGAATTACCACATAGGTGGCAGTACACTAAACACTGAAAGTGTGATTAGAGACTTAAGGACATAGGTGGACAGTGGTCTCACCTTCAATAACCACATCACCACAACAGTCAGGAAATCCTTCTATGAGGCACACCTCATCACTAAGGGCTTTTCATCCAGAAAAAAGTAGGTAATTGTCCACTGTACTCATCCCTCATTAGACTCATTATAGAGTACAATGCTCCATTTAGTATGTGCATCACAAGACATCTGCAACAGCTGGAAAGGCCGCAGAAATATCTCACTAAATGAATCACAGACCTTAAGCAGATGCCCTATGTTGACCGTCTAAAAAAACTCCAGCTATACTCTGTGGCATATCGTTTACTCATAGGTGAACTCTGCTTAACATGCAAGGCCATGTCAAACCCTAAGATGTTGGACATGCTCTACTTAAAGAAATCCCAATCCCTCACAGCCGCATGCTCCAGGGATCTAAACCTTGTCATCACAATGAACAAAACATGCTGGAGGAATAGGTTCCTGACCCAGAGACTCCCCATACTCTGGAATAGACTTCCCATACATGTCAAGCAGAATGCCTCCTTGACATTCTTCAAAAGGAACCTTGACGATTGGGTGGGAGATAGGAAATTCACCCCAGGGATCATGTCAGTTGCACTGCTAGACAGGGGTCCAGGGAAATAAATATCGTGGGAAGAAATATCCAGGGAATTGTTATGGCTAAGCTTGTACAGGCCCTAAGGCCGATAGTCTAGTAGCAACCTATGAATGTATGAGCCATCACTTTAATCTAAAATGAATAGAAATTACCCAAAGTAAACACTTGCTAGAGTAATATTTAAAAGGAAGCTTTGTTAAAACTAATAATTGCATTCTAAGGCTGCCTGAAAAGCCAATATGCAGTCTTAGATAATAAGCTATTGCTTTTGCTAGACACAATGAAACGTGAGGTGGGGTGGGGGTTGAATATAGTTGTTAAAGAAGTGTTTTTTATGGTTGTTTAGTTAAAAAGAGATTTTAGTATATTCAATAACCTTAAAACCCTCTGAATGAAAGATTGAACTTGGTGTTGCATGTAATGAAACTTATTGTTATTTGAGGGCTGTACTTATGTGAAGAGCTTCGGTGTGGTTTAGAAACAAAGCTCCTTTCTCTCAGAATCAACCTTTCTTCTTTCATTAGATTATGTGAAGCGTTTGAGGTAAAAGGCCTGAGATAACTTGAAATTTCCACCCATGTTGAAAGAATAGAACTGTTCAAGCTAGGAGATCTGGTTTGACAGGCAGCTTTGGAAAGATAATTTAAATAAAAGGCAGAACCTTCTGAATATGCATTAGATCAAATTTCACTGTAACAATACATACTGTAGTTATACAAGCTAGCATAGCAGAAGAAAATGTAATATATTACATGAAGCATGAAAGCTTATAATTGAAACAGAAAAAAGTATATATTGTCCGAAGGTATTATTTGATGCAAATGAATAAAAATATAATATTTAAAGTTTTATATTATGGCAAAATATGTAAGTATAGAGCGTATTGGTAAAACACACAAAGGTTCAAAAGAAATAAAAATGCTGTGGAATTATCTTTGTAATAATAAATCATAGTCTATGTCTTCACTGTGAAATGCTGTTGTAACATCTTGTAATAAATGTATAAAACAATGTATACCCTAGTAAATTAAGCACCTCCACGTAAAATGAAATAAATTCAGAAGCTGGGTGACATAGAGATTGTTGGCATGGCAATGGGGCCAGGGACATTTGTTGTAAGGTGAGCCCTTCCATACCTCTCAACTGTCCCTGATTTTCAGGGACGTCCCTGATTTTGACTCAGATTTTAGCTCTGTCCCTCTTAATCCCTTCTAAAACTAGTGACTTTTGGAGGAAAGGTAACGAATTACACTTAATGAATAATGACAATAATTAAAAGTTATAGGTTCATAGGTTGGTACTGGGCTATCTGCCCAAAGGCATATATTAACCCAGCCACGTTGTACGGTATTCACCGCCCCTTTAGTAGTTCCTTAGACCCTTGTACTAGCAGCTAGTACCCTTGGCCCCTATATAGACTTCTTTTACTTCAGAAAATGTGTATTCATTCATATGCTCTGATTCTGTCAATGTTTCAAGTTAATAGCACTAATATTTTAAAAGTGTCCCTGATTGTCCCTGATTTTTTCTTGACTTGTCACTGATTCTGTTGAAATTTGTCCCCAACTGGTTGAGAGGTTTGGCCCTTTCTAGGGTTGCCACCCCTCCGTTTTTTTCAGGACTATCTGGAAATCAAATTTATTCTCCAGTAGTCTGGAAAACACTACAACCGCTGGTATTCTGTTCAAAAAAGGAAACAGACTATCAGAGTTTGTAAATTGGCTGATTTACTATGCTTTTTTGCAGAAAAGCATAGTAAATCAGCTGAAAGTAGGCAGTAGGAATGGAAAAAGAGGGCGTTCCTTGTCAGGTGATGTCATTGTGATCTCACAAAATGGGTGGAATGTGGGCGGGAGAAGGGGCTTGGTGGGCATGGTTACTGGTACGCGAGGGGTGTGGCTTTACTCCAATTTTAGCCATGACAAATGGTGGCAACCCTAGCCCTTTCTGTATTGTTAGACTTTTGTTAGAAGTTTATTTAAGTTAAGCTGTCAATGATTGTCTTCATAAAAGTCTGATGAAGCATATATTTATGGACTCAAAGGCTCTTGCTTTATGGTGAGCATTTTTGGTTTTGTTGCTTTGTTTGAGGTCTCTACATTGTTTGGTTCTTGGATTTTGTAATAAACATTGATTAGCTTTAATATAATCTCATAATGAAGGAAATGATAAGAATTGAAAAGAGATCTGGTTTCATGTTATGCCACATTATAAACTTGTTGAGTAGCAGTTATTTAGAATCTATGATACTAGCTGATAAGTTTTCAAAATAATAGATAGAAATGTAGCAATAATAAGAGATGTTGATATCGTGTTCTTTAATAATTTATTTGATTTATACAATTAAGAATTTTTTTTCTTAGTAAACAGATCTAAAAATGAAACAACTGTTCTACCTATTTATATTAATAAAGACTTATAGGATACAGCTATACTTTTAGCTACTTGTTATTCAATTTATAGATATTTGTGGTAGAGTGGTTTGGGGGTGCATCTTTCTTCTCACTCTTTGTCAGAATATTGGATGAGTTGGTTTGCTTGGATGGTGAAACTATTCAAGGATGGAGTGTTAGACTCCACGAGAGGTAGGAGGGTTTTAGAAGCAATTGTTTTATGACAATCGTACTTACTGCCTTTTTACGAGTGTCCACAAATGTAATGATTTTGTTCCTAGATATACTCTCAGAATTTACTATTTGTATGAACATTAATAAGCAGTTCTTTATAAACAGAGCATCATTATCTTTGAGAAATAAATATATGTTTCTGCTCAATATGACACATTTATTAACTGCATTTCTCTAAATGTCAATGGATTAAACAACAGAAGCAAGAGTGGTAACTTAAATAGATATCTGAGCTGTTTAATTTTCAGGCTATCTTTCTACAGGAAACACACTTATTATCAGAAGATATAAACAGACTTAATACTAAGAGTTACACTATACTACCTAGTTCAGAACATAATCCGGAGAAAGGGGAGTAGCCATTTTATGGAATAGTTCTTTACCTATACCTGAAGTTATGGGGGCATATCAAGATGATACAGGTATGTTTTGTACTGTTACTATAAATACAATAAGATGATATTAACTCTTGTTAATGTGTACTGGATTCCAGGAATAGAAGTCAAGACAGTTCACTGACATTTGATTAAGTAATTTAATATGCAAAAGGCAGTATCATTTTGACGGGAGAGTTTAACTGTATATTATTATCAAGTGATACTAATACAAATAGTAAAAGGAAAATTCAGCCATCTGCAAAAAGGTTAATGAAATTTACTGAATTATTTCATCTTAGAGATATAAAATAATTTTCAGAGCCAAATTCATTAATCTTTATGCATTATTTTCATAGGCATGGAACACAATCCAGGATAGACAGAGTTTATATCTCTAATGAAATAGAAGACAAGCTTGGTAAAGTTAAGACTGGAACTTGCCCATTTTCAGATCATAATGCAATGACTTTTGAATTGTCTTTGAAGTCTAATAATAATCTTAAAATAAGAAGAATATCAGCACATATAACAGGTTTACAAGAATTTAAAGACTATTTTCTTAAATAAAGTTCCCCCTTTATAGAAATTAACAATACAGTGGATAATTCAGAAATGTACATATGGGATTCACTAAAAGCATATCTGTTTGGTAGAATCACTAATTGGCTATCAAATAAAAAAGCAATGGGGCAAAGAATTACATGAAATACAGGGAAAACTTGATAAGTTGAAGTTGGAAAACCAGAAGAATAAAAATAATAACACTGAAGAGATCAATAAGCTAAATGACAAATACTTGGACATTTTAAATCATAAAAGCCTGTGTTAAAAATGGGTTTATATCAGTCCGTTGAAATGGCTGAATATTGAATACCAGATGTTTGAACTGTAAAGTTTGAACACTGGTAATCGCAAAGCCGCAGCCCACCAAATTCTTTTCCAGGGAAAGAATTCAGTGGTCCATTTCTGTGGCTTTGTGAGGATCAGGATTGTGCTGGAAAGTTATGGGTCGGGTTCAGGTAAGTGTGCAATTGTGTGGATGTTAGGGTTAGGGCACGGGTTAGGTGAGTTAGGGTTAGGGTGCTGGTGAGGTGGGTGTGCAATAGTGAAAGACTTAGGGTTAGGGCAGGATAGTTGAGTTAGGGTTAGGGTTAGGGCACAGGTCAAGTGAGTGTGCGATAGTGACGGACCTTAGGGCTAGGGTTTGGGTTAAGGTAGGTGGATAGGTAGTAGTGTATGTACAGTTTAGTGTAGGGTTAGATGTAGGATTTTGAGTGTATGTGTGTGGATTGATGTTGTTTTGGTATGTTTGTGTTGCGTGTGTGTTTCTTGGAACAACAATTTTTTTTTAAGACTTCAATATTTTTTCAGTCCGTGGTTTGAAGTTCGAACATATGGTGTTCGAACTTCAGACATTTTGATGAACTGATATAGACCCGTTAAAAACTACAGTCCTTGTATTGCTTTTTAGTTATACTGTTCTATTTCACCAAGTGTACGCTCACTAGCAGCCTACTACAGCCATATAACCAGTTTATTCTCCTGACCCCTTTCCTACTCCCTTGTCAGACCTTCCTTATCTTGTAGTTTTCTCATAGTCTGGCCACTAGGTGGCAGCATACTCCCTTGCCAGCCCCCATAACCAAAGTTAATATTCCGGTCAATGTATTTTAAGTGAATAACATAGTCCTAGCCAAACAATAGTTAGCTAACATCTCAGTCTCTATAAGGACACCCTGTGAGTGGTTCCTTACCCCCAGCAAACATCTTGCTTATCTTTTACTTTATGTACATAAAATCCCCATCCCTTACCCATGTTGTCTTCCTTACCTTTTAACTGGCTACCTGCTTACTGAGTGTTCCTTGCTGGCTGGTCTTTCTTCTCCTTTGGCTCAACCCACTCCATTCACCCTATGGGTTTACTCCACTCTCCTACACTGCCCCCAATTCCCACCCACCCTAGTACTTCTACACTTATACCTACCTAATCACACTCATCTCCAACCTTAGCCAATCAGCCACATTACCCACCCTCACCAATAACTCCACCTCCATTTTACATCACTAAATACAAACCCATAACCAATCTTCTCTCTCTTTACCTGCACCACAACTCAATCACAAGCTATCACTCATATATATATATATATATATATATATATATATATATATATATATATATATATATATATGTGTGTGTGTGTATGTGTGTGCATACCATGCCTATCAAATCAACCTGTATTATAACATAATCTCTACTTCTCATCACCTTATCCTACTTATATTACCTCACCAGACCGTACTACACTAACCACTCTCCCCCTTTACATATCACTACATCCAACAGTGTACAACATGCATATTCAACAACTACTATATGCTCTAGCCTCTACTTCCTCAACCCTACTATGCCCTTTACCTTCAAACACATACCAAACCCCAAAACTACTACTCCCATCTATATCAGTTACATGTCTATTAAACCTGCAACCCATAAAACAAGTTTAAAGCCATTTAACTGCCTCTTCTTCCTAGCATTTTACCTCTAACCTACTCTCTGGTTACATACACCCAAACCCTGGCCCTTCTCCCTGTCTGAACTCTACCTCCTCACCCCACACCCCCACTTAGCTGGTAAATCCCTCTTTCTCACAGCTCTAAATTCTCAGAGCATCTGTAACAAAATCTCTAACCTCCAATCCTGGCATCTCCATAACCAACTTGATATCCTCTGTATCTTAAAAACTTGGCTTAAACCCCATATAGATGATTCTGAATTAATACCACCCAACTACTGTATCATTAGAAAAGATAATACTCTTAAACAATGGGGAGGTGTAGCCCTGCTCTACTCCTCTTCTCTTGTAGTCACCCCCTACTCTAAACTTATTCCCAAATTTGGTAAAGCTGAATTGATCCCAGTCTTTCTTCAGATAAACAAACATAAAATTATCGGTATTGTCTCACTCTATATACCTCCTGGGGACAACATCCCAATCCTTGAAGATATTCTCTCCTGGCTCCCTGCCAGTATCACAAACAAAACTATAATCCTAGGTGATGTTAATATCAATTGGGCCACAATCCAATCTCCTACCAGCCCCCTAAATATAAACCTTTACAACTTTACACAACTTATTAATTCAGAAACTAGGCCATCTAAAGACTTCCTCTCTGGAAGTACCCTAGACTGGATTCTAGTTTTCCACCCCCACTACATCACTAATAATGGTACCCTTCCTGACCCACTAGGTGACCATTTTCCCACTTTCATCCAACACCTCCCCTCCTCTCTACAACTGTCTCACATGTACACCTCCACTAGGAACATAAAAAGATTTGACTTCAATGCATTCTCAAATGCACTAAAAAGTATGAACTGGAACCCACTAAAAACCCTGTCCCTAGATAGCGCTGTTACCTATTTTAATACAACTTTCTTAAACCTGCTTGACTCCTTTGCTCCCAAGAAACTAAAATGCATAAGAAGCAATCCTGCCCCATGGTTATCTAAAAATACCTTACTCTCCATGCGGCTCTGTGACAAAGCTTGGAAATGTTGCCACAAAACTAAAACTCAAACCACCCTTAACAAATATGGATCACTTTGTAAAAAGTAAAAACATTTCATAATAGCTGACCGCAGAGCTTACTATTCCACACTCCAAGCCAACCATAACACCAACCCTAAAAAATTGTGGAACGGAATTACATCTTTACTCAACCCAGGAAAAAAAGAAAACTCTTGCCAAGACTCAAATGCCACTGACTTGGACTTAGCTACCCAATTCAACACATTCTTTATTCATTCCATAGCCAAACTAGCTTCATCTTTCTCCAAAACTACTGCTTCTCCACATCCACCTTCACTCACCCCTTACTCTCTTTCCAACTCCAGCTCCTCACCTCCTCCCTTCTCCATGAATCCTATCCCCATCTCTACCATAAAAAGACTTCTTCTAAACTTGAAACCCTGCTCTAATGCCCCTGATGAGATACCCTCCTATTTCCTAAAAAAAAAATAGCCGCTAAAGCTGTTGCCTTCCCAATTTGTATACTAATTATCCAATCAATTTCCCAATGCCATGTTCCCCAGCTCTGGAAAAAAGCCATTATAATCCCATTCCACAAAGTGGATAACAACAAAAATATCCCAAACTTTCAGCCTATTGCCATCTTATCCCCTATCTCTAAACTTCCAAAAAAATGTATTCACCAACAATTAATTCCCTGTCTCATAAATAACAATCTCCTCACTCCCACTCAGCATGGATTCTGACCCGGCCACAGCACCACTACTGCTCTCCTTTCCTTTTTAGAAACTGTTAACAAATCTTGGGACGCTGGCCATATTGTATCCACCCTCCTCTTAGCCCGCTCTAAAGCCTTTGACACCATCTCTCACAACCTTCTCTTTACTAAACTCTCTAAACTAAATATTTCCCTCTCCTCAATCAGTTGGTTCACCAGTTACCCTGCAAATAGGCAACAAGGAGTCAAATGGAATAAAGCCATGTCACCTTTTTTAGATAAGCCTACAGGTGTACCCCAAGGCTCTGTTCTAGGTCCCCTACTATTTAATGTCTTCATTAACAACTTATATCTTGCCCTCCCTCATGCCAACCCTTGTCCAATACCCAGATGACTCTATGATAATCTGTTCTGCCACCTCTACTTCCTCCTTAATAAATTTAACACAGGATGCCTTCTTCTCAACTGAACAATGGATGTTAGAAAACCATCTAGCACGCAATGTTACCAAGACCAAGCTTATGATATTTACCCCTGCTAAAACTACCACTCTAGATAAAAACTCACTCATCATCATCAGTCAAAACAATACTCCTCTCGAAATTGTTTCCACTACTAAACTACTGGGAGTCATCATTGATGACCAGTTAAAGTTTGACAGCCATCTACTAGCTAATATCAAAAACACACACAAGAAACTCAGTATGCTTTACCGTCACAACTGTTTCATCTCTCCCTCAACCAGGCTTGTTCTCGCTACCACTTACCTTATTCCTTCCCTCTTATATGGTGCCTTCATCTTCACCAATCTGCAATCTTCCATCAAGTCTAAACTATCCTCCTGTTACTACAAAATTTCTAAATTTGTAACAGGTCACAGATCCTCTACACATCACTGTATTCCCCTACATCAGCTCAATTGGCTTGAGCTACCTATCTCACATACATTCAACTCATTCAAGTGCACAAGCTTATCTTTTCCCCCTTTCTCTGTCCCTCCCTTGCCTCTGCCTTCCAAACGCATGTTCCTGATAGACACCTAAGATCCAAGTTCCAAAATCTAATTGAACCACACAAACTCATCCACCCACCAGGCAAGCATCTTCTATCTTTTTCTCTCACACGCTACTGGAATGCTCTCCCACCTCTGATTTGAACCACTAACAGCCTCCCCATCTACAAAACTCTACTTCATTTGCACCTTACTTCATTGTGGGAATGCTCTTGTTCTCATCCTACCTAATTTCCTGCTTCACAGTTAGTTTCTTTCAACTTATACACCTGTGTTATAGTCCCATAGCCTTAATACTTTTAGTAGAAACCATATGAACTAGATGCTTTATAAAAAGCATAACTTTTGGTGTTCACACTTTTACTGTATCATATTTATTGCTACTCCTTCAAATGTCAACTTTGTAACTTGAAACTTTTAATTGTATTGTCCTCCAAATGCCAACTTTTTCAACTTGCAACTTGAAAAATTCTAAATTGCCTCATATTTTGGTAACTCTTTATTTCTGTAATGCTTGTAGTTTGCTAACATTGTGTTGGAGCTTTTCTCCCCAGGACTCCATTGAAAACAGGCTCTTAGTGGCCCAATGAACAATTCTGGGAAACAAACTGCAAATAAAAAAATAATAAATAAATAAAGCAAAATCAGTCTTGAGAAGTTTAAGATAATTAACTTTTCTATCAACCCAAAGTCTATGCAATCTGGTCACCAAAACAAAAATCGAGTCACATAAAAGAAATCTATTCACATAGAAAGAAAAGAAAAGTATCAGTAACCACATAATATGTAACACCTCAACAGCATTAAACAGACATCTATATAAGAACGTTAGAAACCTATCCAACTGTTGCCCTTCATCCTTTAACAATACTTTAAACAGCATGGACTGGGCTCCCCTAAAAACACTTCCCCTAGATGAAGCAGTTGAATTTTTCAACTCTACATTCCTAAATATCATAAATAGGGTAGCACCCCCACTAACTAAAAAGAGTAAAATCTAATTACACTCCATGGCTTACTAGAGCTACTAAACTGAACATAGCCAAGAGAGACAAAGCTTGGAAGCTTTGGAAAAAACACAAAAAAACCTCTGACGTTATAACCTATAGACAACTTCACAACCAAGTAAAGAGCCTTTTTACTAAGGATAAAAAAGAATACTACCACACTTTACAAAACCAACGCAAACAAAATCCAAAGCATTTCTGGAGCTCAATAAACAACCTTCTTCATCCAGGATCTAACAGTAATCCCTGTCCCAATCCAGAAAAAAATCCCTGTGAAATAGTCACCCTCTTCAACACATATTTCATAAATGCCATAACTAACCTCACTGCCGACTTCTCTCATAATCATCCAAACCCATCAGACCAAACTACTAATGACCCCCACTTACATAATTTCTGTCTTGCACGTACCCTTACTGCCACAGTAAAGAAACTACTTCTGAAATTAAAACCCTGCACCAATTCCCCTGGCAACCTGCCCTCAGAATTCCTTCAAATGGCAGCAAACGCCATAGCATACCCTGTCAGTCTACTTCTCAGTATGTTCATTCAAGAGACTTACATTCCCACCATTTGGAAAAAAGCATTCATCCTTCCACTTCACAAAGGCAGAAACAACACTGATGTCTCCAACTTCCAACCTGTTGACATTCTGGCCCCTATCTCAAAAAGCCTTGAAAAATGTATCCACATCCAATGTCTTGACTAGCTACATGACAATAACCTGCTATCAGTAACTCAGCATGGTCTTAGACCCAGACATAGCACTACAGCTCTAATATCCTTCTGTGACTCTGTCCACCGTCTTCTCCTTAGAAAACTTGCCAACTTAGGAATGTCTCCCTCTACCTTTTTCTGGTTTTTCAACTGCCTCTCAGACAGGCAACAAGCAACAAAATGGCAACAGTCTCTCTCTCTCTCTCCATTCCTCAATACCACTACTGGTGTTCCCCAAGGGTCCATCCTAGGACCTCTGTTATTCAGCATTTTCATCAATGACGTCCACTCTACTCTCTCTCTCAAGGCATAGTCATCCAGTATGCATATGATTCTACTGTTATTTGCAGTGCCAACTCTCCACTTAAACTCCTGATACTTACCCAGTCAGCTCTCAACCTCACTGAAATATGGATGACTAACAAACATTTTGCCCTAAACCCTAAAAAAAAAAAAAAACTTATGCTATTCACCCCAAGATGACCTGTACTATAAATAAAGACTCTTTCTCCATATTCTCACAAGACAACACTGCTATTGAGGTTGTCATACATCCTAAACTTTTAGGATTTACCATAGATGAACACCTAACCTTTGACTTGCATATTCACAACAACATTGGAAAAGCTCATCAGAAATTGGACCTGATATACCACTGCAAATCACTCTTCAATTTCTCCTCAAAACTAGCACTCGCCTCCTCCTCCTGCCCTCATCTCTCCTCTATCGTGCTCCTCTTTTTTACTAAAATACAGACCAGTCTTAAATCCAAGCTCAGTTCTTGTTATAATACAATTGCAAAGTTTGTCACTAAGAGACAAAATTCATCTCACCACTGTGCCTCTCTCCATGTACTAAACTGTCTAGAACTTCCCCATCTTCTCACATATACATAACTAGCAGTTGCCCATAAACTAATATTCAGTCCTGCCAGCTGCCCTGCCCTTTCCTCTCTATTTAAACTTTATCACCCCAACAGACCCCTTCGCTCTGAGAATCAAATGTTTCTACAGACTACAAACCTAACCTCTCCACTGGTCAAATGCTCCACTCCTTCTCCATTGCTAAATTGGAGAACTCTCTCCCACTATCACTCAGGTCCACCAGCAGTGCATCTCTCTTCAAAAAATCCTTAAAACAACATCTGTCCTCCCAGTTGTTATGCTCATGTACTAGTTCATCACACTCTATAACTTGACTTTTCTCTCTCCCACTACTACCTCCACCTTTTTCTTTCTTCATCCTACCTACCTGCTTAAACTGACCTATCTCCTGATTATCATTCTATTGCTGTAATCACATATACTAGTAGAATCAGTAGATAGTCTTATGCACAACTGTATTGCCTCATTTTCTTATTACTTTGTTCAAGACTTATTTCATTTTCAGTTATTGTTGTATTTGCCAAGTGTTGTTTTGTACAAGTCACTGTGGAGCTTTTATGCCCAGGACTCCACTGACAATGGGTACTTTTGGCCCAGTGGACCATCCTGGTAAACAAATCCAAATAAAATAAATAATAAATAAATAACAGAAATGGAAAATATTCTAAAGGAATTCACAGATTATTGCAGTGAAATTAATCAAAATAATATACTAATATATCCAGAGTAAACAATCAAAACATTTATTAGAAGAATATAAAAACTAGACTATCAAATGACCAAATGAAATTAATTGACAAACTGATTTCTATGTCTAAACTTCAAACTCAAATTTCTAAACTGAAGTCTAATAAAGCATCAGGTAATGATGGAATTATATCTGAACTTTACAAGCTGTTACCTAATGAAGCCCTACACATACTGCATACATTTTGTTCTATAGTTAAGGACTTAACTAAAGTTCCTCCTTCTTAGAAATATACCATTATCTCTCCAATTTAAAAAAAAAATGACAAGGATCCTACTCAATATTCTTCATACAGACCTATTTCACTTCTAAATGTAGATTATAAACTATTCATGAAAATTCATGCTTGTAGACTAAAACACATTCTACCTTGTATGACTGATGAAGATCAAACTAGGTTTATTTAAATAGAAACACCTATGATAATATTAAAATAATAATTACAATAATTGACTATGCAAATAACACAAATTAAAACTTAAAATTAATGAGTTTTGATATAAATATTATTTTTGAATCTGTCAACTGGAAATATCTGTTGCTAGTTCCAGAAGAATACAAGTTTTCTTTTAACTTTGCACATCTTAATCTTCTCTATACAGATAGCTTTGCATATGCCAAAATAGGTACTTTCACTTCTGATTCTATACAAATATCAAAAGGAACTAAACAAGGATTCCTCTTTCACCTTTGTTTTTTACCATAGATATGGAACTTTTGCTAATTTTGTTAGATCAAATACAGATATAAAAGGTATTAAAGTAATGGAGATTTCAAATTCTAAAATTCAGTTGTTTGCAGATGACATCTTATTGGCACTAAGTGATAATAATAAAGCTATGTCTGCAACTTTTTTTAGCAATGGAACTATTTCAAAGAAACTCTGGTTTAACATTTAATGATAAAACACAAATGTTACTGATAAACATAAATGAGAATAAAATCCCAAATAATTTTCTTAAATATATTGCTAAAGAAAAGAAAATGAATTACCTGGGAATAACTATAATGGATAATATTAAAGATATAGGGGGGGATTCACGAAGGCTTGCATGGAGTTTAACGGACGTGTAACGCTCCGTGCAAGCCTCGGGATCCAGGAACAGCCTCAAACTCGGTGTAAGAGACCAGCTAAAAGTCTCTTACACGGACTGGGCGTGGATATGCTAAATATCCCATTTGCAGCCGAAAGGCATGCAAATGAGGTATTTCAGCGATCCACGAAGGCAAAACCAGCCCGTGTAACGGACGTGTTAGCTGCAGAAATGTACTCAGTTGAGAACTGAGTACGTTTCTGCCAAAAACACACCGGAGCCATGTCAGCTCCAAACTAAGCGTGCATATGAAAGAGGCAGCATGCCAATGTCCAAATATGTGGCCATTGGCAAGGAATACAGATGCCAAAAAGTGAAATTAATATATATTTTTTAAACCTAGCGCAACCCCGTGCAAACGGGGTGCGCTTCATAAAACATAAAAACGAGGGTTATAAACCCGCAGATGTGGGTGTAATGAAATACATGAAGGTACAATGCAGGGACCACAAAACCTAAAGCAAGATGGCTACCGTGTAGTGGTTGCTAAGGGGGGAAGCCAAGTGTAAGACATGTAACTAAGCATTAGTAGGCAATCCTATGTAAATGAGTGTGAGGATACTGAATCCCAATGTCACATAGCAAATGAGCACATTCCGTGTAGTGTAAGACTTACAAAAGGGGGTGGAACAGAGTAAGGGATAGATGATATCACAGGGGGGAATGTCTGAAAGAAATGCATTGTATTGGAGAACAGTGTTATGTGACAGATGTCAGACACACATCATGGAAAGGGGTGTGCTACAGGCAGAGCATGGGAAAGCCAAGAAATGGAAGGTGTACACTGTTGCTAGACCCAAAGTTTCTTGCAGTGCGTGCATGCATGTGTGCACGCCAGGGTGCGCGAGTAGGGCAGTGTGCACGCGTGTAAGTGGTGGTGCGCGCGTGTAAGTCACAGTAAGCATGTATGAGCGTGTATGAAGGTGTGTAAGGCTGTTTGCGCTAGTGTGCACGCGTTTAAACCCGAATAAGCAGAGTAAACACCGTGGAAGCATGTGTGCGCGTATAAAGCACTGTGAGCGTGTTTACACTGAAATGTGTGTTGCTCCACCCAGAGGAAGCAGAGAGGAAAAAGGAAGCAACACAACTAGTAGGAAGTACATAGGGAATACTGCTGGAGCTTGCAGGTGAAAACAATTAGGAGCAGTCAATTCCACAGGCAGACTTCTAGCCCAGCCCATAACTTTAAAACACTGCAAACAGCACAGCAGTATGTTTCTGTCAAGAGACACACTGCAACACAGGAGTAAGCTATTGAAGTGAAAACTAAAAAAGCTTCACTCAGACATATAATGCTAGGGGCTGCCATAGCTGTCATAAGAAGACATAGGCGACTTGCTGAGGGTGGTGACAATGCAAATGCTGCCAGACAACCCACAGTGAGGAGACGGAGAAGAGTGTACAGGCCCAGGGTCACCTATCAGGGGTTACATGAGCTGGAGATAGTGGAGCGCTATAGAGTGGACAGAGACCTCCTGCAGCAAATTGTTGAGCTGTGCAGGCCACGCCTCACACACAGAACCAACAGAGGGGATCCCATCCCAGTTGAAACAAAGGTATGTGTTTGCCTAAGAATACTAGCAACAGGTACCTTCCAGAGACCAACTGGTGATATGATGGGGATCTCACAGGCATCAGCATCCAGGGTACTGCACCAGTTCCTGGATGCCATGTCAGCACATGTCGGAGATCACGTATACTTCCCCAACTCCCATGAGGCATTGGCCAGTAATATGCATCTCTTCCATCAAATAGCGGAATACCCTGAGGTAGTGGGTGCAATTGACTGCACGCACATACGCATCAAGGCACCGGCTGGTGAGCGGGGTAGGGCCTACATCAACCGCAAGGGCTTCCCCTCCATCAACTGCCAGGTCGTGTGTGATGCCCAGGGCATAATTACCAATGTGTGTGCTGGCTGCCCTGGAAGCTACCATGACTCCCATATATGGCATCTGATGCAGCTGTACCAGTCATTTGCCACTGGGGACATCTCACATGGTCATTTAGTGGGGGATGCTGGATATGCACTGGAGCCGTGGCTGATGACACCCATCAGAAATGCACACACAGCTGAACAAGAACGCCATAATGAGGCACACGCACAAACAAGGAATGTAATAGAGCATGTGTTTGGGTTGCTCAAGTCATGGTTCCGGTGTCTGGACACATCTGGTGGAGCCTTGCAGTACACACCAACTACATGTACCCAAATTGTCATGGTGTGTGCTATGCTACATAACATGATCCTGCGGAAACAGCTGCAGCAGGGCCAGCAGAGGGGTGGGCCAGGCAGCCCACCACCATTGCCAAGGCCACCGCAGGATGAGCGTGACTCGGAGGAGGAACAACCGGAGCCTGCCCCAGTAGGCAGAAGGAGGCGTGCCCAGTATGCCCTGGCCTTGGCGAAGAGGCAATGCATAGCACATACACTGGCACAGTAGGAACCCTGGGAATTATACTCCTATCCATCACACTAATATAGTAACAGGGATGCCTAACATGACCCAACCTGTAGTCCAACATGTACAGGGTGTGTAGTATGTGCATCTGACATAGGCAGCCTTGCAGCACCACCTGAGGCAAGAATGCCATGTGTTAAGCCACATAACACTGTCTAGTATATGCAAACATGACATCCCTCACAACAGCCCACCTGCACCCAGCACGATGCCACACTACGAAGATATGACCCAGGACAATAATTGGCAGAAGTAGTTATGCAAGTCACAGGAAATAAATGTCTGACATCCTTGGATGACATGCTGGCCAAGACAGAATGCACCGCCTGCCAGGGATGGCACACACACAGCACACCTGGCTGTGTGGATACTGGCAAAGGCTGTCGTCACCCCCACAGTGTCTTCAATAGGCAAGGCTGGAAACACAAACATCCATGCAGACCAACAAAGAAGCATGCAGACCAAACACACCCCAGCATGGAGAATGTTAATATCTGACCTGCAACAGAAACCTATGTGAAGGCCCAGAAGAACACCTTAATACTACCAATTCTCTGTGAAAGTACTGAACTAGTACACCATACGGCAACAAAGATTGGTCAGGCAAAGAGGATGTTGACAATCGTATGCAAACTATCCCATGGCAAACCTGCAGGCACAGCATAATGCCTGTTAGGCTCACACACAAAGTATTTCCCCAGCAAGAACACAACCTGATGTCCAACAATGAACTGTATATGTGAAGTGTAGATGAGGTCCATACACAAACACAAATGTGGTGGACCACAGATCCCAACATAAAGGTTCATAGGTTCATACTAGGCTACCTGGCCTGTTGTGATGATAAGCCTAGGCTGATCCTGTATGGCTCACGCCACCCCTCGCTGTCAGTATACTGTGCCCTTTGTAAGGTCTACTTCACTGTGCCTCTGGATAACATTGACATGGGAGTAATCCCTGGGACAAACCTACGATACCCCATCCATAGTTCACAGTTTCATAGTTAAGTACTAGGCTATATGGCCTGGGGCATGTGTAAGGCTAGCCATAGTGCTCTTGCTTTCGCCACCCCGTGTAGTTGTACAGAATAGATATACAATACTGTGCCTCTGTCTAGTAGTGACACAGAGTTGACCCCCGGGGTAAACCTACGATCTCACATTCACACAGCAATGTGTTCCTTGAAGAGTGTCAGTCAGGGTCCTCGCATAACATGACTTTGGATTCTGTTGCACAGCATGGGAAGCCTCTGCGTTATGAATCTATCCCTCCAGCAAGTTGTATTCATACCTGTGCGTAGCTGTAAGTGTGTGGCTTCTGTGTCTCTGACAGATGTGGATCTTCCCAGGTGGAGCATGTACCTCACATTCTGCTCGGACATGGCTGTGTATGTCAGGCACAGATCACCTCTGAGCATGCGGTATGCTACTGAATAGAGCTGGTGTATAGTTAGTCTGGCAGAATAAGACATGTGTTGGAGACACGTGAGCCTCTTGGTGAGGTACTGTAGTGGTTACTCCAGCGGCTGCAGGTGCCGGTTGAGGTACATACCAAGTGGGGCATTGTACCCAATCATGGGTGTGATAAGGGAGGAGTATAGGGGTACAATGACCTCCTGTGATCTGGATGTGAATTCCGTCATGACAAAAGGTGTTCAAGGTAGACAGTCTGTATAACCAGTATGGCAATGTGGGTGTCAAATGAGAGTTTGCTGTTGACATGAGTATCCATGCGTGTGATTATGATGTCTGTACTCAGTGCATAACTGTCTATGTGATAGGTAGTGGGCACCTTGTTTTACCCAAAGGGGATGACTATACAGTTATTGGCAGTAGCTCAGCTGTTAGAGTGGAGGACTGTAGTGAGTGGCCAGGTCATCCTTAGGTCGCTGGTTCAATTCCGGATAGAAGGAGGTTGCCTTTCACCCTGTACTCATCTCTTATTAGGCCAATGATTGAGTATAATGCCCCAATTGGTATGTATCTCACCCGACACCTGCAGCAGTTGGAAAGACCCCAAAAGACCCTCATCAAGAGGATAAAGGGTCTTAAACATATGTCATATGCTGCCTGACTGAAAGAACTACAGCTCTATGCAGTCGCATACCGCCTACTCAGAGGTGACCTGTGCCTAACAGCCAAGGCCATGTCCAATCCGGAATTAATGGACATGCTCCATCTCAAAAGATCCAAATCCATCAGAGCCACGACAGCAAGAGACTTACACCTCAACACAAATAAATAGGACGTGCTGGAGGGACAGGTTAATAACCCAGAGGTTCCCAATACTCTGGAACACAATCCCAATCCATGTTAGGCAGAGCCCCCACTAACTCTATTCAAGAGAAGTCTTGACGAGTGTATGGGTGTTCGTAGGTTTACCCCGGGGGTCATCTCTGTGTCACTACTAGACAGAGGCACAGTATACTAAACCCTAAATGTGCATCGTATTCTCATCCTAAGGGGTGGTGAAAGCCACACACACTCTGGCTAGGCTTATAAATGCCCTAGGGCAGATAGCCTAGTACGAACCTCTGAACCTATGAACCTATAAGGCCATGACACTTGCAGCAGTTGTCCGTTTCTGTGAGGCCAGTCTGTATGAAGTGTGTGTCAGCTGGTATAACGAGTATGGTGCACAGATTGCAGTCCTGTGTGAACTTTGTCTGCCACAACCCTCCCGCGTTTGCTTTAGCATCTGAGACATAAATGCTGAACAAGAGGTGTCCCAGGACAGAGGCGTGTGGGACACCACCTATGCCTGGGTGTGTGTCTGACATGGCACCAGTGATTATGACATTATGTGTCCAGTCCAGCAGCCAGTTTGCAGCCCATCTAGTGACATATGTGTCACATTTAAGCTGCTGAGCCTAGCTAAGATGCCCGAGTGGGGTAATGTGTCCAAGGCCCAGCTAAGTCCATGTAGGCAGTATGGACTGCTTTGCCCTCATCAATGGTTCTACTGACTGTGTCGGATACATCAACCAGGTTCAAAAGGCAGGACCAGCCCTATACAAAGCCTAACTGGGTGGGATCAAGTGTGTGTAGTTCCCTAACGTTTCTGTTGATGAGTTCCATAATGCGTATTCCCATAGCTGTGCAGACCAGGCTGGTTAAGCTTATGGGGTGGTATTTCCCAGGGTCTGTACAGGTACCCCCGTTGTGTAGTGGCATTGCTGTTGTTGTACACCAGTGTCCAGGTACTTATCCTGTAGTAAGGCTAAGGTGAAATAGCATTGGTATGTGTGGGTCATGCCCCTCCTGGGGTTCACGTATCACCCAGCCTGGGATAGCGACAGGTACCATTGATGCTGTGTTCACAGCTGTGCTGAGGGCTGCTCATACATGGACATCTGAGATGACAGGGAGATTACAGTCAGCTGTGATACGTATGACATCCTGTGGGGCTGAGTGAGATGTGAAATCTGCACTGAACCTGTCAGCCAGAATGATGCCAATAGCTGTATTTCAGTGTATTCTTTGTTGTCGTGAACTAACACTGAGCATATCTGAGGTTTCACAGCCATGTCCCTAACATAGCTGAAGAAGGCCTTGTGGTAATTGTTAGTGTCCTGTGCGAGATTGCCCTCAAAGATGTCCCTGGATGTTGTTACGAGGGACTGCAGCTGTCTGCTAGTGTTGATCACAGATGGCCACCCTTCATGTGATTCTGCTCTGACGTGCATCAGCATCCCACATGTGTTATACAATCTGTTCATGGCTGAGGTCTGCCAGACAGGACGCTTGCCCCTGGTGGAGAGGGTGTTGGATGAATGTGTGACTGCATGATCCATGCCTTCCTGGAGATGTCCATATAACGCATTTGTGAAGGATACAGCATTGCGGGATGTTGTATCGACTGGCACAGTGTGCTTAAGGGATACCATCGCAGTCTTAACAGGAGTGAGGTTGCCTTTTGAGAGGTTTGTCACCATAGTCTGTTGTGTTGTGGGTGTAGGTGGGAGTTGTATATGCCATATCACAGGCCAGTTTGCAGTCACCTGCAAAGTTGGTGAGCCATAATCCTCCCACATATGCTTGTACCTCAGAAAAGTATATACTGAACAAGACTGGCCCCACGACTGAACTGTGCGGGATGCCACATGTTGCCGTTTACAAGTCTGACATGTCTCCTGCAACACTCACTGTGTGTGTTCTGTCCTTGAGCCACTTTGAGACACATCTGGTGACATAGGGGTATATATGTCAGTGGGATAGCATATCTATGATGGCCGAGTGGGGTATTGTGTCAAATGCCTTTGCAAGGTCCAGATAGGCTGTGTGCACTACCTTCACCTCATCAATGGCTGTGGTGACTGTTTAGAAGAAGTCAAGCAGGTTCAAAGGCCAGGATCTGCCCTTGACAAAGCTGAACTGGGTAGAATGTAGTGTCTACAGGTCCCCAATGTCTTTGTGTATGAGCTCCATGATGATCCTCTCCATAGCCTTGCAGACTAAGCTAGCCAGGCTCATGGGGTGATAGTTGTCAGGGTACGTAGAGGCTGCACCTTTGTGGAGTGGGACCACTGTTGCTGTTTGCCATTCTGTGGGCACATATCCTATAGTGAGGCTGAGATTGTCCAGCTGTGTCATTCGGGGGATTACTTACAGTCGGAGTTCATGTAGTCTGCAACCTGGGACGCCATCTGGTCCCATGGAAGCAGTGTGTATTGGCTTGGAGAGAGCAGCCTTCACCTGAGCATCACAGATGTGTGGCAGCCAGCCCTCTGCCAGGATAGGTACTTGCTCATGTGGGGTAGAGGGGGTGGAGACGTTTGCACTGTACCTGTGGAGGTGTCCATGTGTGTGGGTTCAGTGTATTACCTGTTGTTTAGATTCAAGTCAGAACAGTTCTGGGAGTTGCATCCCAGGTTGCTAACATGACTGAACAATGAGTTAGATTGTCATTGGTGTCCTGTGCAGGTTGACTGTCAATGCTGTCCTTGGGGGGTTATATGAGGGATCGTAATATAATGCAAGTACTGATCACAGCTGCCTCCCCTAGTATGGGATATTCTGTATCATGTAGTAGCTTACCCCTTCTGTTGTACAGTCTATGTATGGGAGGTGTCCAGCACACAGGACACCTGGCTGCGGATTTCTGTGACATGTTGTTGTTTGGGATAGCATGACCCATGCATAGCTGGGAATGTCCGTGGAATGTGTTTATATAGGTGTCTGCAGTTTGGACCGTAGTCCCCAGTGGACTTGAGGCCTTGAAGGATTCCACTTTGTTCTTGAGAAGTGAGAAGTCTGCTTTTGAGAAGTGTTCTACTGTGGTTTACTGGCCTGGGTGTGGGGTGTGGATGTGCACATCCAGTGACATTAATGTATGGTGTGATCATACCTTTGAGGGATATACATCTGGTGTTGAACATAGAGACCCCATATTGGTAAGGATCAGGTGTAGTATGTTGTCCCCTCTTGTGGGAGTGGTGACTACATGTTCCAGAGCAGTTCAGTCCATATTGCCCAGGAACCTGTGTGTTATGGTGCTGGGGCTTGTGTACTGCCCCCAGTCAATGTTTGAGTAGTTGAAGTCACACAATATAATATAATGGTATTGGCTGACATCGACATGTGCCCCAATGGTCCCAGGACAGCTGAGTGGTATCCCTGACTGTGAGGAGGTGGTCAGTAGGATGCTGTAAATGGAATAGCAGTTGTGCCCACTGTTATCTGCACATTGAAGGTCACCGATACTTTGTGCAATGCCACTAACCTGTATGTGTGGATATCCATCATCAATGTGGAAACTCCCCCACCTTTTGTGGTTATGTCTGTGTTTTTGGCCCAAAAAGCATGATCTGATGTATAGCCTGGTAGTGCTGGTGTGCTCTCTGAATCCTTGAACCAGGGTCCTGTCACTGCATAGATATCAATGTTCCCCATACTGACGCCAGCTTGGGGTGTGTGCATCTTCAGGTTAAGATTCCTGGAAAGTACACACTGGGCATGCTCACACACTTAGATCCATGAGACGTGTCAGACAGGAAGCCATATCAACTGTGAACTGGGCATGCTCACACACATAGGCCATTTCACAGTTCAGCAGATGAACACACATATCTGGCATGTGTTTGTGTTAATACAGGAAATCCCACATGTTGTTCATAGAGATAAGGGACGCTATGGAAATAACGTAGCACAAACACTGCCAGAGCAACAGATACTGGTATGGTGTGTGCAAATGTACGTGTGAGAGAACTGTCCCTGCTGTGAACTACTACAACATGCATATTCCCCCTGTAAACACAGATGATGTCAGCACCCTATATTTACAAACAGAGAAGAGAACCTCCCAGTAATTTGTACAGCATGCTCTGCTAATGCGTTTCACTCTAGTGTCATAACCTAGTTAGGTAGGGGTTTGAATCCTGCAAGTGGTGTGTGTGTGTGTGTGTGTGTGGTGTTAGTGTGTGTGCAGTTACAAGGGTGTGAGAGTTGTCCCTTTTGGCAAACATTACAACACTGCCGTTGCTGTAAAATGCAGTCTGTACACAGAGATGATGTCAGCATCCTTGAAGTACAGCAGGAGAGGGTAGATATACCAGTAATGCAGATAGCGCGCTCAGCTAATGCGTCACTGTCAAGAGTCATAACATAGCTAGATAGGGGTTTGAATCCAGCAAATGGCAAGTGTGTGTGTGTGTGTGTGTGTGTGTGTGTGTGTGTGTGTGTGTGTGCTCAAATGAGGGGTGTTTGTCAATGGTAAACTCTGTGTGAAAGTAAAGTGCATTTTGTCACGTAGGGGAAGGAACTTCAGCAAGCAAATTCCCCTTTGCAGACAGTGATGATGTCAGCACACTACAAGTACAGTGGAAGACAGTACATGTCGCAGTAATCCGTATAGCGCTCAGCTAATGCGTCACTGTCAAGAGTCATAACATAGTTAGGTAGGGGTTTGAATCCAGCAAATGGCAAGTGTGTGTGTGTGTTCAAATGAGGGGTGTTTGTCTATGGGAAACTCTGTGTGAAAGTAAAGTGCATTTTGTCACGTAGGGGAAGGAACTACAGCAAGCAAATTCCCCTTTGCAAACAGTGATGATGTCAGCACACTACAAGTACAGTGGAAGACAGTACATGTTGCAGTAATCCGTATAGCACGCTCAGCTAATGCGTCACTGTCAAGAGTCATAACATAGTTAGGTAGGGGTTTGGATCCAGCAAATGGCAAGTGTGTGTGTGTGTGTTTGAATGTGGTGCATTTGTATTTGTGTACATCCGTATGACACGACAGTTCAGTTTTGTCACACATGGGAACACACCACATCATGCACATTCCCCTTTACAAACACTGACGATGCCAGCGGTCAACAGGTGAAGGACAGGTATTAGAACTTACCAGCAGTTGGAATAGTGTGCTGTGCTAATGCACCACCCCTGTGTATCATGATGTACTCAGGTATGGGTTTGTATCCTTCAAGTGTGTGTGTCTCTGTGTGGGTGGTAGGGTGTGTGTAATTGCAAGTGTGGGTAATCATGTCATTTTGGCAACTAGGACAATACATCACATGATGCATATTCCCCCAGGAGACACAGGTGATAACACCACACCATATGTACAGACAAACAGGGCAGACAGGACATTTATGCATACAGCACACTGTGCTACTGTGTCCCATACCACTGTTGGAGCACAGTTTGTTATGTATCCATAACACACACATCCCACGTGTGTGTGTGTGTCCCACAGAATGCACGTGTGGGTGAGGGACACATCAATGCATGACATTGCCCAGACCAGTAATGGACATGCACACAGCATGTATGTGTGTGCCCCATACACATATATAACTGTGACTGGAAATGGTACCCATGTTTCTGACACATGGCTCAGGTGCAGACATGTCATTCTCATGGCATACAAGTATGGCCAAGTCATACTGTGCAGTGGCTGCATGTGGTATGTCTATGTACTGTGTGAGATGTACATGGTGACATCCTAACATTGGGGGTTACACAACTGCTCAGTGGCCTATACACCACAAGTGTTGGTTGAGCATGTGAGGCATGTCCCCGGCTGTTGTGTGTGTGTTTCGATGTATTACCACCGCAATGCAGTGATTGCATGTTAGTAATCTGTCAGGTACTGTGTTGTTGCTACAGTAATGCTCACACACAATGGTCTGCTGGATGCAGCACAGCTATATGGTGACATATGTGGAGTCTGTCATATTCCCAGTGTTGTTGGGTAGGAAAGGTGTGTACCCTGTGTATGCCAGTGTTGTGGGTGCCAGGCTATGCACATGAAGGCAGTGCAGCACACTGTAGGGGATGGTGGCCATATCTTGTAGTCCACCATGCTGAGGACAGTGTCCAGTGCATACAACCTGTGTTGTACTCTGCTGGTGCTGTGCAGCATGACTGTATTAGTCCGATCACATGTAGTACCTGTGGAGGTGTCCATGTAATGTTGAGCCTGCATCAAAGGCCATTATGTGTGTAACACCAGCCATTGGCAATATAGAAAGGACCATGGGTGACACATGCAAGCTGGCACCAACATTCACTGTGTCTTCCCCAGCACACAATACCGGCACACGTGCATAGCACTGTGACAGCCACCCTTTACAGCCTGTTCTACAGCACAACACTGCAACAGCCAGGAGAGGTGCCTGGCACAGCTGTAGCACATCTGTCATGTATCCCTGCAGCCTGTCGGTGTTTGGCACACACGATGTATGTGGCATGTGTGGCATGTGCTCTGCTCATCTTATCGAATGTCTGTGTGCCATCTGTGGATGTGCGTGATGCTGAGGCGGAATGCAATTTGTGTCCCCCAAGTATGGTCCGTGTGTCCATGTGTGTGGACATCTGCCAGTGCGTGTGTATGCCAGAATGTTACAGTTGTCGTCACTGTAGTATGTCATAACAGTTGACAGGGTATGGCACCACTGGCCTCACACTGCTCAGTCCCCAGGTCAGCTATGTGTTAGCATCACACACATGTGTGTTCCATCCATGGCCAGGGGAGAGTGTGGATTGCATACATGTGGCAGCTGTGTCATCACCACATGAGCGACATTTGCCACGACTGCACCACAGAGGTGATACCCAAGTTACCCTCACACATGCTACCACGGTACTGTGACAGGTGTGGGGATTACCCCCACACAGGGCCAGTAGGGATCAACCTACAGCAGGTGGGTATGTGTGTGTGTCATCCTCCCAATGTTCTAGCGCTGCCATCAATGACTGCACATGTGGCCACAAGCCAGGTACGGCTCATGCAAGGTGTCACAGGCACCGTCTATGCGACCAGGGTGGACATGTGTGTTCAGCCAGGTGGGACAGCGACATACAGATAGTGAAGTCTGCAGATGTCGGCATGCCTCCACAGAGGGTCTGTGCACCTACTTGGCAAGTGATAGCAGTGTTCCAGGGAATGTCAAGCAAACATGCATGCAAACACCACTACAGTATGTATGGCTGGAGGTGGACCATTGCACAACATATACGGCGTAACAATACCAGTAGGCTACACTGGAATATCCAGGTACTGTGAACATGTACCCAGGAATGAACAATGCATATGTCCATGTTAACAGACACGTCAAGTCATATTTAGTGTAATAGCAATGAAAGTGGTACTGCACAGTTATCAAGATACCCTCCCCCCTGTGCTACCTATGTATGTGGCTATCACTTGACAACCTCACAGCAGTATGCAAGGATGTGCATCTGTCACACTATGGTACCTACAATGGGTGTATGTAATGATCCAGGACAGTCATACAGTTACTGCATCAGGCATGCTGGGATATACACACAATCATATCAGCACACTGTACTGTAATACACGTTACCATCATTACAATCCTATGTGGTCACCCTGTGCATCAGCAACATGTTACCCTGTACCTGCACTGATGTTAGAGATTGCAGGTGGTGGCACAGTTTCATCACATGCACAGGGTGTGGAGTAGGCATGCCTGAGCCAGCCACTGATACCACCAATTGACATGTATGTGTGTGTGTGTATGTGAGGGACAAACGGAGGGGGTGTGCCGGTGTTGCTGCCGTGTGTGTGTGTGCGGTAGCCCTACTTGTGTTATGGTTGCATGTGTGTATGCATGCACACAGTACCACCACATGGCTGCCATATACTAGTTGTTGTGGACAGCCACAGACTGCACCTGCCAGGTCATACAGATCAGTGTCTGTGGCCACGGACACGGTACCTGTGCCTGGCAGGGGTGCTACGGACTGTATCCGGTACCAACCCTGACTGGGTACTGTCATCGGAAGCAGGGGTATGTTGACTGGACATGGGTCCCTGTCGGGCCTGTCCAGAGACACGTGCACGTGGTCTCCCGGGCCGGTCTGATGACAGCACAGACCCAGCATTGCTGGGGCTGCTGCTGGCACTATGTGTGCGGCCGCGGGCCTGTTGTCGTCCGCGCTGACTGCCAGCAGCAGTGGTTGCTGGCATGCGGCCACGTCGACGCCGCAACCGTCCACCATTGCCCTGGCTCATGGACGTGACGTTGTGGACCTGCTGTAATATGTCCCCACAACGTCGGTCTATGACGTCGGTGAAATTGCGGATAGCATCCGCAATGTCACGCATACCGTCTGTCATGGCGGTGCGACATGCTCTCAGCTCCCTCAGACCCTGCCTGGTGTACCTTTCCATACGAGACTGTGCCTGCATGACAGCCCGGAACATAGCTGAGGTAGACATTCCTCTTTGGGCACGCCTGCCAGGGGCTGTACATCCACGGATACTCCCCCGAGAACCCATGGGCAACTGTCTCTGTGGTAGCACCTCGGGACCATGCCCATGGCTGCTGTGTGGGGATGCATTTGCCACAGCCACCACATCACCCTGGTCTATGCCCGCTACAACCTGTCCATCACCTAGGGACATTGGTGACAGGGGATGTATTGGCAGGACTACTGTGCGCATCGATGGTGTGGACAGCTGTGTACTGTCAATTGGCTGACCAGTGACCGCCCCGACACACCCTCCTGTGCCATTACACAGGTGTCATCATCATCCATACCAGGGGCACCAGATTCAGGTTCTCTGCTGCAGGACACCAGAGCAGCAACAGAACCTGTAGGGGGAAGACAGGAACCATGGTTTACAATCTGTACCCAATGTTAACCGTGATGCACACATGCACACATGCACACATGCACATGCCAGACCGTGCACACATGCACACATGCACACATGCACACATGCACACATGCACACATGCACACATGCACACACCAAGTCATGCACACATGCACACATGCACACATGCACATGCCAAGACGTGCACACATGCACACATGCACACATGCACACATGCACACATGCACACATGCACACATGCACACATGCACATCACACACTATGAATACTCAGCACAACTGCAAGACAGTAGTATGACTAGCGCTAACCAAAGTATCTTACAAATTGTTAATACACACTCACCAGCCTGGATGGGCTGCCCTGATGTGACACCGGAGGGACCTGCAGACATGAAAGGAGTACTGTCAGTGGGCACAACTGTGCCATTGATACTGCATATACCACAGTTCAATACTACAATAGTTGCAGTTGGAATGGCAGTTGCTGTTAATACCCATAGCACACATGCACACATTCACACTGAGGTGGCAGATACACACCGCAAACACGCCATCCACATGCATCTACTAACAGTGTACAAGACAGTGAAGTATACATATGGTATATTACCTGCACGCTCCATATCGTGCTGCTGTGTGGCTCCAGCCTCCAGCATGATGCATGTTTGATGCTGCAGGTGTTCCTGGGCTGGAGCCACAACACTGAGGAGCAATCCCTCCAGTCTGGTGAGGGGGGGATGTATGGCCACCCCACCCCCTGTGGCGACCTGTTGCCTGTGGATATCTGTGGCACGCTGGCGGACATTTCTGATCAAATCACTGCAGTGATGATGTACCTGCTCATAAGTCCGATTGTGCGTGCCAATCTCATTTATCTGGCAGACAAGGTCATGCCACATTGCTGCCCTCTCCTGCTGATTCTGGCTGGTGCGGGAGAACAGGATGTTGTAATCCCGCACCAGGCTCTGGTGTAGTTCTTCATCTTCTGCAGCAGAGTAGGCTGGATTCCTGTGTCACGACATTTCCTGAAAGTAAACAGGAAACGGTTAACAGAATGGTATTACAGCAGCATATGGCACACATACTAGACATGATACTCAGATATGCTGTTATCATACACAGCCATATGTAGCACCTGTGTGTCTCTTGGGGGATACACATGTACATGTGCAGATGTCACTGGTGACCCGACGACTGGCAGGGTGAGTGTGTGATACTTATATGCTGACATATGTGTTGATAGTCAGATCCGTGTAGGTACATGTATCCCCACATATCTGTATATGCATGTGTGTTTTACATATGTCTAGATGTACATATTCTATGAATATCTGTGTATGTCTGCCTACATCCCTGTCCATCTCTGTATACAAATATGCATGTCATATATATATATATATATATATATATATATATATATATATATATATATATATATATATATATACATGTGTAGATACATATAGTGACAGACTTACATACATATACATATGATACATATGTGAGTCAGCATGTTATGTTTTGGAACTGTATACCCACACTGACAGACTGGTAAATGTGCATTGCTGTTAACCCACCATTGTACGCTGCAGTATGACCGACATTGATATGTGCACAGACATGCCTTCACATACAAATGTATATCCATCCTTCAGTGATAGTTGACATATGTCCCCTGTCCTATCCACATGTTCATATACATACTGACACAGACCACTAACACATATATGGCAGCTTCACACTATTCACACTACTAGGTTTCAGAGTTACATTACCTAGGATTTGGCACCACTGCTGCATTACGGTGGCTTCTGGTGGTCCTGCAGGTGTCTGTGTGTGTGTGTGTGTGTGTGTGTGTGTGTGTGTGTGTGTGTGTGTGTGTGTGTGTGTGTGTGTGTGTGTGTGTTCAGCTTCTGATGCTGATGCTAATGCGTATGCTGCTGCTGCTGCTGGTCCATGGCTGTGTATATTCCAACTGAGTGAATGCTTGCTGCACCTGTACTGCTTCCCCTCTCCAACTGCAATGACAGTATTGCATGTGTGGATTGTGTGTCAGGATGCTTTCATAGGTATCTGTGTATGTCCATGTGATGGCCTGTGCACCAATTGTTAGCCAGCATTTGCTGAATGCATGCAGCCAGTTGGGTACTGATTGCAGTTCTCACTGTGAATTCAGGACAGTGCTATATGAAGTTATCTGAAATGGGCGTTGCCCATTCACATATTATGGGTGGGGACCATGCTGGTATGCTGTGGACACTGTTTTGTGAGTGTAAAGGTCAGTATCTCTCTCATATTTCCAACTGTGTTGTAGGTCATCCCTCTGTTAGTATGTGTGTGGCTTGCAAGCTGCTATAGTAATGTTGATATCTAGTACCTGCCAGCTAACATGTCTGTTTCTGTTTACACTGTACTATTGCAGAACTCACCTACAGTTAACAGTGTCTACACATAACATGCTTTGTATGGTAGACATGTTTTATTCCCTCTACATGCTTTCCTACTAATGTATGATATATTTGTTCTAGCTCGGGTTTGTTTGTATTGCAGTCATGGCTTACTGGTAGGTCATGCAGACTACTGTTTCCAAGATCCTGGGTTCAGGACTCACAGTGGGATTTTATTTTGCATTTGAGCTGGCTACAGGCCTTGTCAGTCAGAGTGACTAAGGCACTTTTAAGCAGTTGTAGGCGGGTTCTCTACAGACCCAGGGAACTACCAACACATAAGCCTGTCCAGCCTGGTCTGCAAAGCTCTGGAAGGGATCATTATGGAACTAAAATACGGCGACATTGCGGACATACAGACACTTGCTCCCACACAGTTTGGCTTTCTGTAGGGCTGAGGCTGCCCTTTGAACATGTCTGACTTTATCCACTCAGTCACTACAGCCATTGTTGCCAGGAATGCAGTACATACAGCCTACCTGGACTTGCCTAAGGCCTTCAGCACAATACCCCACTCAGGCATCATACACAGGCTCATCAGGTTACATGTTAATACATATGTCACATGCTGGGTAGCAAACTGGTTAAACTACAGCATCCATACAGTTGGTATTGCGGGATCCATGTCAAGGTCAAGGGCACTCAGGGGTCGTATCCCACAGGCCTCTGACCTAGGAAGCCTCATTTGGCATTTACTTCTCAGATGTGGAAGCCAACATGGGAGGGTTGTGGATGACAATGTTACCAGATGACTGCATAGTAGGTGCCATAGTGGATACACCAACTGACACACACATCCTACAGGCGAGACACACTGTCACGGACAGCTGCTGCCAGGATCATGGCCTAACACTGACTGGCATGTACTGTATAGTCATCACCTTTGGGGACATCAACGTACACACAACATATCACATAGACAGTCACCCACTGGGTACAGACAAGTTGAACAGACACATAGGTATCCAGGTCGATGGTGACCTCTCATTTCACATCCACATTGACGACATGATTATGAAAACTTTCTACCTTGGCCACCTTAGCATGTCAGGTGTCACATCCAGAGCAGAGGGGTCATTCTACACCATGCTCCTCCCTTATCATGCCCATGATTGAGTACAATGGCCCATGTGGTATGGGCCTCACCCGGCACGTACAACAGCTGGAGAGACCACAGTAGTACCTCACCAAGGGGATCAGGTGTCTCCAACATATGTCATACGCTGCCACACTACAGAGACTCAAGGGTGTCTCATACGGCATGTGACCTATCTGCATAACATTCAGCAGGGGTATGTGTGATATATACTGATGGGGAGTCTGCACATGCAGTGGTGGGCAGCCAAGCACATCTGTGTTGGTTACTGGTGTAGGTGACATGGAATGGGGTATGGTACTCCGGTATTGACACTGGTGTTCACTGCATGCCTTTGTCACCAGGCACCTGTTGCAATACATCTGTACACATGTGCCTCACTCAGTATAGATCTCTCTCTCTCACTCTCTCTGTCTCTCCCTACATATATATATATATATATATATATATATATATATATATATATATATATATATATATATATATGTATATATATGTATATATACATATATATATATATATATATATATATATATATATATATCTATATATATATATATATATATATATATATATATATATATATATATATATATATATATATATATATGTATATATATATATATATATATATATATATATATATATATATATATACATATGTCTGTATACATATCTACATATATATAGAGATGTACATTTATTGCTATAGATATGGGGAGGGGGGAGTGTGACAGCAAGGGGGTGAGAGTGGGAGAGGGTGTGGGACAGGGTGAGTGTGAGATACTCATATACTGGCATATCTGTTGACAGTCCAATCCGTGTATGTATATGTATCTACATATATGTGTATATGTATGTGTGTATTATATATATATGTATGTACATATTCTATCTATATCTGTCTATGTATTCCCACATCCCTCTCTATCTATGTATACAGATATGCATAATATATATATATATATATATATATATATATATATATATATATATATATATATATATATGTACATACATATATTGACATACATACATAAATACATATACATGTGATAGATATTTTTATAAGCATGTTCAATTAAAGGACTGTATACACACGCTAACATACTGGTAAACATACATACTGTGAAACCTACATTGCACATTGCAGTACGACCTACATTGATATGTGCACATAGATGCCTTCACATACATATGTATGTACAGCCTTCACTGATAGTTGACATATGTCCCCTACCCTGTGCACATCTTCCTATACATATAGAATGAGACCAGAAACACATATATGGAGTCTTCACAGGTATGTAGACTATTAACGTTTTACTTTACATTACCTATGTTTGTCAGGAATGATTGCGTTACTGTTCCTGTATGTCCTGCTGCTGCTTGTCCGGCTTGACAGCTTCAAGTTGTTTGTGTCCAAGCTCAGCTTGAGGTATTTTGTTTCTTGTTTTTTTTTTTTTTTGTGGTCTCTCTCTCTCTCTCTCTCTCTCTCTCTCCCTCCCTGGAGACAGTGCAATGAAAGTATTGCATGTGTGGACTGGGAGTCCAGGATGCTTTTATAGGTATCTGTATATGTCCATGTGATGGCCTCTGCACCAATTGTTAGCAGGACAGTGCTATAAAAAGGTAGGTGAGATAGGCCTTGCCCTTTCAGATTGTGAGGGCGGGGACCATGCTGGTATGCTGTGGACAGTGTTCTGTGAGTGTAAAGGTTAGTATCTCTCTCAGAGTTCAGGCTGTGTTGTAGATTATCCTGCTGTGAGTATGTGTGTGGCTTGCAAGGTGCTACAGTGACATTATTACCTAGCAGCTACCAAGTAGCTTGTCTCTTTCTGTTCACACACTACTATTGTAGGAATCCACTACATTTCTCAGTAAATATTCATGACATACTTTGTGTACTACACATCTTAAATTCACTTTACATTAATCCCTACTATTGCATGATATATTTATATTAGCTCAGTGTTCTTGTATAGCAGTCATGGCTTAGTGGTAAGTCATGCAGACTAGTGTTTCCAAGGTCCTGGGTTTGGGACTGACAGTGGGATTTTATTTTTCTCCTGAGCAGACTACAGGCCTTGTCATTCAGAGTGACTAAGGCACTTTTAAGCAGTTGTAAGCGGGTTAGCGCTGGTTTGCGTGGAGCTCACGCATGCGCACTGGCATTTAGCTTCGCGCACACACAAGCGCACTCCCGCTTACAACTGCTTACAAGTGCCTACTCATGCGCACACCCGTGCTAATTTCTTTTAAAGAAATGAAAATGGGGAGACAGGAAAGTGGTGAAAAAGGGGTCACTAAGAGGGTAGGACAGTAGGAGAACAAGCTCGGGAGTTGCAGGAAGGGTGTAGGAAAGGCCCATAGCTGCCCATTTCTTTGTCAGCAACAGCTGTGCATACATATGTAATTTGGTGTAGAATTTGAAACCTTCCACCCCTGAGAGAGGGGTGAGGACAACGACATGTGTTGTATAGCCAATCGTAATTTCAACTTTACATGTCCAGCAGACATGTCTGCAAAATGGGCAGCTATGTATGGGGCGTATTTTTTTTTGCGGGAACAGAGTGCCCTTTTTTTTTTTCAGGGGAGAGTGGTATGTCAGGTACAGGTAGTAGGTATAGTTGGGGAGGTAGGTTGGGGAGGTTCACAGACAAGACACACAAGACGCATACAGGGCTGGTGCATGACACATGTGGGGGGGATACACATTTGACGGGGATGGATGTTGGGAACTCCAGAGCCCATGAGCCCACAGATGGCAACAGTGGAACTGAAATCCCCACCCATAGGCAGTTGCCACTGTGCCTTCACCGCCCAGGATGGGGCTGTGCTGGGGGCTGTGTAGGTGGGGCAGCGGGCATGCCCACCAGTTGTGCCACCCGCGCCTCGAGCTGACGTAGGGGATCAAGCACAGACTGCCTGATCTCCCTACGCACCACAGTCCGGACACCATGGAGGGTGAGTGGACGGTCTCCTCCGGCCACGCTTGCAGAGGGGGGACGAGCCCCATCCCCTGCAGCGCTTCCACCCACAGGTGGCACAGGGCCACCGGAGGAGGGTCCGGCCTGGGCACTAGTGCCAGGTGCAGTCGCCAGCTGAGGTGGGAGAGGTGGGTCCGCTGGGACACGCCTTCCCTGTCATTCTGTTTTTGATAATAATTTAGAATGGTGTGTATTAGTGGCAGACAGTACCATGCAGAATTAGTTGTAACAGCATGCATTGGTATTCCCATTAACCAAACACCCATATATTTGGAACAGTAAACAGCAGGCATAACACATGCATTATTTCAACAACAGTACACATTCACACAGCATGCAGGGTTGATTGATGGCAACAGGCCATCAGGTTCGGATGTATGAACGGGGCACATGCATCGTCAATCATGCAAATATTTAAGAACCAACAGGACAATTGTCAACAGGACACATGTCCATGGAAATTAATTGCAAGTACACATACCCATTTCATGCGTGATGGATTATTGGTGGATTTAGGGTGGGGTAGAGAAATATTACATTAACAACTGCAATTACATATACATAGCTGTGATTTACTAATAGCTGCAGATATATGCACACTACAGGTCTAGCTACACTTTCCTATCTGCAAACATATGCATGTTGGTGATGGGACAGTTACTGCTACATTCATATCATTGCATTTCTATTTCTACATATTCAGATCTGCCTCTGTTCAGTTACAGCATCCTGCTACTTTCCATTTCTATGGCTCTGGGCAACTGTGGATGTTTGTTATTGCATACAAACTACTCTTATGTGCATAATACTTAGGTACAGATACATATCCAAGCTGTGGGACACACATCTTTCTGACCGAGTTATATTTTCTGTACCTCTCTCACTTCTTTCATGCTGTACTGACTGTAGAATGCTTTATTCGGGAGTTAATTCAAGCTTTGTGCTGGAGACATGCCTCTTTCACACACCCTCACTTATTTATAGTTACGATTAAGACTGGCACAGGATTCTATGCTTTCTTGGTGTGTTTTACATAATTACAACTATCCTTTCCAACAGTCTCACTTCTGCTTGGCTTCACAGCTTAAACGGGGGGAATATTAGTCACACTTAACTTTAACTGATCTTCTGTGTCTGTAATACACTGGCTACTGCAGGTTATGTGCATCTAGCAGATTCTCTCTTTCACTGTTATTTGCATTTCAGTATGGTAACTCACTACACTGCACTGTTTTACAAGCTGACAGGCAATTTATTTTGTACAGTTACAAAGAGAGGTCCACTAACCTGCCTGGTGGTGCAATCGCAGGAGCCTAGCGGCATGGGCTCTGCGATTCGCGGTCCGTACACCTGCAGCTGTAAAATAAATGTACTGCTATTGGTAAACACATCTACATATTATCAGCTATTTTTCTTTCTTAATAAATGATTTAATGTTACTTACTCAGTAGTGGGGCGTTGGGCGTTTGACGGGCCTCCTGGGTCCACCGGGTCAGTAGGTCCTGTTTACGTCGCTTCAGGTCCGCATGATGATGACGGACCTGCTCACCAGTCCGAGGAATCCCAGTGGCACTGGTGAGGTCACGAGCCAACTGGTCCCATGCCTCCGCACGATACGATCCCCACGAGACCTGGCCCTGCATGAGTTGGGCCTCGTGATCATGGACAAGGAGCCAGACCATGTATCTGGACTCCTCAATGCCCCACCGCTGTGCTCGGAAGCAACTGCCCTCCCCTACTCCTGACATTCTGACTGCAGGTACTTTCCACAATCAGTTATGCTGTGTATTCCCGCCTATGGTGCTTATATATGCCGTTTTTCCCGCACTTATGTGTGATTGGACAGTTTGGAAATGTATCAGCTTCACAAAACCTGCTTTGTCATGCTTCCCTTTGCATTCATTCCTATATAGATGTTATTTCTGCACTTCCCAGTACAAATGTCATGGCCTAGTGCTTCTGTACTTCGACTATGGTGTATGGTATCCTGGGTTCAAGTCTCAGCATAGCTTTTTGTTTTGCTCATGTCTGTCTAGACAGGCTAGTGGATGTCTCTGAGTAAAGGCAGTTTTAATCCAGCTTGCTCAACGGTGCCCACCGGTTAGCGTGTTTGCCCGGAGGTGTGCATCGCGCATACGGGGTGACCTACTTGCAGCATTATTTAGCTTTTTGCACGCATATTGTGCTCAGATAGGCTACTGGCACACGTTTGTACCATGGCATAGCGGAGCTCAGCTACGGGCAGTTTGTTTATACATGGTGACCCACTGCTCACCTCTAAGCACACATACTCAGCTTGTTAGAGCATAGCTCAACTCTTAGCAAATCTGCATTCATTTTATTTAATTGTCTCATATTTATGTTATCTAGATAGCCCATTTCATGATATTTTACATAAATAATATGATTATATATCTGTACATGTGTGTCAGGGGTTTGTTTCATGCCTATTTATGAAAAAAAATTTGGTGGGGCTGGGACTCGAACCCTGCTTGCCTACTCATGAGACAACATGCCTACCACTACGCTATTTCATCTTGCCTTATTTTGCATATTCTGAACTTATGAGCTTCTTCACAGAGTGCTAACTGTGGTTAAGCGAAGGGCACACCCGCGCAAACGAGCGCACTTGAGGGCAAACGTTGTTTATAATTAAAAAAAATATTAAAAGCTCAGTTTTATGCTTATATGTTTATTGTCTGTGGGGACATGTGTTCTATTGTGTTTGTTGACATTTACTTAGGCAAGCTCGTGGGTGTGTACATTTGGCTGGGCTGCTCCTCTGTGGGCGTGTCCCTTTACGTGCCTCACAGTATTGACACGCCCCCTTCCTCCTTACACGGTCCGTGTAAGGCTTTGGAGTGTATCAGCATGCTCTCATGAATATGCAGAGCATGCTGACATCACTCAGTTACACTGCAGCCTCCGTGTAAGCCTTACACGGAGGCTTTGTGAATCCCCCCCAATGACTTTAAACATTATAAATACGACTATTGTTGTATTTATTCTAGTATCAAAGGAATCCTGGTTAAAATTAGAATGAATAAAGTGAAAAAATTGGAACGGGATAAGATGAATTATTTGAATGGGACTGCTTATCCACCTCCCCACTTTCTCAAACTTGGGGGTTAGGACAGAATGACACCAATGATGGCTTGGTATCACATTGTGATTGATTTAAGAACCGCGATGGTGCTCTGATGGCGAAGTACTAATGATTCAACGTGGAGCCGAAGTGACGGGTTGAAGAACGCAACCAATAAATCTTTAATTACCGCAATTAAATCAAGCAGGTCCATCTAACCAGGATTTTTGGCCAGTCCAAGGAAGGAACCAACAGAAGGGCCAGCATCAACAACAACATTACCAGAAAATGAAACAAATGGAAATAATTTTCGCCAATTTAATACCTGAAGTTGTCTTGAGCATGAAGGCGACTTCCAGGATTTACAA
>NC_056737.1:1422165913-1422193884 GCF_019279795.1 Protopterus annectens
GTGTTTACCAATTGCAGTACATTTATTTTACAGCTGCAGGTGTACGGACTGCGAATCGCAGAGCCCATGCTGGTAGGCTCCTGCGATTGCGCCACCAGGCAGGTTAGTGGACCTCTCTTTCTAACTGTACAAAATAAATTGCCTGTCAGCTTGTAAAACTGTACAGTGTACTGAGATGCCATACTGAAATGCAAGTAACAGTAAAAGAGAGAATCTGCAAGATGCACATAACCTGCAGTAGCCAGTGTATTACAGACACAGAATATCAGTTAAAGTTAAGTGTGACTAATATTCCCCCCGTTTAAGCTGTGAAGCCAAGCAGAAGTGAGACTGTTGGAAAGGATAGTTGTAATTATGTAAAACACACCAAGAAAGCATAGAATCCTGTGCCAGTCTTAATCGTAACTATAAATAAGTGAGGGTGTGTGAAAGAGGCATGTCTCCAGCACAAAGCTTGAATTAACTCCTGAATAAAGCATTCTACAGTCAGTAGAGCCTGAAAGAAGTGAGAGAGGCACAGAAAATATAACTCGGTCAGAAAGATGTGTGTCCCACAGGTTGGATATGTATCTGTACCTAAGTATTATGCACATAAGAGTAGTTTGTATGCAATAACAAACATCCACAGTTGCCCAGAGCCATAGAAATGAAAAGTAGCAGGATGCTGTAACTGAACAGAGGCAGATCTGAATATGTAGAAATAGAAATGCAATGATATGAATGCAGCAGTAACTGTCCCATCACCAACATGCATATGTTTGCAGATAGGAAAGTGTAGCTAGACCTGTAGTGTGCATATATCTGCAGCTATTAGTAAATCACAGCTATGTATATGTAATTGCAGTTGTTAATGTAATATTTCTCTACCCCACCCTAAATCCACCAATAATCCATCACGCATGAAATGGGTATGTGTACTTGCAATTAATTTCCATGGACATGTGTCCTGTTGACAATTGTCCTGTTGGTTCTTAAATATTTGCATGATTGACAATGCATGTGCCCCGTTCATACATCCGAACCTGATGGCCTGTTGCCATCAATCAACCCTGCATGCTGTGTGAATGTGTACTGTTGTTGAAATAATGCATGTGTTATGCCTGCTGTTTACTGTTCCAAATATATGGGTGTTTGGTTAATGGGAATACCAATGCATGCTGTTACAACTAATTCTGCATGGTACTGTCTGCCACTAATACACACCATTCTAAATTATTATCAAACACAGAACGACAGGGAAGGCGGGTCCCAGCGGACCCACCTCTCCCACCTCAGCTGGCGACTGCACCTGGCACTAGTGCCCAGGCCGGACCCTCCTCCAGTGGCCCTGTGCCACCTGTGGGTGGAAGCGCTGCAGGGGATGGGGCTCGTCCCCCCTCTGCAAGCGTGGCCGGAGGAGACCGTCCACTCACCCTCCGTGGTGTCCGGACTGTGGTGCGTAGGGAGATCAGGCAGTCTGTGCTTGATCCCCTACGTCAGCTCGAGGCATGGGTGGCACAACTGGTGGGTGTGCCCGCTGCCCCACCTACACAGCCCCCAGCACAGCCCCGTCCTGGGCGGTGAAGGCACAGTGGCAACTGCCTATGGGTGGGGATTTCAGTTCCACTGTTGCCATCTGTGGGCTCATGGGCTCTGGAGTTCCCAACATCCGTCCCCATCAAATGTGTATCCCCCCACATGTGTCATGCACCAGCCCTGTATGCGTCTTGTGTGTCTTGTCTGTGAACCTCCCCAACCTACCTCCCCAACTATACCTACTACCTGTACCTGACATACCACTCTCCCCTGAAAAAAAAGGGCACTCTGTTCCCGCAAAAAAAAATACGCCCCATACATAGCTGCCCATTTTGCAGACATGTCTGCTGGACATGTAAAGTTGAAATTACGATTGGCTATACAACACATGTCGTTGTCCTCACCCCTCTCTCAGGGGTGGAAGGTTTCAAATTCTACACCAAATTACATATGTATGCACAGCTGTTGCTGACAAAGAAATGGGCAGCTATGGGCCTTTCCTACACCCTTCCTGCAACTCCCGAGCTTGTTCTCCTACTGTCCTACCCTCTTAGTGACCCCTTTTTCACCACTTTCCTGTCTCCCCATTTTCATTTCTTTAAAAGAAATTAGCGCGGGTGTGCGCATGAGTAGGCAGTTGTAAGCAGTTGTAAGCAGGAATGGTGCATGAACGGGCTAAACGCCAGTGCGCATGCGTGAGCTCCGCGCAAACCAGCGCTAACCCGCTTACAACTGCTTAAAAGTGCCTTAGTCACTCTGAATGACAAGGCCTGTAGTCTGCTCAGGAGAAAAATAAAATCCCACTGTCAGTCCCGAACCCAGGACCTTGGAAACACTAGTCTGCATGACTTACCACTAAGCCATGACTGCTATAGAAGAACACTGAGCTAATATAAATATATCATGCAATAGTAGGGATTAATGTAAAGTGAATTTAAGATGTGTAGTACACAAAGTATGTCATGAATATTTACTGAGAAATGTAGTGGATTCCTACAATAGTAGTGTGTGAACAGAAAGAGACAAGCTACTTGGTAGCTGCTAGGTAATAATGTCACTGTAGCACCTTGCAAGCCACACACATACTCACAGCAGGATAATCTACAACACAGCCTGAACTCTGAGAGAGATACTAACCTTTACACTCACAGAACACTGTCCACAGCATACCAGCATGGTCCCCGCCCTTACAATCTGAAAGGGCAAGGCCTATCTCACCTACCTTTTTATAGCACTGTCCTGCTAACAATTGGTGCAGAGGCCATCACATGGACATATACAGATACCTATAAAAGCATCCTGGACTCCCAGTCCACACATGCAATACTTTCATTGCACTGTCTCCAGGGAGGGAGAGAGAGAGAGAGAGAGAGAGAGAGAGACCAAAAAAAAAAGCTAACCAAGAAAAAAAAATACCTCAAGCTGAGCTTGGACACAAACAACTTGAAGCTGTCAAGCTGGACAAGCAGCAGCAGGACATACAGGAACAGTAACGCAATCATTCCTGACAAACATAGGTAATGTAAAGTAAAATGTTAATAGTCTACATACCTGTGAAGACTCCATATATGTGTTTCTGGTCTCATTCTATATGTATAGGAAGATGTGCACAGGGTAGGGGACATATGGCAACTATCAGTGAAGGCTGTACATACATATGTATGTGAAGGCATCTATGTGCACATATCAATGTAGGTCGTACTGCAATGTGCAATGTAGGTTTCACGGATAATTGAAGAAACCAAGGGTGCACCAATAGCTGATAAAAAAAAAAAAAAACTGTTGTTTACGGTTTATTGTCAAAAAACTGGCAACGGGATCCAGAGGTAAAGCTTTTCAAGTCCTACGACAACCTCAGACTTCAAATAAAAAACAAAAAAAACAACTCCCTAAAATATATAATCATCAAGGAGCTCCATTCCATTAACAAAAATTGAATCAATTAAAGATGCTAGTGCAGTGTATATAAACTGATGGCTCATATGTTGCTGAAAATAAAAACAAAATAGTAAGATTAAAAGTAAACACATATCTCCATTTATTAAATAACACACTGAAGATGTGTAAATGCATATAAATATTGATTCTATTTAAAATCATTATATATTAATAATCAATTAGAATCAAGAATTAAGTGGTCTTGCTGCTAAATGGTTTGGCGTAACCTTCATTCAATCCATATTTGTGTGCTTGCATATTTGTGCTCCATATTTTCTATCTCTTTGGTATCTTTCTTGAAATTTCCCAATCTGTATGTCCTGTTGTATATTTCTGTTTACCATTTCTTATACCCCTGGTGTGAGCCATGGTCCAGCACATGTATGTATGTTTACCAGTATGTTAGCGTGTGTATACAGTCCTTTAATTGAACATGCTTATAAAAATATCTATCACATGTATATGTATTTATGTATGTATGTATGTCAATATATGTATGTACATATATATATATATATATATATATATATATATATATATATATATATATATATATATATATTATGCATATCTGTATACATAGATAGAGAGGGATGTAGGAATACATAGACAGATATAGATAGAATATGTACATACATATATATATAATACACACATACATATACAGATATATGTAGATACATATACATACACGGATTGGACTGTCAACAGATATGTCAGTATATGAGTATCTCACACTCACCCTGTCCCACACCCTCTCTCACTCTCACCCCCTTGCTGTCACACTCCCCCCCTCTCCATATCTATAGCAATAAATGTACATCTCTATATATATGTAGATATGTATACAGACATATGTATATATATATATATATATATATATATATATATATATATATAGATATATATATATATATATATATATATATATATATATATATATATATATATATATATATATATATATATATATATATATATATATATATATATATATATATATATATATATATATATATATATATATATATATATATATATATATATATATATATATATATATATATATATATATATATATATATATATATATATATATATATATATATATATATATATATATATATATATAGAGAGAGAGAGAGTGAGAGAGAGAGATCTATACTGAGTGAGGCACATGTGTACAGATGTATTGCAACAGGTGCCTGGTGACAAAGGCATGCAGTGAACACCAGTGTCAATACCAGAGTACCATACCCCATTCCAAGTCACCTACACCAGTAACCACCACAGATGTGCTTGGCTGCCCACCACTGCATGTGCAGACTCCCCATCAGTATATATCACACATACCCCTGCTGAATGTTATGCAGATAGGTCATATGCCGTATGAGACACCCTTGAGTCTCTGTAGTGTGGCAGCGTATGGCATATGTTGGAGACACCTGATCCCCTTGGTGAGGTACTACTGTGGTCTCTCCAGCTGTTGTACGTGCCGGGTGAGGCCCATACCACATGGGCCATTGTACTCAATCATGGGCATGATAAGGGAGGAGCATGGTGTAGAATGACCCCCTCTGCTCTGGATGTGACACCTGTCATGCTAAGGTGGCCAAGGTAGAAAGTCTTCATAATCAAGTCGTCAATGTGGATGTGAAATGAGAGGTCACTATCGACCTGGATACCTATGTGTCTGTTCAACTTGTCTGTACCCAGTGGGTGACTGTCTATGTGATATGTTGTGTGCGTTGATGTCCCCAAAGGTGATGACTATACAGTACATGCCAGTCAGTGTTAGGCCATGATTCTGGCAGCAGCTGTCCGTGACAGTGTGTCTCGCCTGTAGGATGTGTGTGTCAGTTGGTGTATCCACTATGGCACCTACTATGCAGTCATCTGGTAACATTGTCATCCACAACCCTCCCATGTTGGCTTCCACATCTGAGAAGTAAATGCCAAATGAGGCTTCCTAGGTCAGAGGCCTGTGGGATACGACTCCTGAGTGCCCTTGACTTTGACATGGATCTCGCAATAACAACTGTATGGATGCTGTAGTTTAACCAGTTTGCTACCCAGCATGTGACATATGTATTAACATGTACCCTGATGAGCCTGTGTATGATGCCTGAGTGGGGTATTGTGCTGAAGGCCTTAGGCAAGTCCAGGTAGGCTGTATGTACTGCATTCCTGTCAACAATGGCTGTAGTGACTGAGTGGATAAAGTCAGACATGTTCAAAAGGCAGCCTCAGCCCTACAGAAAGCCAAACTGTGTGGGATCAAGTGTATGTATGTCCGCAATGTCACCGTATTTTACTTCCAGAATGATCCCTTCCAGAGCTTCGCAGACCAGGCTGGTTAAGCTTATGTGTTGGTAGTTCCCTGGGTCTGTAGAGAACCCGCCTACAACTGCTTAAAAGTGCCTTAGTCACTCTGACTGACAAGGCCTGTAGCCAGCTCAAAAGCAAAATAAAATCCCACTGTGAGTCCCGAACCCAGGACCTTGGAAACAGTAGTCTGCATGACTTACCAGTAAGCCATGACTGCAATACAAACAAACCCGAGCTAGAACAAATATATCATACAATAGTAGGAAAGCATGTAAAGGGAATAAAACATGTCTACCATACAAAGCATGTTATGTGTAGACACTGTTAACTGTAGTTGAGTTCTGCAATAGTACAGTGTAAACAGAAACAGACATGTTAGCTGGCAGGTACTAGATATCAATAGTACTATAGCAGCTTGCAAGCCACACACATACTAACAGAGGGATGACCTACAACACAGTTGGAAATATGAGAGAGATACTGACCTTTACACTCACAAAACAGTGTCCACAGCATACCAGCATGGTCCCCGCCCATAATATGTGAAGGGGCAACGCCCATGTCAGATAACTTCATATAGCACTGTCCTGAATTCACAGTGAGAACTGCAATCAGTACTCAACTGGCTGCATGCATTCAGCAAATGCTGGCTGACAATTGGTGCAGAGGCCATCACATGGACATATACAGATACCTATGAAAGCATCCTGACACACAATCCACACATGCAATACTGTCATTGCAGTTGGAGAGGGGAAGCAGTACAGGTGCAGCAAGCATTCACTCAGTTGGAATATACACAGCCATGGACCAGCAGCAGCAGCAGCATATGCATCAGCATCAGAAGCTGAACACACACACACACACACACACACACACACACACACACACACACACACACACACACACACACACACAGACACCTGCAGGACCACCAGAAGCCACCGTAATGCAGCAGTGGTGCCAAATCCTAGGTAATGTAACTCTGAAACCTAGTAGTGTGAATAGTGTGAAGCTGCCATATATGTGTTAGTGGTCTGTGTCAGTATGTATATGAACATGTGGATAGGACAGGGGACATATGTCAACTATCACTGAAGGATGGATATACATTTGTATGTGAAGGCATGTCTGTGCACATATCAATGTCAGTCATACTGCAGCATACAATGGTGGGTTAACAGCAATGCACATTTACCAGTCTGTCAGTGTGGGTATACAGTTCCAAAACATAACATGCTGACTCACATATGTATCATATGTATATGTATGTAAGTCTGTCACTATATGTATCTACACATGTATATGTATATGTATATATATATATATATATATATATATATATATATATATATATATATACACATGTATATATATATATATATATATATATATATATATATATATATATATATATATATATATATATATATATATATATATATATATATATATATGACATGCATATTTGTATACAGAGATGGACAGGGATGTAGGCAGACATACACAGATATTTATAGAATATGTACATCTAGACATATGTAAAACACACATGCATATACAGATATGTGGGGATACATGTACCTACACGGATCTGACTATCAACACATATGTCAGCATATAAGTATCACACACTCACCCTGCCAGCCGTCGGGTCACCAGTGACATCTACACATGTACATGTGTATCCTCCAAGAGACACACAGGTGCTACATATGGCTGTGTATGATAACAGCATATCTGAGTATCATGTCTACTATGTGTGCCATATGCTGCTGTAATACCGTTCTGTTAACCATTTCCTGTTTACTTTCAGGAAATGTCGCGACACAGGAATCCAGCCTACTCTGCTGCGGAAGACGAAGAACTACACCAGAGCCTGGTGCGGGATTACAACATCCTGTTCTCCCGCACCAGCCAGAATCAGCAGGAGAGGGCAGCAATGTGGCATGACCTTGTCTGCCAGATAAATGAGATTGGCATGCACAATCGGACTTATGAGCAGGTACGTCATCACTGCAGTGATTTGATCCGAAATGTCCGCCAGCATGCCGCAGATATCCACAGGCAACAGGTCGCCACAGGGGGTGGGGTGGCCATACATCCCCCCCTCACCAGACTGGAGGGATTGCTTCTCAGTGTTGTGGCTCCAGCCCAGGAACACCTGCAGCATCAAACATGCATTATGCTGGAGGCTGGAGCCACACAGCAGCACGATATGGAGCATGCAGGTAATATACCATATGTATACTTCACTGTCTTGTACACTGTTAGTAGATGCATGTGGATGGCGTGTTTGCGGTGTGTATCTGCCACCTCAGTGTGAATGTGTGCATGTGTGCTATAGGTATTATCAGCAACTGCCATTCCAACTGCAACTATTGTAGTATTGAACTGTGGTATACGCTGTATCAATGGCACAGTTGTGCCCACTGACAGTACTCCTTTCATGTCTGCAGGTCCCTCCGGTGTCACATCAGGGCAGCCCATCCAGGCTGGTGAGTGTGTATTAACAATTTGTAAGATACTTTGGTTAGCGCTAGTCATACTACTGTCTTGCAGTTGTGCTGAGTATTCATAGTGTGTGATGTGCATGTGTGCATGTGTGCATGTGTGCATGTGTGCACGTCGTGGCATGTGCCTGTGTGCATGTGTGCATGTGTGCATGTCTTGGCGTGTGCATGTGTGCATGTGTGCATGTGTGCATGACTTGGTGTGTGCATGTGTGCATGTGTGCATGAGTGCATGTGTGCATGTGTGCACGTCTTGACGTGTGCATGTGTGCATGTGTGCACGTCATGGCATGTGCATGTGTGCATGTGTGCATCACGGTTAACATTGGGTACAGATTGTAAACCATGGTTCCTGTCTTCCCCCCACAGGTTCTGTTGCTGCTCTGGTGTCCTGCAGCAGAGAACCTGAATCTGGTGCCCCTGGTATGGATGATGATGACACCTGTGTAATGGCACAGGAGGGTGTGTCGGGGGCAGTCACTGGTCAGCCAATTGACAGTACACAGCTGTCCACACCATCGATGCGCACAGTAGTCCTGCCGATACATCCCCTGTCACCAATGTCCCTAGGTGATGGACAGGTTGTAGCGGGCATAGACCAGGGTGATGTGGTGGCTGTGGCAAATGCTTCCCCACACAGCAGCCATGGGCATGGTCCCGAGGTGCTACCACAGAGACAGTTGCCCATGGGTTCTCGGGGGAGTATCCGTGGACGTACAGCCCCTGGCAGGCATGCCCACAGAGGAATGTCTACCTCGGCTATGTTCCAGGCTGTCATGCAGGCACAGTCTCGTATGGAAAGGTACACCAGGCAGGGTCTGAGGGAGCTGAGAGCATGTCGCACTGCCATGACAGACGGTATGCGTGACATTGCGGATGCTATCCGCAATTTCACTGACGTCATAGACCGACGTTGTGGGGACATATTACAGCAGGTCCACAACGTCACGTCCATGAGCCAGGGCAATGGTGGACGGTTGCGGCGTCGCCATGGCTGCATGCCAGCAACCACTGCTGCTGGCAGTCAGCGCGGACAACAACAGGCACGCGGCCGCCACATAGTGCCAGCAGCAGCCCCAGCAATGCTGGGTCTGTGCTGTCATCAGACCAGCCCGGGAGACCACGTGCACGTGTCTCTGGACAGTCCCGACAGGGACCCGTGTCCAGTCAACATACCCCTGCTTCCGATGACAGTACCCAGTCAGGGTTGGTACCTGATACAGTCCGTAGCACCCCTGCCAGGCACAGGTACCGTGTCCATGGCCACAGACACTGATCTGTATGACCTGGCAGGTGCAGTCTGTGGCTGTCCACAACAACTAGTATATGGCAGCCATGAGGTGGTACTGTGTGCATGCATACACACATGCAACTGTAACACAAGTAGGGCTACCGCACACATGCACACACCGCAGCAACACCGGCCCACCCCCTACGTTTGTCCCTCACATACACACACACACATACATGTCAATTGGTGGTATCAGTGGCTGGCTCAGGCATGCCTACTCCACACCCTGTGCATGTGATGAAACTGTACCGCCACCTGCAATCTCTAACATCAGTGCAGGTACAGGGTAACATGTTGCTGATGCACAGGGTGACCACATAGGATTGTAATAATGGTAATGTGTATTACAGTACAGTGTGCTGATATGATTGTGTGTATATCCCAGCATGCCTGATGCAGTAACTGTATGACTGTCCTGGATCATTACATACACCCATTGTAGGTACCATAGTGTGACAGATGCACATCCTTGCATACTGCTGTGAGGTTGTCAAGTGATAGCCACATACATAGGTAGCACAGGGGGGAGGGTATCTTGATAACTGTGCAGTACCACTTTCATTGCTATTACACTAAATATGACTTACCGTGTCTGTTAACATGGACATATGCATTGTTCATTCCTGGGGACATGTTCACAGTACCTGGATATTCCAGTGTAACCTACTGGTATTGTTACGCCATATATGTTGTGCAATGGTCCACCTCCAGCCATACATACTGTAGTGGTGTTTGCAAGCATGTTTGCTTGACATTCCCTGGAACACTGCTATCACTTGCCAAGTAGGTGCACAGACCCTCTGTGGAGGCATGCCGACATCTGCAGACTTCACTATCTGTATGTCGCTGTCCCACCTGGCTGAACACACATGTCCGCCCTGGTCACATAGACGGTGCCAGTGACACCTTGCATGAGCCGTACCTGGCTTGTGGCCACATGTGCAGTCATTGATGGCAGCGCTAGAACATTGGGAGGATGACACACACACATACCCACCTGCTGTAGGTTGATCCCTACTGGCCCTGTGTGGGGGTAATCCCCACACCAGTCACAGTACCGTGGTAGCATGTGTGAGGGTAACTTGGGTATCACCTCTGTGGTGCAGTCATGGCAAATGTCGCTCATGTGGTGATGACACAGCTGCCACATGTATGCAATCCACACTCTCCCCTGGCCATGGATGAAACACACATGTGTGGGATGCTAACACATAGCTGACCTGGGGACTGAGCAGTGTGAGGCCAGTGGTGCCATACCCTGTCAACTGTTATGACATACTACAGTGACGACAACTGTAACATTCTGGCATACACACGCACTGGCAGATGTCCACACACATGGACACACGGACCATACTTGGGGGACCCAAATTGCATTCCGCCTCAGCATCACGCACATCCACAGATGGCACACAGACATACGATAAGATGAACAGAGCACATGCCACACATGGCACATACATCGTGTGTGCCAAACACCGACAGGCTGCAGGGATTGTGCAGGCACCTCTCCTGGCTGTTGCAGTGTTGTGCTGTAGAACAGGCTGTGAAGGGTGGCTGTCACAGTGCTATGCACGTGGGCTGGTATTGTGCGCTGGGGAAGACACAGTGAATGTTGGTGCCAGCTTGCATGTGTCACCCATGGTCCTTTCTATATTGCCAATGGCTGGTGTTACACACATAATGGCCTTTGATGCAGGGTCAACATTACATGTACACCTCCACAGGTACTACATGTGATCGAACTCATACAGTCATGCTGCACAGCACCAGCAGAGTACAACACAGGTGGTATGTACTGGACACTGTCCTCAGCATGGTGGACTGCAAGATATGGCCACCATCCCCTACAGTGTGCTGCACTGCCTTCATGTGCATAGCCTGGCACCCACAACACTGCCATACACAGGGTACACACCTTTCCTACCCAACAACACTGGGAATATGACAGACTCCACATATGTCACCATATAGCTGTGCTGCATCCAGCAGACCATTGTGTGTGAGCATTACTGTAGCAACAACACAGTACCTGACAGATTACTAACATGCAATCACTGCATTGCGGTGGTAATACATCGAAACACACACACAACAGCCGGGGACATGCCTCACATGCTCAAACAACACTTGTGGTGTATAGGCCACTGAGCAGTTGTGTAACCCCCACTGTCAGGATGTCACCATGTACATCTCACACAGTACATAGACATACCACATGCAGCCACTGCACAGTATGACTTGGCCATACTTGTATGCCATGAGAATGACATGTCTGCACCTGAGCCATGTGTCAGAGACATGGGTACCATTTCCAGTCACAGTCATATATGTGTATGGGGCACACACATACATGCTTTGTGTATGTCCATTACTGGTCTGGCCATGTCATGCATTGATGTGTCCCTCACCCACACGTGCATTCTGTGGGACACACACACACGTGGGATGTGTGTGTTATGGATACATAACAAACTGTGCTCCAACAGTGGTATGGGACACAGTAGCACAGTGCGCTGTATGCATAAATGTCCTGTCTGCCCTGTTTGTCTGTACATATGGTGTGGTGTTATCACCTGTGTCTCCTGGGGGAATATGCATCATGTGTATTGTCCTAGTTGCCAAAATGACATGATTACCCACACTTGCAATTACACACACCCTACCACCCACACAGAGACACACACACTTGAAGGATACAAACCCATACCTGAGTACATCATGATACACAGGGGTGGTGCATTAGCACAGCACACTATTCCAACTGCTGGTAAGTTCTAATACCTGTCCTTCACCTGTTGAGCGCTGGCATCATCAGTGTTTGTAAAGGGGAATGTGCATGATGTGGTGTGTTCCCATGTGTGACAAAACTGAACTGACGTGTCATATGGATGTACACAAATACAAACGCCCCACATTCAAACACACACACACTTGCCATTTGCTGGATTCAAACTCCTACCCAACTATGTTATGACTCTTGACAGTGATGCATTAGCTGAGCGCGCCATACAGATTACTGCGACATGTATTGTCTTCCACTGTACTTGTAGTGTGCTGACATCATCACTGTTTGTAAAGGTGAATTTGCTTGCTGTATTTCCTTCCCCTATGTGACAAAATGCACTTTACTTTCATACAGAGTTTCCCAGAGACAAACACCCCTCATTTGAACACACACACACTTGCCATTTGCTGGATTCAAACCCCTACCTAGCAATGTTTTGACTCTTGACAGTAACGCACTAGCTGAGTACGCTATACAGATCACTGCAATATGTATTGTCTTCCACTGTACTTGTAGTGTGCTGACATCATCACTGTTTGCAAAGGGGAATTTGCTTGCTGAAGTTCCTTCCCCTACGTGACAAAATGCACTTTACTTTCACACAGAGTTTCCCATAGACAAGCACCTCTCATTTGAGCACACACACACTTGCCATTTGCTGGATTCAAACCTCTACCTATGTTATGATTCTTGACAGTGACGCATTAGCTGAGCGTGCTATATAGATTACTGCGACATGTACTGTCTTCCACTGTACTTGTAGTGTGCTGACATCATCACTGTTTGCAAAGGGGAATTTGCTTGCTGTAGTTCCTTCCCCTACATGACAAAATGCACTTTACTTTCACACAGAGTTTCCCATAGACAAACACCCCTCATTTGAACACACACACACTTGCCATTTGCTGGATTCAAACCCCTACCTAACTATGTTATGACTCTTGACAGTGACGCATTAGCTGAGCGCGCTATCTGCTTTACTGGTATATCTACTCTCTCCTGCTGTACTTCAAGGATGCTGACATCATCTCTGTGTACAAACTGCATTTTACAGTGACGGCAGTGTTGTAATGTTTGCCAAAAGGGACAATTCTCACACCATGGTAACTGCACACACACCACTTGCAGGATTCAAACCCCTACTTAACTAGGTTATGACACTAGAATGAAACGCATTAGCGGAGCACGCTGTACAAATTACTGGGTGGTTCTCTTCTCTGTTTGTACATATAGGGTGCTGACATCATCTGTGTTTACAGGGGGAATATGCATGTTGTAGTAGTTCACAGCAGGGACAGTTCTCTCACACATACATTTGCACACACCATACCAGTATCTGTTGCTCTGGCAGTGTTTATGCTACGTTATTTCCATAACGTCCCTCATCTCTATGAACAACTTGTGGGATTTCCTGTATTAACACAAACACATGCCAGATATGTGTGTTCATCTGCTGAACTGTGAAATGGCCTATGTGTGTGAGCATGCCCAGTTCACAGTTGATATGGCTTCCTGTCTGACACGTCTCATGGATCTAAGTGTGTGAGCATGCCCAGTGTGTACTTTCCAGGAGTCTTAACCTGAAGATGCACACACCACAAGCTGGCGTCAGTATGGGGAACATTGATATCTATGCAGTGACAGGACCCTGGTTCAAGGATTCAGAGAGCACACCAGCACTACCAGGCTATACATCAGATCATGCTTTTTGGGCCAAAAACACAGACATAACCACAAAAGGTGGGGGAGTTTCCACATTGATGATGGATATCCACACATCCAGGTTAGTGGCATTGCACAAAGTATCGCAGACCTTCAATGTGCAGATAACAGTTTGCGCAACTGCTATTCCATTTACATCATCCTACTGACCACCTCCTCACAGTCAGGGATCCCACTCAGCTTTCCTGGGACCATTGGGGCACATGTCGATGTCAGCCAATACCATTATATTATATTGTGTGACTTCAACTACTCAAACGTTGACTGGGGGCACTACACAAGCACCAGCACCTTAACACACAGGTTCCTGGGAAATATGGACTGAACTGCTCTGGAACATGTAGTCACCACTCCCACAAGAAGGGACAACATACTACACCTGATCCTTACCAACATGGGGTCTCAATGTTCAACACCAGACGTATATCCCTCAAAGGTATGATCACACCATACATTAATGTCACTGGATGTGCACATCCACACCCCACACCCAGGCCAGAAAACCACAGTGGAACACTTCTCAAAAGCAGACTTCTCACTCCTGAAGAACAAAGTGGAATCCTTCAAGGCCTCAGGTCCACTGGGGACTACCGTCCAAACTGCAGACACCTATATAAACACATTCCAAGGACATTCCCAGCTATGCATGGGTCATGCTAGCCCAAACAACAACATGTCACACAAATCCGCAGCCAGGTGTCCTGTGTGCTGGACACCTGCCATACATACACTGTACAACAGAATGGGTAAGCTACTACATGATACAGAATATCCCATAATAGTGGAGGCAGCTGTGATCAGTACTTGCATTATATTACGATCCCTCATAAAACCCCACAAGGCCAGCATTGACAGTCAACCTGCACAGGACACCAAGGACAATCTAACTCATTGGTCAGTCATGTTAGCAACCTGGGATGCAACTCCCAGAACTGTTCTGACTTGAATCTAAACAACTGGTAATACACTGAACCCAGACACATTGCCAATATCCTGGCAGACTGGTACAGTGCAAATGTCTCCACCCCCTCTACCCCACATGAGCAAGTACCTATCCCAGCAGAGGGCTGGCTGCCAAACATCTGTGATGCTCAGGTGAAGGCTGCTCTCTCCAAGCCAATACACACTGCTTCCATGGGACCAGATGGCGTCCCAGGTTGCATCCTACATGAACTCCGACTGTAATTAATCCCCCGAATGACACAGCTGGACAATCTCAGCCTCACTATAGGATATGTGCCCACAGAATGGCAAACAGCAACAGTGGTCCCACTCCACAAAGGTGCAGCCTCTACGTACCCTGACAACTATCACCCCATGAGCCTGGCTAGCTTAGTCTGCAAGGCTATGGAGAGGATCATCATGGAGCTCATACACAAAGACATTGGGGACCTGTAGACACTACATTCTACCCAGTTCAGCTTTGTCAAGGGCATATCCTGGCCTTTGAACCTGCTTGACTTCTTCTAAACAGTCACCACAGCCATTGATGAGGTGAAGGTAGTGCACACAGCCTATCTGGACCTTGCAAAGGCATTTGACACAATACCCCACTCGGCCATCATAGATATGCTATCCCACTGACATATATACCCCTATGTCACCAGATGTGTCTCAAAGTGGCTCAAGGACAGAACACACACAGTGAGTGTTGCAGGAGACATGTCAGACTTGTAAACGGCAACATGTGGCATCCCGCACAGTTCTGTCATGGGGCCAGTCTTGTTCAGTATATACTTTTCTGAGGTACAAGCATATGTGGGAGGATTATGGCTCACCAACTTTGCAGGTGACCGCAAACTGGCCTGTGATATGGCATATACAACTCCCACCTACACCTCCAACACAACAGACTATGGTGACAAACCTCTCAAAAGGCAATCTCACTCCTGTTAAGACTGCGATGGTATCCCTTAAGCACACTGTGCCAGTAGATACAACATCCCGCAATGCTGTATCCTTCACAAATGCATTATATGGACATCTCCAGGAAGGCATGGATCGTGCAGTCACACATTCATCCAACACCCTCTCCACCAGGGGCAAGCGTCCTGTCTGGCAGACCTCAGCCATGAACAGATTGTATGACACATGTGGGATGCTGATGCACGTCAGAGCAGAATCACACGAAGGGTGGCCATCTCTGATCAACACTAGCAGACAGCTGCAGTCCTTCGTAAAAAATGCACCAGTGAAGGAAAAAAGGCTCAGTTCTTTTCTGGAAAATCTGGTTTATTTTAGAAGCCACGAAAAGACAACCACAAGATAAAACTCCAAAAGCAGGTCACATGCACTAACGCTATGTCTCCACACTTGCGTTTTCATTTGTAACACTTCTTCAGATGCAGGAACATAATCAACAGGGAAAAGACCACACTTTTTATATCCTTGCAAATTGCTACAATTAAACAATTAAATCTGAATTAGAAACCCTTAAACATAGTAATTAATCACACTAACATTCACTATAAGTATCATTTGTATTTAAAATACATTTTAAAATATTACAATTATTGAATAAATAAGAAATAGATGACATTACTATATCTGCACATTTCTATTCTTTATATCCTATCAATTAAATTTAAAATAAATACTTTATTAAAAACATTCATTTTAAAATTAATAAGTCCTTAGTAAACCTTTAGATTTCTTTATACAATAGCACCCTCTAGTGTTCCAAAGAATATATTATCTTACATTTTCTACTTTCTTACTATGCACTTGCTACTTTCATAACTTTTCTAAATTATTCCCACTCAAATAAAATGCAGAGTTGGTATAAAATTTTGACTCAAAACATTGAAAACCTACAACAAAACAAATCTTAGAATAGTTTTACAACCATTGAATGATATAGCAACAACCATTTATTCGGCTAAATTTGGCACTCAAAGTTTTGCTGCCCTCATTTTTAACACTGGGGCCAAGGACACTGTGTTATTTAAACCCGGTGGGTTGTATGACTCCAACTGTAATTGCCATAACAATTCCTTATATTCAATCGTGTCCTCCCAAGGCCCCCCTCTTACATCCTTCGTAACCACTTCTAAAACAAAAAAGTGAAAAACTGCCTCCACACATTTGCTTTTATGCCTATATAGAGCATTGTTGTTACAGCAAGTTCTTATATCATAATTGTGCTCATAAATTCGGTTTTTCAACCTCCTTTCAGACTTGCCCACATAAAAAGCATCACATATTCTGCACATACTTAAATATACTATTCCACTTGTTTGACAATTTTCAAAATTGGTGCTCCTAATCAACATATCCCTACTCTTAACATAAACTGTATCCTTAACACAAATGTAAGGGCATTGTGGGCAACTTCCACATTTAAAAGTACCTAGTCTCTCTTTCCTCTTACTTTGCCCCTTCCCTTTAACCTCAAAATAATTCTTAAGGTTTTTGCCTTTCCTATATGTACATTTTAAAGGGTATTTAAATAGACAATCTAAATCCGACAATTCACCAAACTTTTGCCATTCATTCTGTATTAAGTTTCTTATAAGCTTGGCCTCTCCATTATAATCAATTACCAAATTATTCCGACCATCATATTCGTCATATTGCCTCATTCCCATCAATTGTTCATCCTTCCCTATAATAGGATGATATTTGTCCTGCCTACCACTCATCACTTCTTCCTCAACTTCCTTTATTAGGGTCTCGGGGTAGCCTCTCTCTAGAAACATTTTGTGCAATTTATCACATTCTTCCTTGAAATCCACATTTCTAGAGGTCATTCTGCTACCCCTGACATATTGTCCCTTCACTATACCTTTTTATGATGATGAGGGTGGGCACTATCATATGACAAAAAAGAGTTGGAATGACTGTCCTTTCTGAAAACTTTGGAAAAGAACTTGCCCTCATCCTTCCCTACATATATGTCTAGATAATGCAAACATTCCTTGCTCTGGGTATGGGTGAATGAAAGGAATCTAATAGTACTAGATAAATATTCCAAAAAGGCAGTAAATTCACTCTCCGAACCAACCCATAGGAGACAGATATCATCCAGGTAACGCTTATATAGTTTCCAACATTTCTTAAACTGTGAATTGAGTACAAATTTGTGCTCCCATATATCTAATATAATGTTGGCATAAATGGGTGCACACCGTGCACCCATAGCCACTCCCTGAATCTGCATAAAAAACTCTCCTTCATAATGTACAAAGTTATTTTTAGGGACCAATTCCATTAAGGTCAAAATGAGGCAAAAATCATTCTGAGAGAATTTTCCATACCTTAGCAAAGCTTCCTCAAACAACTCCATCCCTTCTTTATAAGGAATGGACGAAAAAAAGTCCACAATATCCAAAGTTATAAATATAATATTATCATCAAACAAATCTTCCTTTAAATTACGTAGTAAATCCCAGGAATCTTTTACTATTCCTACCCCTTCCTTTAAAATTACTTTCAGTTTGTTATCCAACCATTTGGCTAGGGGGGCTGTCACAGAACCTTCTGATGCTACTATGGGTCTCATTGGTGGATTAGAAATATTCTTGTGACCCTTTGGTACCCCAAATATATTGGGGACTTTGGGTTTTTCCACATATAAGAATCTATAAGTATTCACATCTATTGATCCTTCCAGTAGCAAATCTTTCAAAACTATAAACACTTTTTTTATTTCCAATATTGATTTAATTTATAGACGACCTCATATATCTTTCCTCATTTTCTAATACTTCTAACATTTTAGATTCATAATACATCTGGACCATTATAACAGTCCCCCCTCCCTTATCTGGTTTAAGTATTCTTATGGTAGAATCTCGTGATAGCTGTTGTAACAGCTCATATTCCTCCTTAGTAATATTAGGACCAACCCAATTTCTTGATAATTCCTTTCTAATTTTTTTCTCAACCATACTTTCAAAATTTTTCAGCTGTTGGTTGATAGGGGGATTATATATGCTTCTTTTCCTAAGACTGTTGATACCATTACTAAGGTTATTTTCCTCGTACCCCTGGTATAGCAATTCAAAATTTTTCTTCCTAATAAATAGTTTTAAATCTATCAAAACTTTGCTTACATCTGCTTTTTTATTAGGGACAAATTTTAGCCCCTTAGTAAACAAATTAAAAAATACTTCATTAATGTCCAAGGCACTGTAATTATATATACAATAGTCATTCATCTTCCATACTACTCCATCCTTAGTCAACCAGTTATCTTTAATTCTAGCTTCATCCCTCCTAGTACAATCAACTACCATTCTTGGTAGGTCCTGTTCCGATTCCTGTACTGATAACGATGTTTCGACTCCCCCCCCCTCCTGAAAGTTTTTTTGAAAATTCTTTTGGTAATTGTTCCTTATTCTCTCAGACCTCCTAAGCTTGGGAAACTCCTGTTCATCCCCCATTTCCCCCTTATCCACCCTTTCATCCAAGTCTGGTTCTTCATTAATTATACCTTGATTATGGTTTGTATTAAAGTTGTATTTGTAATTATAATTAGAGGCATTTTGGGGTTTGGGGTAGTTAGTTTTTTCTTTGTATTCCTCTATATCCCTCCCTAGCTTCTTACTGCTGCAGTCCCTCATAACAACATCCAGGGACATCTTTGAGGGCAATCTCGCACAGGACACTAACAATTACCACAAGGCCTTCTTCAGCTATGTTAGGAACATGGCTGGGAAACCTCAGATATGCTCAGTGTTAGTTCACAACAACAAATAATGCACTGAAACACAGCTATTGGCACCATTCTGGCTGACAGGTTCAGTGCAGATTTCACACCTCACTCAGCCCCACAGGATGACATACGTATCACAGCTGACTCTAATCTCCCTGTCATCTCAGATGTCCATGTATGAGCAGCCCTCAGCACAGCTGTGAACACAGCATCAATGGTACCTGTCGCTATCCCAGGCTGGGTGCTACATGAACCCCAGGAGGGGCATAACCCGCACATACCAATGCTATTTCACCTTAGCCTTACTACAGTATAAGTACCTGGACACTGGTGTATAACAACAGCGGTGCCACTCCACAATGGGGGTACCTCTACAGACCCTGGGAAATACCACCCCATAAGCTTAACCAGCCTGGTCTGCACAGCTATGGGAATACGCATTATGGAATTCATCAACAGAAACATAGGTTCATAGGTTCATACTAGGCTATCTGCCCTAGGGCATTTATAAGCCTAGCCAGAGTTGTGTGGCTTTCACCACCCCTTAGGTTGAAGAATACTATACCCATTAGTTTGCTGTGCCTCTGTCCAGCAGTGATACAGAGATGATCCCCGGGGTAAACCTACGATCTCCCATCCACTGGTCAAGATTCCTCTTGAACAGAGCTAGCGAGGTGCTCTGTCTCACATGGACCGTGATTCTGTTCCACAGCACAGGGAGTCTCTGGGTGATGAATCTGTCCCTCCAGCACGTCTTATTTATATCCGTGTTGAGGTTTAAGTCTCTTGCTCTTGTGGCTCTGGTGGATTTGGATTTTTTGAGGTGGAGCATGTCCATTAATTCCGGGTTGGACATGGCCTTGTATGTCAGGCACAGGTCACCTCTGAGCAGACGGTATGCGACTGAATAGAGCTGGAGTTTCTTCAGTCGGGCAGCATATGGCATATTTTTGAGCCCCTTTATCCTTTTGGTGAGGAACTTTTGGGGTCTTTCCAATTGCTGCAGGTGTCGGGTAAGATACATTCCGAATGGGGCATTGTGCTCAATCATTGTTCTGATAAGTGAAGAGTACAGGGGAACAATGACCTCCCTTGATCTGGATGTGAATCCCTTCATAATCAGGTGGGCAATGTAGAAGGTTCTCTTAACCACTTTGGCAATGTGAGTGTCAAAAGAAAGGTTACTGTCAACTTGGGTCCCCAGGTCCCTGATAACCTCTTCTGTGCTTAATGGATTGCCACCTATGTGGTAACTTGGGGTTACCTTGTTTTCACCAAAGGGTATGACTATACTTTTTTGCCGTTTAGCTTAAGGCCATGGCTCTGGCACCAGTTATCCATTTCTATGAGACCTCTCTGAAGGATATCTGTGTCTGATGGATTTTCAACTATGGCGCCCAGTTTGCAGTCATCTGCAAACTTTGTCAGCCACAATCCTCCTATGTTTGCCTGCACTTCTGAAAAGTAGATGCCAAACAAGAGGGGGCCCAGGACTGAGCCCTGTGGGACACCGCTTGTGACCGGCTTGAGTCTGACATGGCACCAGCAACTCTAACCCTGTGGGTTCTGTCCTTGAGCCAGTTTGCAACCCATCTTGTGACATATGGGTTTACATTTAAGCTGGTGAGCTTTTCTATGCTACCCGAGTGGGGTATTGTGTCAAAGCTTTTGCAAGGTCAAGGTAGGCTGTGTGAACTGCCTTACCCTCATCAATGGCCTTGGTGACTGTTTCAAAAAAGTCGACCAAGTTCAAGAGGCATGATCTGCCCTTGACAAAGCTGAATTGGGTAGGATCCAATGTCTGTAGGTCCCCTATGTCTTTATTTATGAGTTCCATTATGATCCTCTCCATAGCTTTGCAGACCAGGCTTGTTAAGCTTATGGGGCGGTAATTACCAGGGTCCGTAGAAGCACCGCCTTTGTGGAGTGGGACCACAGTTGCCGTACGCCACTCTTTGGGTACGTATCCTGTGGTAAGGCTAAGATTAAACAGCAGCCTCATGTGTGGGTTTAGTTGCTCATTGAGTTCATGTAGCACACAGCCGGGGACACCATCCGGTCCCATTGATGCTGTGTTTTTAGCTTTAGAGAGAGCAGCTCTCACCTGGGCATTTGAGATGATTGGGAGGCTACACTCTGCTGGGATAGATATTTCTCCTTTTGGGGAGGAGGGAGAAATTTTCACTGAACCTGTCTGCCAGTATGTTTGCAATGTCTGTGGGTTCAGTGATTTTTGTATCATTTTGGACTAATTCTGAGCATATCTGGGAGTTTCCACCCAGATTTCTAACATAGCTAAAGAGGGCCTTATGATTGTCTTTTGAGTCCTTGGCGATTTTTCTCTCAAAGTTGGCCTTGGATGATTTTATGAGTGATCGTAGTTTTCTACTAGTATTGATCAGAGATGTCTTCCCTTTTAGGGATTTTGCTCTGTCTTGTAGTAGCTTTCTCCTCTTGTTGTAAAGTTTGTTTATGGTTGGGGTCCACCAGATCGGGCGCTTGCCTTTGGTGGAAAGGGTCTTGATTTTATTTGGGATTGCTTGATCCATGCAGTCCTGGAGGTGCTCGTAGAAAGCATTTGTAAGGGATTTAGCAGCATGGGTTGTGGTTTCCAATGGCTCAGGGGCCTTGAAGGATGCCACACCAGTCTTAAAAAGTGTGAAGTTGCCTTTTGAGAAGTTCTTCACTGTGGTCTTTTTTGTTGGGGGTGGGGGTGGGATGTGGATCTCCAGTGAGATTAGATTATGGTCTGATCTCACCAATGAGGGATATACTTACGGTGTGGAGCATTTTGTCCCTATGTTTGTGATGATCAGGTCTAGTATATTTTCACCTCTTGTGGGAATGGTGACAAGTTGTTCCATAGCATTTGAGTTTATGAACTCCAGGAACCTTTGGGCTAGGGTATTGGTGCTTGAGTAATGTTCCCAGATTATGTTTGGATAGTTGAAGTCACCCAATATGATGGTGTTTGGAGAGACATTTATACTCTCCAGTGTCTTCAGGAAGGCTGTGTGGGGTTCCTGAGTTTGAGAGGGTGGCCTTTAACATGCTACAAACTGTAGAGAAGTTTTGCCTATGGTTAATTGCTCCTGAATGGTCTCTGATGCTTTGTGAGTTGCCACCAGCCTGGAGGTGTGGGTATCCTTGATGAATATGGATACACCCCCTCCTTTTGTGGTACGGTCCAGGCTTTGGGGCCGGAACGCATGATATGAGGTAAAACCTGATAGTGCCGGGCTGCTCTCAGGAGCCTTAAACCAGGTTTCAGTCACAGCACAGACATCGATATTCTCCATACTGAGGAGGGCTTCGAGGGCGTGCATCTTGAGATTTAGACTTCTGGCATTGAGCAGCATTACCCTTAGTTTTTTTCCATTATTGTTTTCTAGGGCGGTGGGTTTAGAATTTCAGCCTTGTCTAAAAAAGGCACTATGGGGGTGGCAAGAGCCTTTGCCAATATCCGGAAACCCAGGGGTGACAGGTGCAAGCCATCCCTTGTGAAGCAGCGTGGCTTGTCAAGCATGTAATTCCAGGCAGACAGACATTGGATCCCCTTAGAATGACACCAGAAATTAAGCCAATTATTAAAACTGATCATTTTGTCTCTGTATTGTGGCATCATTCTGGGTGAAGGTAGGATACTGCTCGGGGTCAGGGTCATACCAGCCTGGGCTACATAATCTGAGAGCTCCTTTATGTCTCTTTTCATGTAGTCCAGGGAGGTACGTCTCAGGTCATTCACACCGGCGTGGACAATGACTGAGTCATACTTGTACTTGCTGTGGAGTGACCTGAGTGCTTGTGTTATGTGGCGGATTCTAACGCCCGACAGGCAGCTTACTGTGACCCTCTCCTTGTTCAGTCTGGTGAGTGGGACGTCAGTGTGTCTGACTATGGAGTCACCTATGACAAGTGTGTCTGGCATTGTGTTTGGCCTTAAGGGCTGTGACTGATATGCACACTGACTTTGTGATCTATGTGTTGCTTGTGTTATGTCATGAGGTGGCAGTTGTTTGGGTGTCTGCTTTGGAGGCCTCTGCTGTTTTGGTAGATTTTTGATCAGTGCCTCCGAATATGTCTTTGTGTGTTTATGTGTTTGATTTGTAGTTGTGATAGTTCTATGTGAGATGGGGTTTATGGTGTGTGTGGTTACCTTCTCCTCCTGTCTGGTTTTGCCAGTCCTGAATTGAGAGAGCTCAGCCTCCAGTTTGGCTATATAGTTGCATCTTTCGCATGTATTTGTGTTTTGTGGGAGGAGGAGAGGGTTGTCTGTGTACATGAGGCAATTGTAACATTGCCTCAATATTCCCAGTTTCACCAGCTGAGCAGGAGAGGACGCTAGCAACTGACCCTTTGACATGCTAGAAGAAATGAAAAAGTTTGCTGTGTAACTGAGTCAGAAAGGACCTATAGGGAAGTGGGTACTCAAGGGGTTTTAAGCTAGTGAAGTACTTTGTATAATATAGAAGTGCTTTACCTGACTAAAAAATGCTTTAGGAACAAGTGCTGAGCTTTACAGATAGAGAATAGACTGTTTAGATTACAAGTAGAGCAGTTCTAAGGGAAAAAATGAAGAGCAGACTTTACGGAGCCAGAAATAGTTTAACCTTGTTTAACCGGCGCTGCCCGATGGTGCTCTAGTGGCAACTCCATGCTAAATGCAGAAAAGGCAATAAGTCAGGAGTACAGGCTAGCACACTTTAGTGGGCAGCCAAACAATTAAATTAAACAGCAAACACTTTTCGACTTGAATTAGACTAATTTTGACTAAAATGTACTTTTAAGTGCAGATAATAAAAAATGCAGTAAATAACTATGAAAACAGTTAAAACTTGCTCTAGGTAAGCAGTAGAAGGTAAAACAAATATAAAAAACAGCAGGATACTTAATCAGGAAAGCAGTCGCTTTTTCAGTTCTCTGTAGCCAGGAAGACTCAACAGGACCACGTGGAGCTGTGTCTGAGCAATATGGCTTCAAAAAAATTCCAGAGACAGAAATGGTCCAAAATGACCAATTACTACAGCTTCTTGTGCTGAGGTCACTTCCCTCAAGGACAGGTAGGCTATTCAAGGCTCCCCACTCCCACTGGTGAGCTAAGAAACTTCCTTCTATCCAAGTAAGGCAATGGACAACACAGGAACTACAGCACAGCCCAGGATACAGCAAGGCCTGTAAACTGGTCTAACTAGTTTAGGAGAGGCAGGAAAACAAGGAATATTTTTTTGTTTTTTTTTGTTTTTAAATAGAAACACACAGAAATGCAGAAAAGGCAATTAGGGAACTACACAAACATGATCCCACCCAGTTAGGCTTTGTATAGGGCCGGTCCTGCCTTTTGAACCTGGTTGATGTATCCGACACAGTCAGTAGAACCATTGATGAGAGCAAAGCAGTTCATACCACCTACATTGACTTAGCTGGGCCTTGGACACATTACCCCACTCGGGCATCTTAGCTAGGCTCAGCAGCTTAAATGTGACCCATATGTCACTAGATGAGCTGCAAACTGGCTGCTGGACGGGACACATAACGTCATAATCACTCGTGCCATGTCAGACACACACCCAGGCACAGGTGGTGTCCCACACGCCTCTGTCCTGGGACACCTCTTGTTCAGCATTTATGTCTCAGATGCTAAAGCAAATGCGGGAGGGTTGTGGCAGACAAAGTTCACAAAGGACTGCAATCTGTGCACCATAGTTGTTATACCAGCTGACACACACTTCATACAGACTGGGCTCACAGAAACGGACAACTGCTGCAAGAGTCATGGCCTTATAGGTTCATAGGTTCAGAGGTTCGTACTAGGCTATCTGCCCTAGGGCATTTATAAGCCTAGCCAGAGTGTGTGTGGCTTTCACCACCCCTTAGGATGAGAATACTACGCCCATTTAGGGTTTAGCATACTGTGCCTCTGTCTAGTAGTGACACAGAGATGACCCCTGGGGTAAACCTACGAACACCCATACACTTTTCAAGACTTCTCTTGAATAGAGTTAGTGAGGGGCTCTGCCTAACATGGATTGGGATTCTGTTCCACAGTGTAGGGAACCTCTGGGTTATGAACCTGTCCCTCCAGCACGTCCTATTTATTTGTGTTGAGGTTTAAGTCTCTTGCTGTCATGTCTCTGATGGATTTGGATCTTTTCAGATGGAGCATGTCCATTAATTCCGGATTGGACATGGCCTTGGCCGTTAGGCACAGGTCACCTCTAAGTAGGCGGTATGCGACTGCATAGAGCTGGAGTTCTTTCAGTCAGGCAGCATATGACATATGTTTAAGACCCTTTATCCTCTTGATGAGGGTCTTTTGGGGTCTTTCCGACGGCTGCAGGTGTCGGGTGAGATACATACCAATTGGGGCATTATACTCAATCATTGGCCTAATTAGAGATGCGTATAGGGTGAAAGGCAACCTCTTTCTATCCAGAATTGGACCAGCGACCTAAGGATGACCTGGGCACTCACTACAGTCCTCCACTCTACCAGCTGAGCTACTGCCAATAACTGTATAGTCATCCCCTTTGGGGAAAACAAGGTGCCCACTACCTATCACATAGACAGTTATGCACTGAGTACAGACATCATAATCACATGCCTGGATACTCATGTCAACAGCAAACTCTCATTTGACACCCACATTGCCATACTGGTTATACAGACTGTCTACCTTGAACACCTTTTGTCATGACGGAATTCACATCCAGATCACAGGAGGTCATTGTACCCCTATACTCCTCCCTTATCACACCCATGATTGGGTACAATGCCCCACTTGGTATGTACCTCAACCGGCACCTGCAGCCGCTGGAGTAACCACTACAGTACCTCACCATGAGGCTCACATGTCTCCAACACATATCTTATTCTGCCAGACTAACTATACACCAGCTCTATTCAGTAGCATACCACATGCTCAGAGGTGATCTGTGCCTGACATACACAGCCACGTCCGAGCAGAATGTGAGGTACATGCTCCACCTGGGATGATCCACATCTGTCAGAGACACAGAAGCCACATACTTACAGCTATGCACAGGTATGAATACAACTTGCTGGAGGGATAGATTCATAACGCAGAGGCTTCCCATGCTGTGCAACAGAATCCAAAGTCATGTTATGCGAGGACCCTGACTGACACTCTTCAAGGAACACATTGCTGTGTGAATGGGAGATCGTAGGTTTACCCCGGGGGTCAACTCTGTGTCACTACTAGACAGAGGCACAGTATTGTATATCTATTCTGTACCACTACACAGGGTGGCGAAAGCAAGATCACTATGGCTAGCCTTACACATGCCCCAGGCCATATAGCCTAGTACTTAACTATGAAACTGTGAACTATGGATGGGGTATCGTAGGTTTGTCCCAGGGATTACTCCCATGTCAATGTTAGCCAGAGGCACAGTGAAGTAGACCTTACAAAGGGCACAGTATACTGACAGCGAGGGGTGGCGTGAGCCATACAGGATCAGCCTAGGCTTATCATCACAACAGGGCAGGTAGCCTAGTATGAACCTATGAACCTTTATGTTGGGATCTGTGGTCCACCACATTTGTGTTTGTGTATGGACCTCATCTACACTTCACATGTACAGTTCATTGTTGGACATCAGGTTGTGTTCTTGCTGGGGAAATACTTTGTGTGTGAGCCTAACAGGCATTATGCTGTGCCTGCAGGTTTGCCATGGGATAGTTTGCATACGATTGTCAACATCCTCTTTGCCTGCCCAATCTTTGTTGCTGTATGGTGTACTAGTTCAGTACTTTCACAGAGAATTGGTAGTATTAAGGTGTTCTTCTGGGCCTTCACATAGGTTTCGGTTGCAGGTCAGATATTAACATTCTCCATGCTGGGGTGTGTTTGGTCTGCATGCTCCTTTGTTGGTCTGCATGGATGTTTGTGTTTCCAGCCTTGCCTATTGAAGACACTGTGGGGGTGACGACAGCCTTTGCCAGTATCCACACAGCCAGGTGTGCTGTGTGTGTGCCATCCCTGGCAGGTTGTGCATTCTGTCTTGGCCAGCATGAAATCCAAGGATGTCAGACATTTATTTCCTATGACTTGCATAACTACTTTCCTTTTTTCCCAATTTTATTGGTCCTTTGGGGGGGCAATTATTTTTTTTCGGTTTTGTGGTTTTGGGATTTTTTTGGGGGCTGGGGTTTTCAGGTTTTTGGGCTGGGTTTTGAGGGATTTTTCAATTGTTTGGGAAA
>NC_056737.1:1422194384-1422254384 GCF_019279795.1 Protopterus annectens
CTTTTCAGAAAATTGTTAAAAAAAAGTTAAACTTGTACAGTGGCACTTGCATAAATAATGAATTCTCTAGCTGGTGTACCTAGTTAGGTAGGGTTTATAATCTCATTGCAGTTAACTGGAGAGAGTGTGTGTGTGTGTGTGTGTGTGTGTGTGTGTGTGTGTGTGTGTGTGTGTGCGTGTGCGTGTGCGTGTGTGTGTGTGTGTGTGTGTGTGTGTGTGTGCGTGTGTTGTCAGAAGAGTATAACTGTGTAACCTTCAGTCATCAGTATAATCCCATGGAGTACCAATATTCTGACAGCGGTACATGCCTATACATCCATTTAATTAAGGCCTCACAATGTCTTCTGTCAAACATCCAATGATGATGTCATCCACTATAAATTGTCCAGCAGCATTGTCAAATCAGACTTGTGTCATGTCACTTGCATTAAGTAATGATTTCTCTAGTTGTTGTACCTAGTTAGGTATGGGTTCTAAGCTCACTGTATTCAACTGGTGTGTATGTGTATATGTCTAGTCAAAACAGCATAACTGTCTATCCTTCAGTCATCAATTCAGTCCCATGCAATATCAATATTTTAACAGTTGTACATGCCTACCCATCCATGTAATTCAGGTCTCATAATCAATGCTAGGTGCTGAAATGGTTCCTCCAAAGGCACACACAAGCGAAGCAAAAAACAGAAAAATCCTGGAAGAACACCGCTGGATGCTTCAAGTAGTAAAAATAAGAACTTTTAATAAAAGCTGGTACAAAACAGATAAGCGCTTTCGGGTTGGTAGCCCTTCATCAGATGAATAACAGACATCAAAACTCACAATTTAAACAAAACATCTTCCAATCAGCATCTAGTAAAATACCCGCCTATTTTTCTGGGTGGGTTCACTGGGATGACATCATTAAGACCCGGCCCCCTGTGGGCCATCAGCTGTATAATCCATCTAGACTCAATTAATTCAGTTAATTGTTTGATGTCTCCACCCCTTCTACCCAAACTAACATTAACTATAGCCCTAAAGCTAAAATTGTGTGTGGGATTATCTTGAATATGTCTAAAGAGGGCATTGTGCTGATCACTGTTCCTAATGGCAGATAAATGCTGTAGGATCCTGACCTTAAACATATTGTTGGTTTTGCCCACATAAAAACAAGGGCAAGAATCACAATTGGCCAGATAAACAATGTCCTTTGTTCTACATGTAGCCCTGGCTTTTAAAGAAAAGATTCTACCTGAGACAGGATGCAGAAAAGTAGTGTCCTTATTGATAAAGGTGCAGGCCTTACAGGTACCACAAGGTACAGTGCCTGCTTGTGACTTAAAACTCAGTTTTTTGGAATGATACTCTCCACATAACAGATCTTTTAAGCTCTTGTTCTTCCTGTATGCAATACAAGGGCTAGATCCTACTAAACCCCTAACCCTATCACCAATTACTAGAATGTTCCAGTTCTTTTTAACAATCTCATCTATATCCTTAATGTTACTACTATATGTGAACATTACTTTAGGTTTAAGAATATTGGTGCCATTCTTGGAAGTTACATTATGTTCATCTATGGGACGATGCATCCAAGGTCTATACATATGTTTCCTCTTGTGTTTACTACCTTCAACAACCTTGTTCACCATATCTCCCCTATAACCTCTTTCTTCAAAGTAACCTCTCAATTTGCTCATTTCCCCTTTGAAACAGGAATCCTCAGTACATACTCTTGAGATCCTGCCTAGTTGTCCTTCCACAATGTTGGGGAATGTATACCGTGGATGCATGCTATCAAATGAAAGGAGAGTATTCTTCCAACACTCCTTCCTATATTTTCCAGTGGAAAACCTGTTTCAGTTTGTTCTATGGTGACATCCAAAAAATCTAACTGAGTATAGGAGGTACTTTTAGTAAATCTGAAAAACGTGGTGGTGGAATGTAGGAAAGATATAATACCATTTCATTATACCTACCTTAAGAGCTCAGTTAAGCAAACTAGTTAACAGCTTAAGGGAACCATGAAAATGTTAAAGCTGAATGAAATCTTAAATAGCATATAAATCCCTAAATAATTACAATTCTTTATTTAACTATGTCAGAACTTTAAGAGCTAATCCTCAACAATATTCAGAGCTGGTCCACAATAATACTGGTCACCTTGACCCAAAGAAAATAGCTAACATTCTAAGTGACAAAAATGTTGCAAATTATTCTAGCCACAGTTATAAATTCTAATTATAATTCTGCAATCCCAGACACCCCCTTAATTAACTATAAACAAGTCATCTTAAAAGCCATGAATACCTCATCCATGGGGCCTGAAAACATTTCAGCTTGCTCAATTATCTGTATAAAAAACTGGTCTACTGAACCATTAGGCCTCTCTACTCATTTCATTCCTGAAACCTGAAAAACAGCCATTTTAATGTCACTGTATAATGCGATTATGACCATGGACCCTGGCAATTATAGGCCCACTAGTCTCACAAGCCTCATATGTAAAGCAATTGAATGTAATATCTCACACCTTATAAATCTCCATAATGAAAAAATCCCTTAACCCTGAGCCTTCATCAAATGAATTAAGGTCCTGCCTCTTTATCCTAATTAATTTCTTTGAAAAGTCAATGAAGTAGTAAATAAGGATTATGCAATACATACAGCATAGCTGGGCCTTTCCAAGACCTTTGACATTATTCCCCATGCAAACATTACTGATACAGACATATATGCACACAAACAAATATTTCAAGCAAGGGTATTAATACCCTTCTAGCCTGCCAATATACCAAAACAGTTCTTCCCATAATATGTCCCCAGGTTGTTCTTAAAAATACCTAAATTAGTGCTTGCTTTAATGTAGTTTGGTAGTCTGTTCCATGCATCAGCTGCTCTCTCAGAGAACCAGTTAGCACACTTCTCATTCCTATAGAATCTTCTACATAGGTTGACTAATGATTCTCTACTACTTTTTGGTAACCTCAAACACTCCCAGAGATAGTTGTCTCTAAATGTGAATATGATCTCCTCTTAGCACCTATAAGAGAGACAATGCAAGTTTAGAAATTTCAGTCTTTCATAATAACTTACATTTTCAGTTCCATGGATTCTCTTGGTTTATATTTGCTGTACTCTTTCCAGTTTACTCATGCTTGTTTGTTTTATAAGATGGTGCAGTGGTGTAGAAGTAGCCTTGTCACCTCACAACAAGAGGTTTTCCGGTTAAATTCTTGGCTGGGTGCCTTCAGTGTGAAGTCTGCATGTCCACCTTGCATCATGTGGGTTTTTTTCCAGGTGCTGCAGTTTCCTCTCATATTACAAAGACATGCATCTGGAGTGTTTCTCCCCAGAGCTCCACTGAAAATTGGCCTTGTTCCAAGTTGGACGTTCCTGGTAAACAAATAATAAATAAGGTTTCCATGATGTCATCATTTTTGATTTCCTAGACTTTATAAATCTTTGTATACAACCTATAGTTCTATAGCTATTACTAACCAGTTGGTTGATATGATTAGAAAAACTCAAATCTGGATCTACCCATATACCCATGTCCTTAAATTAATCTATACTTTCAATCACTGTGTGCTGTATTAAATATTCACCTTTCAATGTATGTCTCCCAAATCTCATATGCTTAGTTTTTAAAATATTTATCAGCATACTATTCTGCTATGCCCAAATGATCAACTTAGTCAAGTTCTTTGGCAGACATGCCTTATCCATAACACATGTAATCAGTTTACCCAATTTCAAGTCATCTGCATAGAGACTGTAGGTTCATAGGTTCATAGGTTCATACTAGGCTATCTGCCCTGGGGCAATTATAAGCCTAGACCGATTCTGTATGGCTTACGCCACCCCTTGATTTGAGTATACTGTGCCCTTTTTAAGGTTTAGTTTACTGTGCCTCTGTCTAATAGTGACACGGGAGTAATCCCTGGGACAAACCTACAATCCCCCATCCACCTATCAAGATTCTTCTTGAAGAGATTCAGTGAGGTGCTCTGCCTCACATGAACTGGGTTATGGGTTATGAACCTGTCCCTCCAGCAAGTTCTATTTATTTCTGTGCTGAGGTTCAAGTCCCTCGAGCATGTGGCTCTAAGGGATTTAGATTTACTGAGGTGGAGCATGTCCATAAATTCTGGATTTGACATAGCTTTGTATGTCAGGCATAGATCGCCTCGAAGTAGGCGGTATGCAACTGAGTAGAGCTGGAGTTTTTTAACCGAGCAGCATATGGCATCTGTTTGAGACCCTTGATCCTCTTGGTGAGATACTTTTGGGGTCTTTCTAATTGCTGAAGGTGTCGGGTAGGGTACATCCCAAAAGGGGCATTGTATTCTATGATGGGCCTGATGAGGGATGAATAAAGGGGCATGATTACCTCTCTTGATCTAGATGTGAAACCCTTCATGATGAGGTGGGCTATGTAGAAGGTCTTTCTAACCACTTTGGCAATGTGGTTGTCAAAGGAGAGATTGCTATCAACTTGGGTCCCCAGGTCCCTAATAACTTTCTCTGTACATAATGGGTTTCCGCCTATGTGGTAATTTGTGGGCACATTGTTTTTGCCAAAGGGTATGACTATACATTTTTTGGCATTTAGCTTTAAACCATGGCGCTGGCACCAGTTATATGTCTCTGTGAGACCTTTTTGAAGGATGTTTGTGTCAGCTGGAGAGTCGATTATGGCGCCCAGTTTGCAGTCGTCTGTGAACTTGGTGAGCCATAGTCCTCCCACATTTGCCTGTACCTCAGAAAAGTATATACCAAACAAGAGTGGTCCCAGGACAGAACTCTGTGGGATGCCACTTGTGACCGGTTTCGAGTCTGACATGGCTCCAGCAACTCTCACTCTGTGGGTTCTGTCTTTCAGCCAGTTTGCGACCCATCTTGTGACATAGGGGTTTATATTTAAGCTGGATAGCTTATCTATGATGGCCGAGTGGGGTATTGTGTCAAATGCCTTTGCAAGGTCCAGATAGGCTGTGTGGACTACCTTTCCTTTATCTATGGCTTTGGTGACTGTTTCGAAGACGTCAACCAGGTTCAAAAGGCAGGATCTGCCCTTGACAAAGCCGAACTGGGTAGGATCTAGTGTCTGTATGTCCCCAATGTCTTTGTTTATGAGCTCCATGATGATCCTCTCCATAGCCTTGCAGACTATGCTAGTCAGGCTTATGGAGCGATAGCTTCCAGGGTCCGTAGAGGCTCCACCTTTGTGGAGTGGGACCACTGTTGCTGTAGGCCATTCTGTGGGCACATATCCTGTAGTGAGGCTGAGATTGTATACCTGTTTTATTTAAGGGATTAGTTCTTCTTGGAGTTCATGTAGGACGCAACCCGGGATGCCATCTGGTCCCATGGAAGCAGTGTTTTTTGCTTTGGAGAGGGCAGCCTTCATCTGAGCATCAGAGATGTTTGGGAGGCAGCCCTCTGCCGGGATAGATACTTGCTCTTTTGGGGGGGAGGGGGGGAGAAGTTTGCACTGAACCTGTCTGCCAGGATATTGGCGATGTCTGTGGGTTCAGTGTATTTTTTGTCATTTAGAATCAACTCAGAACAAGTCTGGGAGTTGCATCCCAGGTTCCTAACATAACTGAAAAAAGCCTTATGATTGTCTTTGGTGTCCTGTGCAATTTTTCTGCTCGAAGCTGGCCTTGGAGGATTTTATGAGGGATCGTAATTTTTTGCTAGTACTGATCAGAGATGCCTTCCCTATTAGGGATTTTGCTCTATCATGTAGTAGCTTCATCCTTCTGTTGTACAGTTTATTTATGGCAGGGGTCCACCAGACTGGACGCCTGCCTTTGGATGATTGGGTCTTGGTTTTGTCTGGGATAGCATGATCCATGCATTCCTGGAGATGTCCGTAGAATGTGTTTATATAGGATTCTGCAGTTTGGGCCGTAGTTTCCACTGGCCCTGGGGCCTTGAAGGATTCCACTTTGGTTTTGAGAAGTGAGAAGTTCGCTTTTGAGAAGTTTTTCACTGTGGTTTTCTGGGCTGGGGGTGGGGTCGGGATGTGGACATCCAGTGAAATTAATTTATGGTCTGATCTTACCAATGAGGGATATACTTCTGGTGTGGAGCATAGAGTCCCCATGTTGGTAATGATCAGGTCTAGTATGTTGTCCCCCCTTGTGGGAGTGGTGACTAGTTGTTCCATAGCATTTGAGTTTATAATTTCCAGAAACCTTTGGGCTAAGGTGCTGGGGCTTGAGTAGTGCTCTCAGTCAATGTTTGGGTAGTTGAAGTCGTCCAGTATAATGGTGTTCGGAGAGATCTTCATGTTCTCCAATGTTTTCAGGAAAGCCGAGTGGGATTCCTGACTTTGAGAGGGTGGTCTGTAGGATGCTATAAACTGAAAAGCAGTCTTGCCCACTGTTAGTTGCACATGGATGGTCTCCGAGGTGTGGATATCCTTGATAAATATGGAAACTCCCCCTCCTTTTGTGGTTCGGATCGGGTTTTGAGGCCGAAAAGCATGATATGAGGTATAGCCTGGTAGTGTTGGGGTGCTCTCTGGAGCCTTGAACCAGGTTTCTGTCAGTGCACAGATATCGATGTTCTCCATACTGAGGAGAGCTTTGAGTGTGTGCATCTTGAGGTTAAGACTTCTGGCATTAAGCAGCATTACCCTTAGTTTCTTGTTCCTTGTGCTGTCTATGGGGGTGGGTTTGACTTTTGAGCCTTGCCTAAAAAAGGCACTATGGGGGTGGCAAGAGCCTTTGCCAATATCTGAAAGCTCAGTGGTGACAGGTGCAAGCCGTCCCTAGCGAAGCAACATGGCTTGTCGAGCATGTCATCCCAGGCTGACAGACACTGGATCCCCTTTGAATGACACCAAAATTTTAGCCAATTGTTAAAATCAATCATTTTGTCTTTGTACTGTGGCATCATTCTAGGTGAGGGTAAGATGCTGCTCAAGGTCAGGGTCATACCAGCCTGGGCTACATGATCAGAGAGCTCCTCTATGTCTCTTTTCATGTAGTCCAGGGAGGTACGTCTCAGGTCATTCACACCAGCATGTACAATGACTGAGTCATACTTGTATTTGCTTTGGAGTGACCTGAGTGCTTGCATTATGTGGCGGATCCTAGCACCCGACAGGCAGCTCACCGTGACCTTCTCTTTATTCAGCCTGGTGAGCGGGACGTCAGTGTGTCTGACAATAGAGTCACCTATTACAAGAGTATCAGGTGTGTTATTCTGCCTTAAGGGCTGTGGATGCTTGGCACACTGACTTTGTGGGCTATGTGTTGTGCGTGTTTTGTTTTGAGGTAGCGTTTGCTTGGATGTCTGCTTTGGAGGTCTCTGTTGCTTAGGTAGATTTTTATTTAGAGCCTCCAAGTATGTTTTTGTGTATTTATGTGTTTGGTTCGCTGATGTGGTGGGACTATGTGATACTGGAATTGTGTTGTGTGAGGTTACCTTCTCCTCCTGGCTGGTTACATCAGTTTTGAGATGAGAGAGCTCAGCCTCCAGTTTGGCTAAATAGTTGCATCTCTCACATATATTTGAACCTGTTTGGAGGAGGAGAAGGTTGTCCATGTACATGAGACAGTTGTAACATTGCCTCAAAATTCCCAGATTCACCAGCTGGACTGGAGAGGAAACCATTGACTGACCTTTGGACATGCTAGAGTAATATAGGGAAACTGAATTTAAGACGGACCAATAGAGGACAGGGTAATCGTAGAGAGTATAAGAGTAAGTAGTGCTTATGGTTTAATAGTGCTAACTTGTAGGATTACTTAATTGGACCAGTGAAGGGCCTTAGAATGAGAATATGGTGTTTAAATTGAGAGATAGAGCAGTTCTAAGGGAAAAAGTGAAGAGCAGACTTTGTGGAGCCAGGAATAGTTTAAACCCAATTAGGCGGCGCTGCCCGCTGTTGCGATATGCACAAAAATGCGCAAAACCACACAAAGGAGGGTTTTAAGAGAGGAAGATGAAGGAGTTTGGAATTGACCCAAAATGGCCAATAAAACTACAGTTTCAAGTCAGTAACCACTCCCACAGGGGCAGGCAGGCTGCTCAATGTTTTTCACTGCCACTGATCAACAGAGAGACTTCCCTTTAGCCCAAGCAAAAAATGGCCTCCAAGAAACTTACAAACAGTTCAAGAACAGCAAGCCTGTAACTGAACTTTTTTAAATCTCAGAAAAGTGGGGGAAAAGCAAGATTTTTTGTTTTTGTTTTTCAGAGAAAGCAGAGGTTCACAAGTATCAACAAGTTATAACAGTGCAGTAAATGACCCCACACAAGAGTGCTAGGCCAAAGACAGATAAAATGCAAGTTTTGAGAAAAAAAGATTTTAAAAATAAGTGCAAACAGGAAATTCAGTAAACAGCTCTAGGTTGTGCTCTAAATACAGTTACTAATGTAATGTGCTCTACATACAGTTACTAATGTAATGTAGAACACCACAGATGAAAATGATAGGCCTGAAAGATACAATCTAAGCAAATAATGGCCTAGAACAGAGCCCTGTGACACAACTTGACTGTAAACATGAATTTCATCTGTCCAATTGCTGTATGATATTTGCCATGTCCCATTTGTAAGCCATGCAGCTACCTATTATATCAACAGTAAATAAATACCTAATTGTTGTAATTTATTGATCTGTGTTTTGTGTATGACCATGTCAATTGCTAAAGTTAAATCCATATAAATTATATCACAGCAGAATTTTTCATTCATAGCTGTTATTATATTGCTATAGAACATCATGTTACAGGTAGCAATAGATCTAATTTCAACATATGCATGCCTAATATATGGTTTTAGTCCCAAGCATTACAGTTCTGACAATAATTTATCCAATATTACTTTCTCCATTATTTTTCAACAACATGAAAGTAGACTCAATGGTCTATATGACTCTAGGTTTGTCTAACTCCCATTTCCCTTAAATATAGGAAAGCTGGTGGTGGAATGCAGAAGTGCAGGAAGTAATCAAAAGAAAGAAGGAGTGCAGGAAGAAGTGGGAGATTGAAAAGACTGACCAAGCTAGGAAGGACTACTGGTTGGCTAACAAAGAAACTAAGAAAGAAGTTGCAATAGCAAAGAATAGGGCATCAGAGGTACTCTATCAGCTTTTGGAAAGTGACTCAATAAGGGGTACAAAGAAACTATACCAGGTTGCAAGGCAAAGGCAGAAAGATAAAGAAGATAGTCAGACACCCTTCATAAGGCATTCCAGCAACAACCTGCTTACCAGCCCACAGGACATCAAAGGCAGATGGAAGGAGTATTTCCAGCAGCTTCTGAATGAAGAAAACCCCACAGAAGTGGTACTGCCCCAGAAACAGCCTACAATGAGAGTAGAAGAGGAGCCCAGCTTAGAAGAAGTAAGAACAGCACTAAGGAAAATGAAGTCAGGGAAAGCAGCAGGCTCAGATGAGGTCACATCAGATATGATAAAGATGCTGGGTGAGCTAGGGGAGAAATGGCTCCTGAGGGTACTAACTGCAGTGTGGAGAGAAAGGCGTATTCCAGATGACTGGAGAATAAGCATACTCGTGCCAGTGTACAAGAACAAAGGGGACATCCACAACTGTGGACAGTACAGAGGCATCAAACTCCTACCACATTGCATGAAAGTTCTGGAGAGGGTGATTGATAAACGGATATGCAGAATAGTAGAATGTAAGATGGGAGATGAACAGTTCAGATTCAGATCAGGATGAAGCACAACTGACCCGATGTTTGCATTGAGACAGATACTTGAGAAGAAACTAGAGAAGAGGAGAGAGTCAAGCTGGGCTTTCCTAGACTTGGAGAAAGCATATGACAAGGTCACAAGAAAGCTGATCTGGGCAGTACTGCGATGGTTTGAAGTCCCAGAAACATTGGTAAAATTAGTACAGGCTATGTACAAGGACCCAGTGACTCAAGTACGAACAGTGTTTGGCCTCACTGGGGGGTTCCCAGTGGGAGTGGGTGTACACCAGGGTTCAGCTCTGAGCCCACTGCTGTTCATAATGGTAATGGACTACATCAGCAAACAAGTTGAAGGGGTCAGAGCAACAAAGCTGCTGTATGCAGACTCTGATCTAGAACTTCAGCAAATGATAGGAAAATGGAATGCAAATCTGAAGGCACGTGGGATAAAACTAAGCACAGATAAGACAGTGGTAATGGCAGCAGATTGGGAAAATCAGAAGAAGCTGAGAATAGAGATAGATGGGAAGATAGTGGAACAGGTAAACAGCTTCAAGTATCTGGGAGGGGTGGTTGAGGAGAAGGGTAGTCTGAATGAAGAGGTCAAAGCTAGAATCAGAGAGGCTGCAGCCAACTGGCATAGAGTATCAGGTGTAGTATATGACAGAAGAATGCCAAAGAAGCTGAAAAGTAAGGTGTACAAGACAGTGGTGCAACCAGTACTACTGTATGGTACAGAAACCTGGGCAGTAAAGGCAGAACAGTTGAAGAAGCTAGAGGTGATGGAAATGAAGTGCCTGAGAAAGGTGGTAGGATGCACACTGCGGGACAGGAGAAGAAATGAGGACATAAGAGCAGAAGCCAAAGTAGCTCCAATTGCAGAAAGATCAAAGAAAACAGATTATGATGGTATGGGCACATGTGTAGAATAGCAGAAGACAATCTGGTGAGGGAGATTTGGGACAGACAGGAAGAAGGTAAGAGGAAGAGAGGGCATCCAGCAAAGAGGTGGATGGATTGTGTAAAAGAAGATCTGCGACAGTCAGGCATGAGTGTTGAAGAAGGCAGGAGAGAGGCACTGAATCGAGAGAGTTGGCGATAGTTAATACGATACACCGACCCCATGTAAATGGGAAAATGGGGATGATGATGATGATGATGATGATGATAGGTTTAATAAGGGCAGGTCTCCAATCCTGAGGAATCTCCCCATATTTATATGACCTAGTAAATAATACATATAATGGTACTATAAATTCTTATTCCTTATTACGTATCCTTGTAGTGCTTTGTTTGGATCCAGTTTTCATAGTTCTGTTTTCAGTATTTAATCTATTTTAATTCCAGTATCTGAGGTCACCTTGATATCGCTAAAGCAACTTATCACCCCCTTTGTGGAGCCAAACTGTTTTGCGTGAGATTTTTGTAAATATTTCTATAATCTATTGTGTCTGAGAATAAAGTTTAGAATCTACACACAGTTTATCAATTTCTATGTCTTTACTCCTTCCACATCTTATGTATTCATAAAATGGGTTCCTATTATGCTTAATATCCTTATAAAAAATGTCTTCAAATTTTTTGATGTCTCACACTATACTTAATGGGGGGGGGGTTCACGAAGGCTTGCACGGAGTTTAACGGACGTGTAACACTCCGTGCAAGCCTCGCGATCCAGGAACAGCCTCAAACTCTGTGTAAGAGACCAGCTAAAACGTCTCTTACATGGACTGGGCATGGATATGCTAAATATCCCATTTGCAGCTGAAAGGCATGCAAATGAGGTATTTGAGCAATCCACGAAGGCAAAACCAGCCCATGTAACGGACGTGTTAGCTGCAGAAATGTACTCAGTTGAGAACTGAGTACGTTTCTGCCAAAAACACACCGGAGCCATGTCAGCTCCAAATTAAGCGTGCATATGAAAGAGGCAGCACGCCAATGGCCAAATATGTGGCCATTGTCAAGGAAGCAACATGCCAAAAAGTGAAATTAATAATTTTTTTTTTCGGCGATGTTTAAACCTAGCGCAACCCCGCCAAACTGGGTGCGCTTCATAAAACATAAAAACGAGGGTTATAAACCCACAGATGTAGGTTTTATGAAATACATGAAGGGACAATGCAGGGACCAGGAGAGCTAAAGCAAGATGGCTACCGTGTAGTGGTTGCTAAGGGGGGAAGCCAAGTGTAAGACATGTAACTAAGCATTAGTAGGCAATCCTATGTAAATGAGTGTGAGGATACTGAATCACACTGTCACATAGCAAATGAGCACTGTCCGTGTAGTGTAAGACTTACAAAAGGGGGTGGAACAGAGTAAGAGATAGATGATATCACAGGGGGGAATGTCAGAAAGAAATGCATTGTATTGGAGAACAGTGTTATGTGACAGATGTCAGACACACATCATGGAAAGGGGTGTGCTACAGGCAGAACATGGGAAAGCCAAGAAATGGAAGGTGTACACTGTTGCTAGATCCAAAGTTTCTTGCAGTGCGTGCATGCGTGTGTGCGTGCCAAGGGGTGCGAGTAGGGCAGTGTGTGCGTGTAAGTGGTAGTGCACGCGTGTAAGTCACAGTAAGCATGTGGGAGCGTGTATGAAGGCGTGTAAGGCTGTTTGCGCTAGTGTGCGCGCATTTAAACCTGAATAAGCAGAGTAAACACCGTGGAAGCATGTGCGCGTGCGTATAAAGCACTGTGAGCGTGTTTACACTGAAATGTGTTTTGCTCCACCCAGAGGAAGCAGAGAGGAAAAAGGAAGCAACACAACTAGTAGTTAGTACATAGGGAATACTGCTGGAGCTTGCAGGTGAAAACAAATAGGAGCAGTCAATTCCACATGCAGACTTCTAGCCCAGCCCACAACTTTAAAACACTGCAAACAGCACAGCAGTATGTTTCTGTCTAGAGACACACTGCAACACAGGAGTAAGCTATTGAAGTGAGAACTAAAAAAGCTTCACTCAGACATAAAATGCTAGGGGCTGCCATAGCTGTCATAAGAAGACATAGGTGACTTGCTGAGGGTGGTGACAATGCAAATGCTGCCAGACAGCCCATAGTGAGGAGACAGAGAAGAGTGTATAGGCCCAGGGTCACCTATCAGGGGTTACATGAGCTGGAGATAGTGGAGCGCTATAGAGTGGACAGAGACCTCCTGCAGCAAATTGTTGAGCTGTGCAGGCCACGCCTCACACACAGAACCAACAGAGGGGAACCCATCCCAGTTGAAACAAAGGTATGTGTTGGCCTAAGAATACTAGCAACAGGTACCTTCCAGAGACCAACTGATGATATGATGGGGATCTCACAGGCATCAGCATCCAGGGTACTGCACCAGTTCCTGGATGCCATGTCAGCACATGTCGGAGATCACGTATACTTCCCCAACTCCCATGAGGCATTGGCCAGTAATATGCGTCTCTTCCATCAAATAGCGGAATACCCTGAGGTAGTGGGTGCAATTGACTGCACGCACATACGCTTCAAGGCACCGGCTGGTGAGCGGGGTAGGGCCTACATCAACCGCAAGGGCTTCCCCTCCATCAACTGCCAGGTTGTGTGTGATGCCCAGGGCATAATTACCAATGTGTGTGCTGGCTGCCCTGGAAGCTACCATGACTCCCATATCTGGCATCTGATGCAGCTGTACCAGTCATTTGCCACTGGGGACATCTCACACGGTCACTTAGTGGGGGATGCTGGATATGCACTGGAGCCGTGGCTGATGACACCCATCAGAAATGCACACACAGCTGAACAAGAATGCCATAATGAGGCACACGCACAAACAAGAAATGTAATAGAGCATGTGTTTGGGTTGCTGAAGTCATGGTTCCGGTGTCTGGACACATCTGGTGGAGCCTTGCAGTACACACCAACCACATGTACCCAAATTGTCATGGTGTGTGCTATGCTACATAACATGATCCTGTGGAAACAGCTGCAGCAGGGCCAGCAGAGGGGTGGTCCAGGCAGCCCCCCACCATTGCCAAGGCCACCACAGGACGAGCGTGACTCGGAGGAGGAACAACCGGAGCCTGCCCCAGTAGGCAGACGGAGGCATGCCCAGTATGCCCTGGCCTTGGAGAAGAGGCAACGCATAGCACATACACTGGCACAGTAGGAACCCTGGGAATGATACTCCTATCCCTCACACTAATATAGTAACAGGGATGCCTAACACGACACAACCTGTAGTCCAACATGTACAGGGTGTGTAGTATGTGCATCCGACATAGGCAGCATTGCAGCACCACCCAAGGCAAGAATGCCATGTGTTAAGCCACATAACACTGTCTAGTATATGCAAACATGACATCCCTCACAACAGCCCACCTGCACCCAGCATGATGCCACACTACGAAGATATGACCCAGGACAATAATTGGCAGAAGTAGTTATGCAAGTCACAGGAAATAAATGTCTGACATCCTTGGATGACATGCTGGCCAAGACAGAATGCACCACCTGCCAAGGATGGCACACACACAGCACACCTGGCTGTGTGGATACTGGCAAAGGCTGTCGTCACCCCCGCAGTGTCTTCAATAGGCAAGTCGGGAAACACAAGCATCCATGCAGACTAACAAAGAAGCATGCAGCCCAAACACACCCCAGCATGGAGAATGTTAATATCTGACCTGCAACAGAAACCTATGTGAAGGCCCAGAAGAACACCTTAATACTACCAATTCTATGTGAAAGTACTGAACTAGTACACCATATGGCAACAAAGATTGGGCAGGCAAAGAGGATGTTGACAATCGTATGCAAACTATCCCATGGCAAACCTGCAGGCACAGCATAATGCCTGTTAGGCTCACACACAAAGTATTTCCCCAGCAAGAACACAACCTCATGTCCAACAATGAACTGTACATGTGAAGTGTAGATGAGGTCCATACACAAACACAAATGTGGGTGACCACAGATCCCAACATAAAGGTTCATAGGTTCATACTAGGCTACCTGCCCTGTTGTGATGATAGGCCTAGGCTGATCATGTATGACTCATGCCACCCCTCGCTGTCAGTATACTGTGCCCTTTGTAAGGTCTACTTCACTGTGCCTCTGGCTAACATTGACATGGGAGTAATCCCTGGGACAAACCTACGATACCCCATCCATAGTTCACAGTGTCATAGTTAAGTACTAGGCTATATGGCCTGGGGCATGTGTAAGGCTAGCCATAGTGATCTTGCTTTCGCCACCCCGTGTAGTGGAACAGAATAGATATACAATACTGTGCCTCTGTCTAGTAGTGACACAGAGTTGACCCCCGGGGTAAACCTACGACCTCCCATTCACACAGCAATGTGTTCCTTGAAGAGTGTCAGTCATGGTCCTCACATAACATGACTTTGGATTCTGTTGCACAGCATGGAAAGCCTCTGCGTTATGAATCTATCCCTCCAGCAAGTTGTATTCATACCTGTGCATAGCTGTAAGTGTGTGGCTTCTGTGTCTCTGACAGATGTGTATCTTTCCAGGTGGAGCATGTACCTCACATTCTGCTCGGACATCGCTGTGTATGTCAGGCACAGATCACCTCTGAGCATGCGGTATGCTACTGAATAGAGCTGGTGTATAGTTAGTCTGGCAGAATAAGACATGTGTTGGAGACACGTGAGCCTCTTGGTGAGGTACTGTAGTGGTTACTCCCGTGGCTGCAGGTGCCGGTTGAGGTACATACCAAGTGGGGCATTGTACCCAATCATGGGTGTGATAAGGGAGGGGTATAGGGGTACAATGACCTCCTGTGATCTGGATGTGAATTCCGTCATGACAAAAGGTGTTCAAGGTAGACAGTCTGTATAACCAGTATGGCAATGTGGGTGTCAAATGAGAGTTTGCCACTGACATGAGTATCCAGGCGTGTGATTATGATGTCTGTACTCAGTGCATAACTGTCAATGTGATAGGTAGTGGGCACCTTGTTTTCCCCAAAGGGGATGACTATACAGTTATTGGCAGTAACTCAGCTGGTAGAGTGGAGCACTGTAGTGAGTGCCCAGGTCATCCTTAAGTCACTGGTTCAATTCTGGATAGAAGGAGGTTGCCTTTCACCCTGTACTCATCTCTTATTAGGCCAATGATTGAGTATAATGCCCCAATTGGTATGTATCTCACCCGACACCTGCAGCAGTCGGAAAGACCCCAAAAGACCCTCATCAAGAGGATAAAGGGTCTTAAACATATGTCATATGCTGCCTGACTGAAACAACTCCAGCTCTATGCAGTCACATACCGCCTACTCAGAGGTGACCTGTGCCTAACGGCCAATGCCATGTCCAATCCGGACTTAATGAACATGCTCCATCTCAAATGATCCAAATCCATCAGAGCCATGACAGCAACAGACTTAAACCTCTACACAAATAAATAGGACGTGCTGGAGGGACAGGTTCATAACCCAGAGGTTCCCTACACTCTGGAACAGAATCCCAATCCATGTTAGGCAGAGCCCCTCACTAACTCTATTCAAGATAAGTCTTGACGAGTGTATGGGTGTTCGTAGGTTTACCCTGGGGGTCATCTTTGTGTCACTACTAGACAGAGGCACAGTATACTAAACCCTAAATGTGCGTAGTATTCCCATCATAAGGGGTGGTGAAAGCCACACACACTCTGTCTAGGCTTATAAATGCCCTAGGGCAGATAGCCTAGTAGGGACCTCTGAACCTATGAACCTATAAGGCCATGAGTCTTGCAGCAGTTGTCCGTTTCTGTGAGCCCAGTCTGTATGAAGTGTGTGTCAGCTGGTATAATGACTATGGTGCACAGATTGCAGTCCTGTGTGAACTTTGTCTGCCACAACCCTCCCACATTTGCTTTAGCATCTGAGACATAAATGCTGAACAAGAGGTGTCCCAGGACAGAGGCGTGTGGGACACCACCTGTGCCTGGGTGTGTGTCTGACATGGCACCAGTGATTATGATGTTGTGTCCCATCCAGCAGCCAGTTTGCAGCCCATCTAGTGACATATGGGTCACATTTAAGCTGCTGAGCCTAGCTAAGATGCCCGAGTGGGGTAATGTGTCCAAGGCACAGCTAAGTCCATGTAGGCGGTATGGACTGCTTTGCCCTCATCAATGGTTCTACTGACTGTGTCGGATACATCAACCAGGATCAAAAGGCAGGACCAGCCCTATACAAAGCCTAACTGGGTGGGATCAAGTGTGTGTAGTTCCCTAATGTTTCTGTTGATGAGTTCCATAATGCGTATTCCCATAGCTGTGCAGACCAGGCTGGTTAAGCTTATGGGGTTGTATTTCCCAGGGTCTGTAGAGGTACCCCCGTTGTGGAGTGGCACCGCTGTTGTTGTACACCAGTGTCCAGGTACTTATCCTGTAGTAAGGCTAAGGTGAAATAGCATTGGTATGTGCGGGTTATGCCCCTCCTGGGGTTCACGTAGCACCCAGCCTGGGATAGCGACAGGTACCAATGATGCTGTGTTCACAGCTGTGTGTAGGGCTGCCCATACATGGACATCTGAGATGACAGGGATATTACAGTCAGCTGTGATACGTATGTCACCCTGTGGGGCTGAGTGAGGTGTGAAATCTGCACTGAACCTGTCAGCCAGAATGATGCCAATAGCTGTGTTTCAGTGTATTCTTTGTTGTCGTGAACTAACACTGAGCATATCTGAGGTTCCACAGCCATGTTCCCAACATAGCTGAAGGAGGCCTTGTGGTAATTGTTAGTGTCCTGTGCGAGATTGCCCTCAAAGATGTCCCTGGATGTTGTTACGAGGGACTGCAGCTGTCTGCTAGTGTTGATCAGAGATGGCCACCCTTCGTGTGATTCTGCTCTGACGTGCATCAGCATCCCACATGTGTTATACAATCTGTTCATGGCTGAGGTCTGCCAGGCAGGACACTTGCCCTGGTGGAGAGGGTGTTGGATGAATGTGTGACTGCATGATCCATGCCTTCCTGGAGATGTCCATATAACGCATTTGTGAAGGATACAGCATTGCGGGATGTTGTATCGACTGGCACAGTGTGCTTAAGGGATACCATCGCAGTCTTAACAGGAGTGAGTTTGCCTTTTGAGAGGTTTGTCACCATAGTCTGTTGTGTTGGGGGTGTAGGTGGGAGTTGTATATGCCATATCACAGGCCAGTTTGCAGTCACCTGCAAAGTTGGTGAGCCATAATCCTCCCACATATGCTTGTACCTCAGAAAAGTATATACTGAACAAGACTGGCCCCATGACAGAACTGTGCGGGATGCCACATGTTGCCGTTTACAAGTCTGACATGTCTCCTGCAACACTCACTGTGTGTGTTCTGTCCTTGAGCCACTTTGAGACACATCTGGTGACATAGGGGTATATATGTCAGTGGGATAGCATATCTATGATGGTCGAGTGGGGTATTGTGTCAAATGCCTTTGGAAGGTCCAGATAGGCTGTGTGCACTACCTTCACCTCATCAATGGCTGTGGTGACTGTTTAGAAGAAGTGAAGCAGGTTCAAAGGCCAGGATCTCCCCTTGACAAAGCTGAACTGTGTAGAATGTAGTGTCTACAGGTCCACAATGTCTTTGTGTATGAGCCCCATGATGATCCTCTCCATAGCCTTGCAGACTAAGCTAGCCAGGCTCATGGGGTGATAGTTGTCAGGGTACGTAGAGGCTGCACCTTTGTGGAGTGGGACCACTGTTGCTGTTTGCCATTCTGTGGGCACATATCCTATAGTGAGGCTGAGATTGTCCAGCTGTGTCATTCGGGGGATTACTTACAGTCGGAGTTCATGTAGGATGCAACCTAGGATGCCATCTGTTCCCATGGAAGCAGTGTGTATTGGCTTGGAGAGAGCAGCCTTCACCTGAGCATCACAGATGTCTGGCAGCCAGCCCTCTGCCGGGATAGGTACTTGCTCATGTGGGGTAGAGGGGGTGTAGATGTTTGCACTGTACCAGTCTGCCAGGATATTGGCAATGTGTGTGGGTTCAGTGTATTACCTGTTGTTTAGATTCAAGTCAGAACAGTTCTGGGAGTTGCATCCCAGGTTGCTAACATGACTGACCAATGAGTTAGATTGTCATTGGTGTCCTGTGCAGGTTGACTGCCAATGCTGGCCTCGGGGGGTTTTATGAGGGATCGTAATATAATGCAAGTACTGATCACAGCTGCCTCCCCTATGATGGGATATCCTGTATCATGTAGTAGCTTACCCCTTCTGTTGTACAGTGTATGTATGGCAGGTGTCCAGCACACAGGACACCTGGCTGCGGATTTGTGTGACATGTTGTTGTTTGGGATAGCATGACCCATGCATAGCTGGGAATGTCCGTGTAATGTGTGTATATAGGTGTCTGCAGTTTGGACCGTACTCCCCAGTGGACCTGAGGCCTTGAAGGATTCCACTTTGTTCCTGAGAAGTGAGAAGTCTGCTTTTGAGAAGTGTTCCACTGTGGTGTTCTGGCCTGGGTGTGGGGTGTGGATGTGCACATCCAGTGACATTAATGTATGGTGTGATCATACCTTTGAGGGATATACGTCTGGTGTTGAACATAGAGACCCCATGTTGGTAAGGATCAGGTGTAGTATGTTGTCCCCTCTTGTGGGAGTGGTGACTACATGTTCCAGAGCAGTTCAGTCCATATTTCCCAGGAACCTGTGTGTTAAGGTGCTGGGGCTTGTGTAGTGCCCCCAGCAATGTTTGAGTAGTTGAAGTCACACAATATAATATAATGGTATTGGCTGACATCGACATGTGCCCCAATGGTACCAGGAAAGCTGAGTGGGATCCCTGACTGTGAGGAGGTGGTCAGTAGGATGCTGTAAATGGAAAAGCACTTGTGCCCACTGTTATCTGCACATTGAAGGTCTGCGATACTTTGTGCAATGCCACTAACCTGGATGTGTGGATATCCGTCATCAATGTGGAAACTCCCCCACCTTTTGTGGTTATGTCTGTGTTTTTGGCCCAAAAAGCATGATCTGATGTATAGCCTGGTAGTGCTGGTGTGCTCTCTGAATCCTTGAACCAGGGTCCTGTCACTGCATAGATATCAATGTTCCCCATACTGACGCCAGCTTGGGGTGTGTGCATCTCCAGGTTAAGACTCCTGGAAAGTACACACTGGGCATGCTCACACTCTTAGATCCATGAGACGTGTCAGACAGGAAGCCATATCAACTGTGAACTGGGCATGCTCACACACATAGGCCATTTCACAGTTCAGCAGATGAACACACATATCTGTCATGTGTTCGTGTTAATACAGGACATCCCACAAGTTGTTCATAGAGATAAGGGACGCTATGGAAATAACGTAGCACAAACACTGCCAGAGCAACAGATACTGGTATGGTGTGTGCAAATGTACGTGTGAGAGAACTGTCCCTGCTGTGAACTACTACAACACGCATATTCCCCCTGTAAACACAGATGATGTCAGCACCCTATATGTACAAACAGAGAAGGGAACTTCCCAGTAATTTGTACAGCGTGCTCTGCTAATGCATTTCACTCTAGTGTCATAACCTAGTTAGGTAGGAATTTGAATCCTGCAAGTGGTGTGTGTGTGTGTGTGGTATTAGTGTGTGTGCAGTTACAAGGGTGTGAGAACTGTCCCTTTTGGCAAACATTACAACACTGCCATCGCTGTAAAATGCAGTCTGTACACAGAGATGATGTCAGCATCCTTGAAGTACAGCAGGAGAGGGTAGACATACCAGTAATGCAGATAGCGCGCTCAGCTAATGCATCACTGTCAAGAGTCATAACATAGCTAGGTAGGGGTTTGAATCCAGCAATTGGCAAGTGAGTGTGTGTGCTCAAATGAGGGGTGTTTGTCAATAGTAAACTCTGTGTGAAAGTAAAGTGCATTTTGTCACGTAGGGGAAGGAACTTCAGCAAGCAAATTCCCCTTTGCAGACAGTGATGATGTCAGCACACTACAAGTACAGTAGAAGAGAGTGCATGTAGCTAATGCATCACTGTCAAGAGTCATAACATAGTTAGGCAGGGGTTTGAATCCAGCAAGTGTGTATGTGTGTTTGAATGAGGGGTGTTTATCTATGGGAAACTCTGTGTGAAAATAAAGTGCATTTTGTCACATAGGGGAAGTAACTTCAGCAAGCAAACTCTCCTTTGCAGATAGTGATGATGTCAGCACACTACAAGTACAGTGGAAGACAGTACATGTCGCAGTAATCGGTATAGCGTGCTCAGCTAATGTGTCACTGTCAAGAGTCATAACATAGTTAGGTAGGGGTTTGAATCCAGCAAGTGTGTGCGTGTGTTTAAATGAGGGGTGTTTGTCTATGGGAAACTCTATGTGAAAGTAAAATGCATTTTGTCACATAGAGGAAGGAACTACAGCAAGCAGATTCACCTTTGCAAATAGTGATGATGTCAGCACACTACAAGTACAGTGGAAGACAGTGCATGTCGCAGTAATCCGTATAGCACGCTCAGCTAATGCATCACTGTCCAGAGTCATAACATAGTTAGGTAGGGGTTTGAATCCAGCAAATCGCAAGTTGTGTGCAAATGAGGGGTGTTTGTCTATGGGAAACTCTGTGTGAACGTAAAGTGCATTTTGTCACACAGGGGAAGTAACTTCAGCAAGCAAACTCTCCTTTGCAGACAGTGATGATGTCAGCACACTACAAGTACAGTGGAAGACAGGACATGCAGTAATCCCGTCACTGTCAAGAGTCATAGCATAGCTAGGTAGGGATTTGAATCCAGCAAATGGTAAGTGTGTGTTTGTCTGACTGGGGGGTGTTTGTCTATGGGAAACTCTGTGTGAAAATAAAGTGCATTTTGTCACATAGGGGAAGGAACCACAGCAAGTAAATTCCCTTTTGCAAACAGTGATGATGTCAGCACACTACAAGTACAGTGTAACTTACCAGCAGTTGGAATAGTATGCTGTGCTAATGCACCACCCCTGTGTATCATGATGTACTCAGGTATGGGTTTGTATCCTTCAAATGCGTGTGTCTCTGTGTGGGTGGTAGGGTGTGTGTAATTGCAAGTGTGGGTAATCATGTCATTTTGGCAAGTAGGACAATACATCACATGATGCATATTCCCCCAGGAGACACAGGTGATAACACCAAACCATATGTACAGACAAACAGGGCAGACAGGACATTTATGCATACAGTGCACTGTGCTACTGTGTCCCATACCACTGTTGGAGCACAGTTCATTATGTATCCATAACACACCCATCCAACATGTGTGTGTGTCCCACAGAATGCACGTGTGGGTGAGGGACACATCAATGCATGACATTGCCCAGACCAGTAATGGACATGCACACAGCATGTATGTGTGTTCCCCATACACATATTTAACTGTGACTGGAAATGGTACCCATGTTTCTGACACATGGCTCAGGTGCAGTCATGTCATTCTCACGGCATACAAGTATGGCCAAGTCATACTGTGCAGTGGCTGCATGTGGTATGTCTATGTACTGTGTGAGATGTACATGGTGACATCCTAACAGTGGGGGTTACACAACTGCTCAGTGGCCTATACACCACACGTGTTGGTTGAGCATGTGAGGCATGTCCCCGGCTGTTGTGTGTGTGTTTCGATGTATTACCACCACAATGCAGTGATTACATGTTAGTAATCTGTCAGGTACTGTGTTGTTGCTACAGTAATGCTCACACACAATGGTCTGCTGGATGCAGCACGGCTATATGGTGACATATGTGGAGTCTGTCATATTCCCAGCGTTGTTGGGTAGGAAAGGTGTGTACCCTGTGTATGGCAGTGTTGTGGGTGCCAAGGTATGCACATGAAGGCAGTGCAGCACACTGTAGGGGATGGTGGCCATATCTTGTAGTCCACCATGCTGAGGACAGAGTCCAGTGCATACAACCTGTGTTGTACTCTGCTGGTGCTGTGCAGCATGACTGTATTAGTTCAATCACATGTAGTACCTGTGGAGGTGTCCATGTAATGTTGACCCTGCATCAAAGGCCATTATGTGTGTAACACCAGACATTGTCAATATAGATAGGCCATGGGTGACCCATGCAAGCTGGCACCAACATTCACTGTGTCTTCCCCAGCGCACAATACCGGCACACATGCATAGCACTGTGACAGCCACCCTTTCCAGCCTGTTGTACAGCACAACACTGCAACAGCCAGGAGAGGTGCCTGGCACAGCCGAAGCACATCTGTCATGTATCCCTGCAGCCTGTCGGTGTTTGGCACACATGATGTATGTGCCATGTGTGGCATGTGCTCTGTTCATCTTATCGAATGTCTGTGTGCCATCTGTGGATGTGCGTGATGCTGAGGCGGAATGCAATTTGTGTCCCCCAAGTATGTTCCGTGTGTCCATGTGTGTGGACATCTGCCAGTGCGTGTGTATGCCAGAATGTTACAATTGTCGGCACTGTAGTATGTCATAACAGTTCACAGGGTATGGCACCACTGGCCTCACACTTTTCAGTCCCCAGGTCAGCTATGTGTTAGCATCCCACACGTGTGTTCCATCCATGGCCAGGGAGAGTGTGGATTGCATACATGTGGCAGCTGTGTCATCACCACATGAGCGACATTTGACATGACTGCACCACAGAGGTGATACCCAAGTTACCCTCACACATGCTACCACGGTACTGTGACTGGTGTGGGGATTACCCCCACACAGGGCCAGTAGGGATCAACCTACAGCAGGTTGGTATGTGTGTGTGTTATTCTCACAATGTTCTAGCGCTGGCGTCAATGACTGCACATGTGGCCACAAGACAGGTACGGCTCATGCAAGGTGTCACAGGCACCGTCTATGCGACCAGGGCAGAAGTGTGTTCAGACAGGTGGGACAGCGACATACAGATTGTGAAGTCTGCAGATGTCGGCATGCCTCCACAGAGGGTTCGTGCACCTACTTGGCAAGTGATAGCAGTGTTCCAGGGAATGTCAAGCAAACATGCATGCAAACACCACTACAGTATGTATGGCTGGAGGTGGACCATTGCCAGTAGGTTACACTGGAATATCCAGGTACTGTGAACATGTACCCAGGAATGAACAATGCATATGTCCATGCTAACAGACACGGTAAGTCATATGTAGTGTGATAGCAATGAAAGTGGTAATGCACAGTTATCAAGATACCTTTCCCCCTGTGCTACCTATGTATGTGGCTATCACCTGACAACCTCACAACAGTATGCAAGGATGTTCATCTGTCACACTATGGTACCTACGATGGGTGTATGTAATGATCCAGGACAGTCATACAGTTACTGCATCAGGCATGCTGGGATATACACACAATCATATCAGCACACTGTACTGTAATACATGTTACCATCATTACAATCCTATGTGGTCACCCTGTGCATCAGCAACATGTTACCCTGTACCTGCACTGATGTTAGAGATTACAGGTGGCGGCACAGTTTCATCACATGCACAGGACGTGGAGTAGGCATGCATGAGCCAGCCACTGATACCACCAATTTACATGTATGTGTGTGTGTGTATGTGAGGGACAAATGGAGGGGATGTGCTGGTGTTGCTGCAGTGTGTGCATGTGTGCGGTAGAAGTGCGTGTTACAGTTACATGTGTGTATGCATGCACACAGTACCACCACATGGCTGCCATATACCAGTTGTTGTGGACAGCCACAGACTGCACCTGCCAGGTCATACAGATCAGTGTCTGTGGCCACGGACATGGTACCTGTGCCTGGCAGGGGTGCAACCCTGACTGTGTACTGTCATCAGAAGCAGGGTATGTTGACTGGACACGGGTCCCTGTCGCCTGTTGTCATCAGCTGACTGCCAGCAGCAGTGGTTGTTGGCATTGCCCTGGCTCATGGGCGTGGCGTTGTGGACCTGCTGTAATATGTCATGGTGGTGTGACATGCTCTCAGCTCCCTCAGACCCTGCCTGGTGTACCTTTCCATACGAGACTGTGCCTGCATGACAGCCGGAAATAAGCGGTAGACATTCCTCTGTGGGCACGCCTGCCAATGGACCATGCTCTTGGCTGCTGTGTGGGGATGCATTTGCCACAGCCACTACATCACCCTGGTCTATGCCGCTACAACCTGTCCATCACCTAGGGACATTGGTGACAGGGGATGTATTCGATGGTGTGGACAGCTGTGTACTGTCAATTGGCTGACCAGTGAACACCCTCCTGTGCCATTACACAGGTGTCATCATCATCCATACCAGATTCAGGTTCTCTGCTGCAGGATACCAGAGCAGCAACAGAACTTGATGCACACATGCACACATGCATGTGCACACATGAGCACATGCATATGCCAGGGCGTGCACACATGCACACATGCACATGCACATGTCAGGGGCGTGCACACATGCACACATGCACACATGCACATGCACACGACCACAGTAGTACTTCACCAAGGGGATCAGGTGTCTCCAACATATGTCGACTCAAGGGTATATATATATGTATCTATATATGGAGATGTGGATATATATATATATATATATATATATATATATATATATATATATATATATATATATATATATATATATATATATATATATATATATATATATATATATATATATATATATATATATATATATATATATATATATATATATATATATATATATATATATATATATATATATATATATATATATCTGTATATATATAAATATATACATATGTCTGTATACATATCTACATATATAGAGAGATGTAAATTTATTGCTATGGATATGGGGGGGATGTGACAGCAAGGGGGTGAGAGTTGGAGAGGGTGTGGGACAGGGTGAGTGTGAGATACTCATATACTGGCATATCTGTTGACAGTCCAATCCGTGTATGTATATGTATCTACATATATGTGTGTATGTATGTGTGTATTATATATATATGTATATACATATTCCATCTATATCTGTCTATGTATTCCTACATCCCTCTCTATCTATGTGTACAGATATGCATTATATATATATATATATATATATATATATATATATATATATATATATATATATATATATATATATATATATATATATATATATATATATATATATATATATATATATATGTACATACATATATTGACATACATACATAAATACATATACATGTGATAGATATTTTTATAAGCATGTTCAATTAAAGGACTGTATACACATGCTAACATACTGGTAAACATACCTACTGTGAAACCTACATTGCACATTGCAGTACGACCTACATTGATATGTGCACATAGATGCCTTCACATACATATGTATGTACAGCCTTCACTGATAGTTGCCATATGTCCCCTACCCTGTGCACATCTTCCTATACATATAGAATGAGACCAGAAACACATATATGGAGTCTTCACAGGTATGTAGACTGTTAACGTTTTACTTTACATTACCTATGTTTGTCAGGGATGATTGCGTTACTGTTCCTGTATGTCCTGCTGCTGCTCGTCCGGCTTGACAGCTTCAAGTTGGTTGTGTCCATGCTCAGCTTGAGGTATTTTTTTTATGTTTGCTTTATTTTTTTTTTTTTTTGTGGAGACAGTGCAATGAAAGTATTGCATGTGTGGACTGGGAGTCCAGGATGCTTTTATAGGTATCTGTATATGTCCATGTGATGGCCTCTGCACCAATTGTTAGCAGGACAGTGCTATAAAAATGTAGGTGAGATAGGACTTGCCCTTTCAGATAGTGAGGGCGGGGACCATGCTGGTATGCTGTGGACAGTGTTCTGTGAATGTAAAGGTTAGTATCTCTCTCAGAGTTCAGGCTGTGTTGTAGATTATCCTGCTGTGAGTATGTGTGTGGCTTGCAAGGTGCTACAGTGACATTATTACCTAGCAGCTACCAAGTAGCTTGTCTCTTTCTGTTCACACACTACTATTGTAGGAATCCACTACATTTCTCAGTAAATATTCATGACATACTTTGTGTACTACACATCTGAAATTCACTTTACATTAATCCATACTATTGCATGATATATTTATATTAGCTCAGTGTTCTTGTATAACAGTCGTGGCTTAGTGGTAAGTTATGCAGACTAGTGTTTCCAAGGTCCTGGGTTCAGGACTGACAGTGGGATTTTATTTTTCTCCTGAGCAGACTGCAGGCCTTGTCATTCAGAGTGACTAAGGCACTTTTAAGCAGTTGTAAGCAGGTTAGCGCTGGTTTGCGCGGAGCTCACGCATGCACACTGCCGTTTAGCTTCGCGCACACCCGCTTACAACTGCTTAACAGTGCTTACTTATGCGCACACCCGTGCTAATTTCTTTTAAAGAAATGAAAATGGGGAGACAGGAAAGTGGTGAAAAAGGGGTCACTAAGAGGGTAGGACAGTAGGAGAACAAGCTCAGGAGTTGCAGGAAGGGTGTAGGAAAGGCCCATAACTGCCCATTTCTTTGTCAGCAACAGCTGTGCATACATATGTAATTTGGTGTAGAATTTGAAACCTTCCACCCCTGATAGAGTGGTGAGGACAACGACATGTGTTGTATAGCCAATCGTAATTTCAACTTTACACGTCCAGCAGACATGTCTGCAAAATGGGCAGCTATGTATGGGGCGTATTTTTTTTTTTACGGGAACAGAGTGCCCTTTTTTTTTTCAGGGGAGAGTGGTATGTCAGGTACAGGTAGTAGGTATAGTTGGGGAGGTAGGTTGGGGAGGTTCACAGACAAGACACACAAGATGCATACAGGGCTGGTGCATGACACATGTGGGGGGGATACACATTTGACAGGGATGGATGTTGGGAACTCCAGAGCCCATGAGCCCACAGATGGCAACAGTGGAACTGAAATCCCCACCTATAGGCAGTTGCCACTGTGCCTTCACCACCCAGGACGGGGCTGTGCTGGGGGCTGTGTAGGTGGGGCAGCGGGCACGCCCACCAGTTGTGCCACCCACACCTCGAGCTGATGTAGGGGATCAAGCACAGACTGCCTGATCTCCCTACGCACCACAGTCCGGACACCACGGAGGGTGAGTGGATGGACTCCTCCGGCCACGCTTGCAGAGGGGGGACGAGCCCCATCCCCTGCAGCGCTTCCACCCGCAGGTGGCACAGGGCCACCGGAGGAGGGTCCGGCCTGGGCACTAGTGCCAGGTGCAGTCGCCAGCTGAGGTGGGAGAGGTGGGTCCGCTGGGACCCGCCTTCCCTGTTGTTTTGTGTTTGATAATAATTTGGAATGGTGTGTATTAGTGGCAGACAGTACCATGCAGAATTAGTTGTAACAGCATGCATTCGTATTCCCATTAACCAAACACCCATATATTTGGAACAGTAAACAGCAGGCATAACACATGCATTATTTCAACAACAGTACACATTCACACAGCATGCAGGGTTGATTGATGGCAACAGGCCATCAGGTTCGGATGTATGAATGGGGCACATGCATCGTCAATCATGCAAATATTTAAGAACCAACAGGACAATTGTCAACAGGACACATGTCCATGGAAATTAATTGCAAGTACACATACCCATTTCATGTGTGATGGATTATTGGTGGGATTAGGGTGGGGTAGAGAAATATTACATTAACAACTGCAATTACATATACATAGCTGTGATTTACTAATAGCTGCAGATATATGCACACTACAGGTCTAGCTACACTTTCCTATCTGCAAACATATGCGTGTTGGTGATGGGACAGTTACTGCTACATTCATATCATTGCATTTCTATTTCTACATATTCAGATCTGCCTCTGTTCAGTTACAGCATCCTGCTACTTTACATTTCTATGGCTCTGGGCAACTGTGGATGTTTGTTATTGCATACAAACTACTCTTATGTGAATAATACTTAGGTACAGATACATATCCAACCTGTGGGACACACATCTTTCTGACCGAGTTATATTTTCTGTGCCTCTCTCATTTATGTCATGCTGTACTGACTGTAGAATGCTTTATTCAGGAGTTAATTCAGGCTTTGTGCTGGAGACATGCCTCTTTCACACACCCTCACTTATTTATAGTTACAATTAAGACTGGCACAGGATTCTAGGCTTTCTTGGTGTGTTTTACATAATTACAACTATCCTTTCCAACAGTCTCACTTCTGCTTGGCTTCACAACTTAAACGGGGGGAATATTAGTCTCACTTAACTTTAACTGATCTTCTGTGTCTGTAATACACTGGCTACTGCAGGTTATGTGCATCTAGCAGATTCTCTCTTTCACTGTTATTTGCATTTCAGTATGGCAACTCAGTACACTGCACTGTTTTACAAGCTGACAGGCAATTTATTTTGTACAGTTACAAAGAGAGGTCCACTAACCTGCCTGGTGGCGCAATCGCAGGAGCCTAGTGGCATGGGCTCTGCGATTCGCGGTCCATACACCTGCAGCTGTAAAATAAATGTACTGCTATGGTAAAATATCTACATATTATCAGCTATTTTTCTTTCTTAATAAATGATTTAATGTTACTTACTCAGTAGTGGGGCATTGGGCGTTTGACGGGCCTCCTGGGTCCACCGGGTCAGTAGGTCCTGTTTACGTCGCTTCAGGTCCGCATGATGATGACGGACCTGCTCACCAGTCCGAGGAATTCCAGTGGCACTGGTGAGGTCACGAGCCAACTGGTCCCATGCCTCCGCACGATACGCTCCCCACGAGACCTGGCCCTGCATGAGTTGGGCCTCGTGATCATGGACAAGGAGCCAGACCATGTATCTGGACTCCTCAATGCCCCACCGCTGTGCTCGGAAGCAACTGCCCTCCCCTACTCCTGACATTCTGACTGCAGGTACCTTCCACAATCAGTTATGCTGTGTATTCCCGCCTATGGTGCTTATATATGCCATTTTTCCCGCACTTATGTGTGATTGGCCATTTTGGAAATGTATCAGCTTCACAAAACCTGCTTTGTCATGCTTCCCTTTGCATTCATTCCTATATAGATGTTATTTCTGCATTTCCCAGTACAAATGTCATGGCCTAGTGCTTCTGTACTTCGACTATGGTGTATGGTATCCTGGGTTCAAGTCTCAGCTTAGCTTTTTGTTTTGCTCATGCCTGTCTAGACAGGCTAGTGGATGTCTCTGAGTAAAGGCAGTTTTAATCCAGCTTGCTCTATGGTGCCCACCGGTTGGCGTGTTTGCGCGGAGGTGCGCATCGCGCATACGGGGTGACCTACTTGCAGCATTATTTACGTTTGTGCAAGCATATTGTGCTCAGATAAGCTACTGGCACATGGTTGTACCGTGGCATAGCAGAGCTCAGCTACGGGCAGTTTGTTTTTACATGGTGACCCACCGCTCACCTATAAGCACACATACTCAGCTTGTTGGAGCATAGCTCAACTCTTAGCAAATCTGCATTCATTTTATTTAATTGTCTCATATTTCTGTTATGTGGATAGCCCATTTCGTGGTATTTTACATAAAAAATATCATTATATATCTGTACATGTGTGTCAGGGGTTTGTTTCATGCCTATTTATGAAAAAAAAATTTTGGTGGGGCTGGGACTTGAACCCTGCTTGCCTACTCATGAGACGACATGCCTACCACTACGCTATTTCATCTTGCCTTGTTTTGCATATTCTGAGCTTATGAGCTTCTTCACAGGCTGCTAACTGTGGTTAAGCGAGGGGCACACCCGCGCAAACGAGCGCACTTGAGGGCAAACATTGTTTATAATTAAAAAAATATTAAAAGCTCAGTTTTATGCTTATATGTTTATTGTCTGTGGGGACATGTGTTCTATTGTGTTTGTTGACATTTACTTGGGCAAGCTCGTGGGTGTGTACATTTGGATGGGCTGCTCCTCTGTGGGCGTGTCCCTTTACGTGCCTCACAGTATTGACACGCCCCCTTCCTCCTTACACGGTCCGTGTAAGGCTTTGGAGTGTATCAGCATGCTCTCATGAATATGCAGAGCATGCTGACATCACTCAGTTACACTGCAGCCTCCGTGTAAGCCTTACACGGAGGCTTCATGAATCCCCCCATTAACCTTTATGACCCCATGATCACTGCACATCAATGGTGGTAAAACTTGACTTGAAGTTACTGTAATTTCTTTGGGAATACAAACAATATCTGGTATATTCCATCATCTGGTAGGTTTTTTTACAATCTGAAGCATGTGTTGTTCCTGAATATACTTTGTGAATAATTTCTTTACTAACGTTGTTGAATCAATATTATTCCAGTCTGTTTCTGGTAAATTTAAGTCCTCGGCTAATATTATTTATACTTACTTACTATGAAGTAAGACTATCCCGGCAGAGGAAATCATCCAAGCAAAGGTTAAATAATTTTTCATTCAACTTTTTCTTTATCTTTTTTATTCTACACTAAGCACTAATAGAATATAAATAATAAAGTATAGCATGAAAGTGAGTAAATTAATGAAATAAAATAGAAGTAACAAAAGTTTTTTGACAATAATAAAAAATAAATGTTTCATAGGTTCATAGGTGTGTACTAGGCTAATGGCCCTGGAGCCTTTACAAGCCTAGCCCATAGGATTACCCTGGCATTGTGCCACCTGACCTTAATTCCTAGAGCATCTGTCATGTAGAGACACTGGAGTGATCCCCGGGGTGAATTTCCCATCCACTCATCAAGATTTCTCTTGAAGAGGGCCAGTGAGGTGCTCTGTTTGACATGTATGGGAAGTCTATTCCATAGCATGGGCAGTCTCTGAGTTATGAACCTGTCCCTCCAGCATGTTCTGTTGATTGTGGTAATGAGGTTGACATCTCTGGAGCATGTGGTGTGGAGGGATTGAGATTTCTTTAGATGTAGCATTTCTAACAATGCTGGGTCAGACATGGCTTTATTAGTCAAGCAGAGACTGCCTCTAAGTAGGCAATATGAGACAGGAAATAGTTGGAGGTTTTTTGAGTCTAGCCATATAGGACAAGTGTTTAAGGCCTAGGATCCTCTTTGTGAAGTACTTTTGCAGCATCTCCAGTTGTTGCAGGTGTCTAGTGAGGTACATGCAAATGGGGCATTGGACTCGATGATTGGTCTAACGAGGGAAGAGTAGAGGGAGATAATGACATCTTTCTTCCTGGATGCAAAACCCTTAGTAATGAGATGTGCCACATAGAAGGACTTTTTTCAGTGTCATTATTAACAATTAGATAAAAAGGAAGGTCTTAATGTAATCCAATGTAGAACAATCACCAAGGCCTGTTCAGCAAGCTCCAAATGCTCAGAAACAAAAACCTGAATAAATAACCATGTGACATTCCAAGCCATACCATAGGAAGTGATAGAAGTCATATGCTGGCAGAACACAAAACTCTGAAGGGTTAAAGGGAATACATTTATGTACAAAGGAGCCAAATTATATAGGAAAAGAAAAACAACAGCATCAAGATTATAAAGACGATAAAAAATGATTTGTGAAGCCAGTGGAATCTCAGAAGCCTGAGTGTGATATCCTGTTAAAGAAAAGTACTAGTCAGTAACCATGTTGCAGAAGAATGAGTCTTTTTTAAAGGGTAACCCTTCCCCTGACTGCTGCTGTCTACACTTATCAAAACTATTAAATGCTTCTGCTACACCATGTTATTATGCTCACAAACACACACACACACACACACACACACACACACACACACACACACACACACACACACACACACACACACACACACACACACGCATGCACACAAACAGACATACACACACGTTGAGGATTATTACATGGACCATGGATACAGCATGGCAAAATCAAGCACATGTCCCCAGCCCCTGTGCTACATCATTCACCTCCACTGCCAAAAGTTGCTGGCACTGCAGCAGATCAAACCACATCCCTCCGGGATGTGATCCTCTACTGCCTAACAATCCAATCCTTCATCAATGTCTCCCAGGTCACTAGTCAACGCTAGGTCATTCGGGTCACAGTCAAGGTTTTTATCCCTCTGCATTCTAATCTGGCAGCTTACAATTACTTTAATTTTTGTTGTTAGGGCTGAGAATATGAATTTGAAATCTAGTTTATATTAAAACTGGGAGCCAGGTCTCAGGTACTTTAAAGAAAGAAGCCAAGGAAGCAATAGACAAAGTAGCATGCAGTAAAGGAGCACACTGCAAAAGAAGTGCATCAGCTGAAAAACAGAGAAAAGAGGTTGGCCTGGTGAGTTTGTGCTTATATTGGTTATGTTTGAGGTAAATTGAATGAAAGGAAAACAAGGAAACATCAAAATCAACAAAGCTAGAAAGAAAGAAAAAAAATCTAGAAAACAGACATTTTGATGTGTTATGTTATCCAATCATATCCCCAGTTTAACTTGATTAAATTATTCCATGCTTGCTTTATGAACTTAGTCTCTCCCTACCCAGTGTTTATGCTGATGGAGTAAGGCTGTCCATACTAAAAGTCAGAAGACTGGCAGTACAAGACCAGATCATCTTTCTGGGCAATGTGTATATAACATTAAGGAATCTGTAACGCATCCTCTGACTACTTTGTTTAATGTATTGTTATTAGATGGTAAGGCACTAGCTGACCTGAAAAGCTGCTAATGCTGTGCCAATACTTAAGTGAAGCCTTATAAATGACATTCTTAATTACCGGCTCTTCTGTCTCAGTTTCATTACACAGTTAAAATTACAGTATGGTTTTCTCAGTTGGATGTACCTAATGTGGGTTAATCTATGAAACTGAGGTAGAAGGTAGGATGATGAAGATGTTGTGTTACAATGAATTGGTGGAAATGAAAGGGAGAGAGGGAAGAATTATAAGAAAGAGGAACAAGTAAAAGAGTTTAGGTGTGGGAGTGATAAGCATGTTAAGGTGAAAGGAAAGCTGAGGCAGTGGGATGAAAATGTGAGTAGTAAGGAAAGGTAGTGGGTGAGGTTGTATAGACAGGATTAGATAAAGGGAGGTACTAAGTAATTAGGAGTTAACTGTTAAGTATGTAGCTAGATAGGGTAGTCTATAGGTTGACGCAGAATGGGGGTGTGGCCAAGGAGGTATAAGTACAGACGTACTGGGGTGGGTGAGATTTGGGAGTAGAGTAGGCTAGCAGAGTGAGCTCGCTGGGCGAACGGAGTGGGTTAGAGCAAGTGAAGGAAGAGGTCCCAGAGTCAATCTGTGACTAGCAGATTATAGTGGAGCAGTTAGAACTTCCAGGTAAGAGGTAGCACAAGTTTAAGATAAACAGTGGCAAGGTATATAGAGCTGGGCTAAAGACTACAGAAAGAAGGAGAGGGAAAAGATAGAGTAGAGTCAGATACACTGAAGAAGGTGCAGGGTGGACTGTAAGTAATACAAGTGAGGTGAGAGGAGAAATTACAGAGCCTAGTGTAGAGAGCCACCTAGTGGTCAAGGGTTAAAACTACAGGCAGCACTAAAATAGAGGAAAAGAAAAAGTAGGACACAGCTGGAGTAAACAATTGTTAAAGCAGATAAGTTTATTATGGGGTAGGAGGGGGGTATGGCTGCTGGGCAACTGGATCAGGAGGGAGGTTTCACACAGCAAACTGGACTATAGATACTTCTTTGTATTCTTTTAAACATATACAATTCAGCTTCAGAGCCTGCATGAGAGGAGAAACATACTTTCACTGTTTCTATAGATGGAAGGGGTTTGAATGTAGGATTGTAACTTCCTTGCAGATGAGATGGCTTTCTTTTGTTTTGAGAGGGGTCTTTATAGGGCAGACAGGTAGATTCACCAGTCAATAGCAGGTTGAAAGCTGGGTAGGTTTAGAGAGGAGAAAAAAAAGCAAATTAACTTAACAAGACAGCTATGCATGCAGCAATTAGACAAAGATAGTTTAGGAAGTTAGACAAATATATTAATAAAATTCATTTTACACATTAACTCTTACTAAGAAAAGCAACACAATGCTTAGGAATACTACTCTATGTCTAGAGGCCAACATAATAATGTCTAGTCATATCTAACCATGTGTAGGTGATATACAAGACCCAGTATTAAACACTATTGTAATAGCTAAAAACAGTTGTTAACACTTATTAACAGTTATTAACACTTAAAATACTATGTAAACACTTTCAAGCAAAAATCCAAAAGCTTCTCGATTTTGTTGCATATTTGGGAGACATACATGTATCATCCATTGTTTCTTTGTGAATTGCTTATCTAATCTCTCTTCCCAATCCTTTTTGACCTCCACTAATTGATTCTCATAGTTATCATGCAATATTTTGTATGTTCTACTAATTATTCCTTTTTTAACAGCAGCTTCTGTTCTAGATTATATTATATTTTCTCTTTGCCTATATTCTGATATCAATTCTTGATAGGGAAGGCAGCCTCTATCCTGCAGTCCAAATGCATCTTTGGTCTCTTTCACTTTATTACATTTCCCTAATTATTTGCTTCCAATACCTTGGTTCTTTTGCCAGTTTTCTCCAAAAATTCCATCCCTCTCTTGCCTACCGTCTGTATACCTAATTGCAGTCATCCCTTTTGGCAGAATCTCCTTTCTCCATTCCCATGTTGGCTTAGTTCTTAGAATACTTTCAGATACTTTACGGACATACTATTCTGCATGGTTATTGTTATTCTCCTTAAGGATCTGCATCCAAAATCCCAGACTCAACTTGTTTCTTCAGCTTTCCCATTTCATCACCATCCTTTTCCACTTTGAATTATAGGTTTCTGCTGGTTCTATGTATAGGAGACAGACTGCCTTGTTCTATTGGAAAAATCAGCTTATCCCACTTGACTCTTACCATCTTTCCCTCTCAGATAAAATGCCTCAGCTCTTTATTAATTGCTATCCACAACTTGTGTTGTTGATAAAAATATGCCTGACCTGTGTATAAAATTAAAGGAATAAAAACATTTAACTGCTTGTAACTTGCTATACATATCCATATAAATGAACTTCCAGTTTCTTAGTTTTTGTATTTTTGTTTAATCTCTTCCCTCATATCCTTAGCTGCCACATCAGAATCCTATTTAATCCATACTCCTAAGAACTTCACTTTATCATGCCTCCATAAATGTGGATATTTCTGTACCAATTCATGTGTGGATACATAATTTATGGCTACTGCCTTTGTTTTAGCTTCATTTATTTTGTATCATGAAAAGCTCTGAAACTAACTCAAACTGTTCCACAACAATGAAATGTCCTTTTTCTGATTTTGTCAGGTATGAAATAATATCATCTACAAACAGAGTCAGCTTTTCTTGACTACCATACCAGTTATATTCTTGAATTTCTGGGTCCCTCATTTTCTTTGCTAATGGTTCTAAATATAATGCAAATAATACAGGGAAAAGAGGACACTCCTGCCCATTTCCTCGGCTCAAATAAAAATTATCAGAGAGGAACCCACCCACTTTCATTTTTACCTCCTATCCCTCATATATCCTCCTAATCAACATTATAATTTTATCAGGAGATGCAAATGCTTCTATTGCCCTGTTCATAAACTCTTAGCTTACTCTGTCAAATGCTTTCTCTGCATCAAGACCCATCAACAACAGTGGTATTTTCTTACATTCTGTTTCCCTCTGAATCATCAGTGTTCTGTTAATGTTGTCAAATGTTTGTCTTCTATCTACAAAACCACACTGATTCATATTTATCAATTTTGATATCACCTTCACCATTTTTAAACCATTATAGACATAAACACTTTATAATCATGTATTAGGATTAAAATGGGCCTGTATGAAGCTGGGTCTGTTGGGGCTTTACTCTCCTTGGACATTATAGGCACCACAGCTTTCTTCTAGGATGTTGATCCTTCTCCTCCTCTTAAAATACTGTTAAGGAAAACTTTTCCGATATTTATCAGTTTTTCCCTCCTAGCTTCCAAACTTCCACAGGTATATCATCTCTTCCAGGGGACGTTCCTGTGGATTGGTTATACATCACGATTTTTTATTTCATGTCCTCCTATCCTGTTAGTAATTGAACCTCATCTAATCTCTAACCTTGGCATATTAATTATTTCATACACATTTCTATTTGTACCTTTTTCTATATTTCTCTGCTTTATACAGACTTTCATAAAATTTCTGAAATATTTCTAGTAACTCTACAGGATCTGCTCTTATCTTTCTTGTTATAGGCTACGTTTGGCGACAACCCTTTCTACTTTTTGTTGCCTGAGTCTTTGTTCCAAAAGTTTTTGTGTTCTGGAGTTATTATCAAAAAACAACTAGCTGCTTAACAGCAATTTTTCTAAGCTCATGCATGTTATCGAGGCAACTCATTATTTTCTGATTAGTATTCTGCAATTGCTCCTCTTCTTGTTCTGTGAGAATCCCCTTATTCTGCAATAGTTCAGCATTTGTCAGTCCCTCTAAATAATTCTTGTTACATCATAACCATACCTCTATTTTTTTAATTACACCTATTTTTAAACTCCAGTTTAATTTTATCCCACTGCCTAGCTATATTTTCAGAAGATCTTTCTATCTTCTCCAAAAGCTCCTGAAGAATTTACACTATCCATTCCTTAAATTCATCTCTTTTCAACAAATAGGTGGGAAAACACCAGTGTCTCATTTTTATTTCATTACTCTGTGTTTTTATTTTAGTCATTTTTTGGTGCATGATCTGGAATAGTTATTGGGAATTATCAAGCTCTTCAATTAAATGCACATGTTCCTGTGAAATGTAAATTCTGTCTAGCCTAACCCATTTTTTTATTTTGTGGAGTAATATGTAAATTCACTCCAAATTCCTACTACTGAATTCACATCTTCCATGCCATAAATTTCTTCAAAAATCTAACCTCCTTTGTTATATTTTCCCTTCTGGATCACTCAGACACATCTTCAGTGCTGCAAATTAAATTCTAGTCCCCATCTGTAAGTAATATTCCCTGCTAAACTGATTATTTTTCCCAGATTTTATTTCAGCTCCCTTGCCAGTAGCCCCTTAGTACTATAAATTTACCATTATTATCTTTTTTATCCTCTTCACTCACTATTGGAGATCCTCTTGCAAATAATATAAGTACTCCTCTGAATAACTGTCCTGAAACCCTTTCTTTATCAAATTCACATGTCCATTTCTTTCCAAATGTGTTTCCTGAAGCATAACTATTTGCACTCTACATTTGAATACATTTCACTACTCTTTCTTTTTTGCGTCTGTGAGACCATTAACATTTAAAGATAGATATTATGTTAACAATGTATTATTCCTACCTTTTATATGTAACACCTTTTTGTTAAATATCTAGTTCCAGCTTTTGTGTTACATTCATACACTAATGTTTGGCAGGTTGATATTTTATACAGTTGTTTCTTGTCATATACACTTGAACCTATGTCACATCTTACAAAACGTATTGTTTTATTGAAAGCCCGCAAGCAAATAAAAAAAAAAAACAAATATGCCTCAATACACCAATAAAACATATTGGGCAGGATTCACGATGGCTTGCACGGAGTCTAAGAGTCGTGTAAGAATCCATGCAGCCATAGCAATCCAGGAACAGCTCGAATTTCCATGTAAGAGACCAGCTAAAATGTCTCGTACACGGACTGGGCGTGGATATCCTAATTACCTCACTTGCAGCCAAAAGGCATGCAAATTAGGTAGATTAGCAATCCACAAAGCTGAAACCAGCCCGTGTAAGAGTCGTGTTAGGTGCAGAAATGTACTCAGTTGACAACTGAGTATGTTTCTGCAAATAACACAATGGAGCCATGTCAGCTCCAAATAAAGTGTGCATAGGTGTCAGGCAGCATGCCAATGGACATGAGCTGGAGATAGTGGAGCGCTATAGAGTGGACAGAGACCTCCTGCAGCAAATTGTTGAGCCGTGCAGGCCATGCCTCACACACAGAACCAACAGAGGGGAATCCATCCCAGTGAAAACCAAGGTATGTGTTGGCCTAAGAATACTAGCAACAGGTACCTTCCAGAGACCAACTGGTGATATGATGGGGATATCACAGGCATCAGCATCCAGGGTACTGCACCAGTTCCTGGATGCCATGTCGGCACATGTCGGAGATCATGTATATTTCCCCAATTCCCGTGAGGCATTAGCCAGCAATATGTGACTCTTCCAGCAAATAGCAGAATACCCTGAGGTAGTGGGTGCAATAGACTGCACGCATATACGCATCAAGGCACCAGCTGGTGAGCGGGGTAGGGCCTACATTAACCGCAAGGGCTTCCCCTCCATCAACTGCCAGGTCATGTGCGATGCCCAGGGCATAATAACGAATGTGTGTGCTGGCTGCCCTGGAAGCTACCATGATTCCCATATCTGGCATCTGACTCAGCTGTACCAGACATTTGCCAATGGGGACATCCCACATGATCACTTAGTGGGGGATGCTGGATATGCAGTTGAGCCATGGTTGATGACACCCATCAGAAATGCACACACACACCTGAGCAAGAACGCCATAATGAGGCACACACACAAACACGAAATGTAATAGAGCGTGTGTTTGGGCTGCTCAAGTCATGGTTCTGGTGCCTGGACACATCTGGTGGAGCCTTGCAGTACTCACCAACTACATGTACCCAAACTGTCATGGTATGTGCTATGCTACATAATATGATTCTGAGAAAACAGCTGCAGCAGGACCAGCATAGGGCCGGGACAAACAGCCCCCCACCATTGCCAAGGCCATCACAGGCAGAGCATGACTTGGAGGAGGAACAACCTGAGCCTGACCCAGTAGGCAGAAGGAGGCATGCCCAGTATGCCTTGGCCTTGGCAAAGAGGCAATGCCTAGCACATACACTGGCTCAGTAGGAACCCTGGTAATGATACCCCTCTCTGACTCACTCATATAGTAAAAGGGATGCCTAACATGACACAAACTGCTTTCAAACATGTACAGGGAGTGTAGTATGTGCATCCGACATAGGCAGCCCTGCAGCACCACCTGAGGCATGATTGCCATGTGTTAAGCAATGTAACACCATCTAGTATATGCAAACATGATGACCCTGCCTAACATCCCACCCTCACCAAGCATGATGCCACACTATGAAGACAACAAGACCAAGTACAATAATTGGCTGAAGTATTGCTGTTAGTCAAAGGGGAACAAATGTCTGACAGCCTGGGATGACATGCCGAGTAAGACATGATGCTCCACCTGCTAGGGATGGCACGCACCCAGCACACCTGACTGTGTGGATACTGGCAAAGGCTGTTGTCACCCCCACTGTGCCTTGAATAGGTAAGGCTGGAAACACAAACCCACCACCATAGGTAGCACAGGGGATAACAACCTGGACGTAATGCTACCCAATGCCAGAAGTCTAAACTGCAAGATGCATGCAGACCAAACCCACCTCAGCATGGAGAATGGTAATATCTGTTCTGTAACAGAAACCTGGGTCAAGGCTCAGAAGAGCACCCTAATACTACCATGTTATGCCTTATACCATGCTTTACAGCCCCAAAACATGGAACAGACTACAATAGGAGTGTGACTATCAATAATTGTCAAGGATAACCACACCCCCAGGTTGGTACCACAGCAAGAAGCAGCATGGACTATCCATGGGCAAGTAAAAGTGGCTCAAACTGCATCCCAGTTTGCAGCCTGCTACAGACCACCCTCCCAAACCCAGGGAACCCCAGTCAGCCTTCCTGAAGACACTGTAGAGTATGAATGTCTCACCAAATACCAAACAAGGCACACACAAATTATGACATAGGTGGTACTCCATTATGTACGGAAGAAGTAATCAGGGACCTAGGGACACAAGTGGACAGTAACCCGTCATGTGACACTCACATTGCCAAGGTGGCCAGGAAGACCTGCTATATTGCCCACCTTAACATGAAAGGATGCACATGTAGATCAAGAGAGGTCACTGTGCCCCCATACTCTTCTCTTATCAGGCCCATACTTGACAACAATGCCCCATTTTGGATGTACCTTACCTGACACCTGCAGCAGTTAGAAAGACCCCAAACGTACCTCACCAAGAGGATAAAGGGTCCAAACATTTGTCATCTGCTGGCTGGCTGAAGAAACCCCAGCCCAATTCACATGCATACTGCCCAGTCAGAGGCGATGTATGCCTGATGTACAAGGCCATGTCCAATCCAGAATGAATGGACATGCTCCACTGCAGAAACTCCAAATCCAGCAGAGACACCACAGTGACATATCTGAACCTCAACACATAAATAAATAGGATGTGCTGGAGGGACAGATTCATAACCCAGAGGCTCCTTACAGTCTGGAACAGAATCCCAGTCCATGTTAGGCTGAGCTCCACACTCACACTCTACAAGAGAAATCCGGTCAAGTGCATGGGAGATAGTAGGTGTACACTGGGGGCCATCTCTGTGTCACATCTAGTAAATAAACCCTAATTGGGCATAATATGCACATTGCAAGGGTGTCGAAAGCCACACACAGTCTGTCTAGGCTCAAACATGGCCAGGCCAGATAGCCTAGTATGAACCTATGAACATATGATGATACAAATTGTGCTGGACACAAAGGATAATCACACAGCTGTCCTAACTGATGGTAGGCACCATGGTGATAATCCACAGATATGCTCTGCATTACTCAAATATCACAAACAATACACCAAACCCACACACATTGCCAACATCCAACCTAACAGATTCTTTGCAAACTCCCCACCAGCACCAAACTGCCAAATATTTATCCTAGCATACTAGGTGACTTCAATTACCCTAATATAGACTGGGAACACTACTCAAGCCCAAACACTCTAGCCCAAAAGTTCCTGGAATTCATAAACTCAAATGCCATGGAACAACTAGTCACCATCCCCACAAGAGGAGAAAACATACTTGATCTCATCATCACGAACATGGGAGCACAATGTTCAACACCGGAAGTATACCCCTCACTGGTGAGATCAGATCACAAACTAATCTCGCTGGAGGTCCTCATCCCGCCCCCACCTGAAATAAAAAAGACCACAGTAAAGAACTTCTCAAAAGCTGACTTCACACTTCTAAAGACTAGTGTGGTCTCCTTTAAGGCCCCCGAGCCAGCGGTAAACATTACTCAAGCCTTCTACCAGCACCTGCAGGACTGCATGGATCAGGCAATCCCAAGCAAAACAAAGACTCTTTGTACCAAAGGCAAGCGTCCAGTCTGGTGGACCCCAGCCATAAACAAACTCTACAACAAAAGGAGGAAGCTACTACAAGATAGAGCAAAATCCTTAAAAGGTAAGACACCTTTGATCACTATAAGTAAAAAGCTAAGAGCTCTCATAAAATCATCCAAAGCAAATTTTGAGAGAAAAATAGCTAAGGACTCAAAAGACAATCATAAGGCCTTCTTTAGCTATGTTAGAAACCTGGGAGGAAACTCCCAGATATGCTCAGAATTAGTTCAAAATGATGTGAAGATTACTGATCCTACAGACATTGCCAACATACTGGCTGACAGGTTCAGTGCAAACTCCCTCCCCAAAGGAGAGATATCTATACCAACGATTGTAGCCCCCAAACATCTCTAGCCCAGGTGAGAACTGCTCTCCAAGGCAAAACACAGCATCCATGGGACCTGATGGTGTCCCGGCTGTGTGCTCCATGAACTCAACGAGGAATTAAACCCGCAGTTAGGACAGCTGTTTAATCTTAGTCTCACCTCCGGATACATACCCAGGGAGTGGCGCACAGCGACTGTGGTCCCACTTCACAAAGGCGGTGCCTCCACTGACCCTGGAAATTACCGCCCATTAGCTTGACAAGCCTTATCTGCAAAGCCATGGAGAGGATCATAATGGATCTCATAAATAAAGACATAGGAATTTGCAGACTTTGGATCCAACCCAGTTTGGCTTTGTCAAAGGCAGATCATGCCTTTTAAACTTGGTTGACTTTTTCGAAACAGTCACCAAGGCCATTGATGAGGAAAGGCAGTCCATACAGCCTACCTCGACCTGGCAAAGGCCTTCGATACAATACCCCACTCGGGTATCATTGAAAAACTCATCAGCTTAAATGTAAACCCATACATCACAAGATGGGTTGCAAACTGGCTGAGTGACAGAACCAACAGGGTCAGAGTTGCTGGCACCATGTCAGACTCAAAGCCTGTCACAAGTGGTGTCCCACAGGGCTCAGTCCTGGGCCCACTCTTGTTTGGCATCTACTTTTCTGAAGTACAAGCAAACACAGGAGGGTTATGGCTGACAAAGTTTGCAGATGACTGCAAACTGGGTGCCGTAGTTGAAAACACATCTGACACAGATATCCTTCAGAAGGGTCTCACAGAAATGGATAACTGGTGCCAGAGCCATGGCCTAAAGTTAAATGCCAAGAAATGCATAGTCATACCCTTCGGGAAAAACAAGGTTACCCCTAGCTACTATATAGGTGGCAATCCACTGAGCACAGAAGAGGTTATCAGGGACCTGGGGACCCAGGTTGACACTAGCCTTTCATTCGACACTCATATTGCTAAAGTAGTTAGGAAGACCTTCTACATTGCCCACCTGATCATGAAGGGATTCACATCTAGATCAAGGGAGGTCATAGTCTCCCTATACTCATCACTCATCAGACCAATGATTGAGTACAATGCCCCATTCTGAATGTATCTGACCCGACACTTGCAGCAGCTGGAGAGGCCACAAAAGTTCCTCACCAAAAGGATAAAGGGTCTCAAAAATCTGTCTTATGCTGCCCAACTGAAAGAACTCCAGCTCTATTCAGTCGCTTACCGCTTGCTCAGAGGTGACCTGTGCCTGACATACAAGGCCATGTCAAACCCAGATTTGATGAACATGCTTCACCTCAAAAAATTTAGATCCCTCAGAGCCACAAGGGCGGGAGACTTAAACCTCGACACGGTTATTAATAGGACATGCTGGAGGGATAGATTCATCACCCAAAGACTCCCTATGCTGTGGAACAAAATCCCGGTATGTGTGAGGCAGAGCACCTCGCTGGCCTTGTTCAAGAGGAATCTTGACCAATGGATGGGAGACCGCAGATTTACCCCAGGGATTACCTCAGTGTCACTGCTAGACAGAGGCACAGCAAAATAATGGGCATAGTTTCTCCAAACTAAAGGGGTGGCGTAAGCCACAAAACTATGGGCTAGGCTTGTAAATGCCCTCGGGCAGATAGCCTAGTATGAACCTATGAACCTATGAACCTATGACATTGCAGATGCTGAGGTAACAGCCAGCATCTACAAAGCAAACCACACAGCATCAATGGTACCAGATGGTGTCCTGGGTTGTGTCCGACAAGAACTGTAAGAAGAATGGACACCAAATAGCACTACTGCTCACTCTCAGTCTTACCACAGGATATGTACCCAAACAGCAGTGTACAGCAACAGTGGTCCCTCACCACAAAGGTGGTGCCTAAATGGATACTGCAAACTATCACCCCTCAACCCTGACTATCTTGGTCGGCAAAGTAATGGAGAGGATGAACATGGACCCCAGAAATAACAATATTGGGTACCTACAGACATTGGACTCTACCCAGTGTGGCTTTCATAGGGCAGATCCTGCCCCTTAAACATGTCTGACTCATGTAAAACACACACCAAGGCCATTGATGAGGGGAATGTGGTTCACACAGCCTATCTGGACCTTGCTAAACCCTTCCATACAATACCCCAGTAGTTCAGTACAGATAAGCTCACCAGCCTAACTATAAACCCCTATCCAAGTAGATGGGTTGCAAACCAGCTCAAGGACAGAACTGACCTGGTCAGAAATGCTGCAGCCATGTCAGACTACAAACCAGGTACAACTGGCATCCCACAAGGCACGGTCCTGGGACCTCTCTTGTATGGTACATATGTCACATAGGTAAAGGCCAACATGGAAGGACTGTGTCTGAACAGGATTGCAGGTGAATACAAACTGCCCACCATATGGGACCCTCCAGCTGACACAAGCATCCTACAAAAGGCACACATAGAAACAGACAAGTGGTGCCACAGCCATGTCAACAAGCAAAATGCAGAATAGTGTACAGTCAACCCCTGTGGAAACACAGTACGTGGCCACAAATTACCACATATGTGTTAACCCATTAAGTACATCAGGAGCAATAAGAGACCTGGGGACACAAGGTGATAGATATCCTGCATGTGACAACCATGTATCTGTAGTGGTTACAGAAACATACCATATACCCACCTAATCATGAAGGTAAGCACAGCTAGGTCAGGGGAGGTCATTGTGCCTCCCCAGTCATCCATCTTCAGCCTCACAATTGCGTACAATGGCCCTTGTGGGATGTACCTTAGCAGACACCTGCATCAACTGGAAAGACCGCAAAATACCCCACCAGAAGGATCTCAAAGGTGTAACAGATGCCATGTGTTGCCTGATTAAACAAACTGCAGCTCCACACAGTGCCATACTGCCTGGATAGAGGTGATCTGTGCCTGATGTATAAAGCCATGACCAAGCTGGAATCAATGGACATTTGGCACCATGTAAAATCTGAATGCTGGTGACCTATGCACATGACAGGCCTGAACCCCAGCACTGACATAAACAGGACATGCTGTACTGATTGATCCATAACCCAGAAGCTCACTCCACTCATGACTAAACTCCCAGTACAGGTTATCCAGGGAGTCCCTCATTGACTGTCATCCAGAGGAATCATGATGACTGGATGGGAGATGGTAGGTTTACCCTGGATATCACCAGTATGTCATGGGTAGACAGAGGCACAGCACACTAACCTTGAAATATGTCATGGCAAACACCAGTAAATATGTGTGTTGAAGGACAAACACTCTCTGACTAGCATTACAAATTGCCTAGAGCACATGGCCATTGTTTGTCACTGTCCACAAAAGTTGTGGAATACATAAACAATGTTGGACAATCTTGTTCTATGTTGTCTATATCTGAACAAAAAGCAACATGGTCATATCTGCACAACTGGCCCTCAACCAGTCTGGTGTGCTCGCTATAAATATTTCAAGCAGTGATAGGACTGAAACCGATGATACTGTCCACCACAGTGAAAGTACTGAACCAGTACACTATACGACAATACAGTGTTTGGTCAGTCAGAAAGGATGTTGACAACTGTATGCACACTATCCCATGGCAACCCTGCAGGCACAGAATAATGCCTGTTAGGTTCAGACACAAAGCAGTTGGGCAGTAAGAACACAACCTGACGTCCAACACTCAACTGTACATGCGAAATATAGATTAAGTCCACACACAAACACAAATGTGGTAGACCACAGATCTCAACATATGGAAAGTTCACACTGGGCATGCTCACACACTTAGATAAATGAGACGTGTCAGTCAAGAAGCCATATAAACTGTGAACTGGGCATGCTCACACACTTAGGCCATGTCACAGTTCAGCAGTTGCACACACATATCTGGCATTTGTATGTGTTAATACAGGAACCTCCCACATTACAGAAATCTGCCCAGTGCACACAGTGAAATTACAACAGAGACATAAGTAAAGTAGTGGATCTCACTCATATGCAAACATCTGCCACAGTACACAAGTTGTTCATAGAGATAGGGAAAGCTATGACAATAAAGACCCACAAACAGTTTATGAGCAACAGATACTTGCATCTGACAGGTAAACATATGGCCGTAGAGTTCGATACTAGGCTATTGTCCCTAGGGAATACAGAAGGCTATCCACAGTGTATTTGGCATCTGCCTCCGCAGTACAGTAGGCCACTGTGCCTCTGCAAAGTTAATGCATATATATGCTCTCCCCCTTACTGATGGACAGTAACAGATGTGCATACCTCTTCATAAATAATGATGTCAGCACACTATACATATGTCAGGAGCACAAATGATATCCAGTAATTTGAATAACGCACTCAGCTACTGTGTCTCCCACAAGTGTCATAGCATAGTTAGGTAGGGGTTTGAATTGTGTGTGTGTATGTGTGAATGTGGGGGGGGAGTAGGGTGTGTGCAATTCTATGTGTAAGAGAAATGCCCCTTTCACCACATGCTGCATATTCCACTGTCTAAACACAGATGATGTCAGCACCCTATAAGTACAGCAGGAGAAGGCAAGCCTCCCAGTAATGCAAATAGCGCGCTCTGCTACTGCGTCTCTCACAAGTGTCATAATATAGTTAGGTAGGGGTTTGAATCCTGCAAATGCTTAGTGTGTGTGAATGTGGGGGGGAAGTAGGGTGTGTGCAATTCTATGTGTAAGAGAAATGTCCCTTTTGGCAACTAGTACAACACACCACATGCTGCATATTCCACTGTCTAAACACAGATGATGTCAGCACTCTATAAGTACAGCAGGAAGCCTTCCAGTAATGTAAATAGCGCGCTCTGCTACTGCATCTCTCACAAATGTTCTAACATAGTTAGGTAGGGGTTTGAATCCTGCAATGCTCAGTGTGAATGTGGGGGGGAGTAGGGTTTTTGTAATTCTATGTGTAAGAGAAATGTCCCTTTTGGTAACTAGTACAACACACCACATGCTGCATATTCCACTGTCTAAACACAGATGATGCCAGCACCCTACAAGTACAGCAGGAGAAAGCAAGCCTCCCAGTAATACCAATAGCGCGCTCTGCTACTGCGTCTCTCACAAGTGTCATAACATAATTAGGTAGGGGTTTGAATCCTGCAAATGCTCAGTGTGTGTGTGAATGTGGGGAGGAAGTAGGGTGTGTGCAATTCAATGTGTAAGAAAAATGTCCCTTTTGGCAACTAGTACAACACACCACATGCTGCATATTCCACTGTCTAAACACAGATGATGTCAGCACCCTATAAGTACAGCAGGAGAAGGCAAACCTCCCAGTAATGCAAATAGCGTGCTCTGCTACTGCATCTCTCATAAGTGTCATAACACAGTTAGGTAGGGGTTTGAATCCTACAAATGCCATGTGTGTTTTTGTCACACAGCTTGTCCATGTGTGTGGGGTGGTGTTCACAATATTGCACGACATAGATTAAACCAGTAATGTCAATGCACACATGATGTATGTGTGTGCCACATACACATATGTACCTGTGACCTTCAATAGTTCCCATGTCTGAAGCCTGCCTCATGTGAATACATGGAATTTGCATTAGACAACTTTATGACTGTGGTTTTCTGTGCAGGGGCTGCATGTGGTATGTGAATATACAGTGTGAGTTGTATATGGTGTCATCCTATCAGCGAGGGATACACATCTGGTCTGGAGCATATAGTCCACATGTTGTTGATGAACAGGTGCAGCATGTTTTCACCTCTTGTGGGAGTGGTAACAAGTTGTTCCATAGCAATTCAGTGACTAAATGCTAGGAACCTTTCAGCTAGGGTCTTGACGCTAGAGTAATGTTCACACTCTATGTTTTGGTAGTTGCAGTCCACCCATATAATGGCGTATGTAGAGACCGTCATATTCCCAGTGTTGTCAGGAAGGCCAAGTGGGTTTCCTGGGTATGGGAAGGTGGTGTGTGCCAGGCTATGAACCTGAAGGCAGTCTAACCCACTGTTAGTTGCACATGGATAGGCTCTGATGCTTTGTGCTGTGCCACCAACCTGGAGGTGTGTGTATCTGTGGTGCCTTTGGATACTTCCCCCCTGTTCAGGTTTGGTGCATGTTTAGGGGACGACAAGCATGGTATGAGGTATAACCTGGCAGTGATGGGGTGCACCTGGGAGCCTCGAACCAAGATTCTGTTACTGCACAGATATTGCTGTTCTCCATGCTAAGGACAGTTTCCAGTGCATGCATCTTGAGGTTTACACTGCTGGCATTGAGTAGCATTACTATTAGTGTCCTATCCCATTTGATACCTGTGGAGGTGGCTATGTAATTTGAGCCTTGCATAAAAAGGCACTATGTGTGTAGCAAGAGCCTTTGCCAATATACAATGGCCCATGGATGACAGGTGCAAGCTGTCCCTAGCAAAGCATTGTGGCTTGTCTAGCATGTAATCCCACGCTGACAGGCACTGGATCCCCTTTGAATGACACCGAAACCTAAGCCAAATGTATACATTGATCATCCTGTCTACATATTGTGGCAGCATTCTTGGTGAGGGTATGATGCTAACCAAGATCAGGGTCATACCAGCCTGTGCCACATGCTCAGAGAGCCCCTCTATGTCCCCTATCATGTAGTCCAGGGAGGTACATCACAGGTCATTCACAATGGCACGGACAATGACTGAGTCATATTTGTACATGCCGTGGAGTGACCTGTATGCTTGTGTTATGTGGTGGATCATAGTTCCCCACGGGCATCTGACCGTGACCTTCTCCTTGTTCAGCCTGGTGAGTGGGACCTCAGTGTACCTGACGATAGAGGTACCTATTACAACTGTAGCAGGTGTGTTGTCTATCCATATGGGCTGTGACTGTTCGGCACACAGGCTTTGTGAGCTATGTGTTGCACATGCTCTATTCTGGCGTAACGTTTGCTTGTGTGTCAGCTTAGGAGGTGTCTGCTGCTCAGGCAGGATGCTATTCTGAGACTCCAAGAATGTTCCTGTGTGTTTATGTGTTTGGATTGCTGTCGTGGTAGGTCTTTGTGAGACTGGTATTTTATTCACTGTAGTATCCCACTCCACCTGACAGGTTATGCCAGTACTGAGTTAAGAGAGCTTAGCCCCCAGTTTGGCTATGTGGTTGCATCTCTCACATGTGTTGTAAGTTTATGGGAAGGGGAGAGGGTTGTCTGTGTACATGAGGCAGCTGTAACATTGCCACATGACTCACAGATTCACCAACTGGACCAGAGAGGAGACTGACAAGTGACCTTTGCACATGCTACCATAGTATTGTGAATTCTATAATTAACAACACATATGGCCAATGGGGAACAAGGTATACAAGGTGAGTATGTGAGAGTGTAGTGCTTCTGATTTGTTAGTGCTGGCATATATAAATGCTTTCGTGAGCAAATGCCAGGTAAGTCATATGCAATGTGTTACAGGCAACTTACATGCAAACAGGACAAACAGTGACGTTCTGTCAAGTGAGACATGGACATAAGTACAGTAAGCAATACAGATGTCACTAGGGATCCACAGAGGCGCTGTAAATCTGCATTGCAGGTGGAATCAGTGTTTCAGGGAAATAACAAGCAAACATGCATACAAACAAAGCAACAGTTAGCAGGCCTGGATCTAGTCTATGTTACAACAAACAAGGTGTACCACTTCCAGTAGGTAACAGTGCAAATATGCAGGCACTATAAGCCTGTACCCAGAAATTCACAGGTCAGATGGGCAGGGTCCAGCCTCACCTCCCACAAGTGTACAGACCATGCACCTTCATAATGTAGAATAACCGGCCTGAAACCCAAGTGCTCATACCTGAACTAATACACATTTCGAATAACCAACACTGAGCCCTCACTCAGCAGTTCCAAACTTAGTAGGATGTATGCTACCTGTCCTGGCACCACAGTATCCTTGACATTTATGGAGACTCTCCCTCCTGTCATAGCTAGTTCTGTGTTTTGGGGCTGTCAAGCATGGTATTAGGTGTGACCTTGTAGTGCTAGGGTGCTCTTGTGAGTCCTGAACCTGTTGTGTATTACTGCACAGATATCAACATCCTCAAACATCCTCATTGCAGAGTAGAGTGTGGACAGCATGCAACTTGCAGTTTACATGTCCATCACCGAGTATCAATACTTTTATTTTCTTATCCCCTGTGCTACCTATGTAGGTGGCCTTCTGTTGACAGCCTTACCACCAGTATGCAAAGATGTGCAGGCATTACACTATGGTAATTACTATGGGTGTACAAAACAATACAATGACAATCATACTGTTACTGCATCAGGCATGTTGAGATATACCCACAATGATATCATTACACTGTACTGTTGACAACATGATACTATTACTACACTTCTATGTAGTCACTCTGTGCATCAGCACCATGTTAACCTGTTCCTGCACCGATGTTACAGATTGCAGGAGGTGGCACAATCATATGCGCAGGGTGTGTACTTGGTATGCCTGAGTCTGCCACTGATACAACAAATTGACATGTATGTGTGTGTTGGTGAGGGACAGCAGTACAAGATGGGGCAATGTTGATGTAGTGTGTGCGTGTATGCGGCAGCCCTAGGTGTTATCAATTCGCATGTGTGTATGCATGCACACAGTTCCACCTCATGGCTGCCATATACAGGTGTTTGTGGACAGCCACAGACTGTACCTGCCAGGTCATACAGATCACTGTCTCTGGCCATGGACACGGTACCTGTGCCTGGCAGGGGTGCTACGGACTGTATCAGGTACTAAGCCAGACTGGGTACTGTCATCAGAAGCAGGTGGTTGGTGACTGGAGACAGGTCCCTGTTGGGACTGTTCAGAGCCACGTGCACGTTGTCTCCTGGGGTGGTCTGATGACAGCACAGAACCAGCATTGCTGGGGCTGCTGCTGGCACTATGGGAGCGACCGCGGCCCTGTTGTCGTCCGCGACGAGTGCCAGCTGCTGCTGTTGCTGGCATATGCCCACGTCGATGCCTCAACCGTCCACCATTGCCCTGGCTCATGGACATGTAGTTGTGGAACAGATCTAATGTGTCCCCCCAACATTTGTCACTGACTTCGGTGAAATTACGGATGACAGCCACAACGTTATGCATACTGTCATTCATAGCAGTGCAACATGCTGTCAGCTGCCTCAGACCCTGTCTGGTGTACCGTTCCATACGTGATTGTGCCTGCATTACAGCCCCAAACATAGCTGAGGTTGAAAGACCTCTGTGGGCACGTCTGACAGGGGCAGTATGCCCATGGATGCTCCCACAAGAACCCCTGGACATCTGCCTGTGTGGTACCATGTCAGGACCCTGGCCATGGCTGCTGTGTGGGGATGCATGTGCCACTGATACCACATTACCCTGGTCAATGCCCACTGTATCCTGTCCATCACCTAGGGACATTGGTGATTGGCAGGATGACTGTGCGCATTGATGTGGTCGACAGCTGTGTACTGTCAATTGGCTGACCAACAATGGACCCTGGCACACCTCCCTGTGCCATTACACAGGTATCATCATTATCACTATCCACGGCAGCTGATTCAGGTTCCTTGCTGCACAACACCAGAGCAGCACCAGAACCTGTGGGAGTAAGACAGGAAACACAGTTTACAATGTGTACACAATGATCTGAAGTAGGCAGACTTCATTCGTCTGCAACCTGTGGGTATCGGATCCGATCTCGGATCCGAGCCGGCAATTCAAAAAGCTTAGGCTCCGAGCTCCTAGCTCCTCCCTCTTACCCATAACCCCTTGCCAAGCCCTGACTGACCTTAGATTTCGTTTGCCGCTTTCAAGAAGCAACGGAATTCTTGAGCTCCTAGCGTGGTTTCAAAGCTAAGTAGTTTTTGACAGGAAAATTGTTTAAATTCTCCCTTTTTGGTTTAAATATAGTTAGTATTGTGTGTATTGTGTGTATTTCAGGCTTTCCCTCCCTCTTTATTTTAAAAATTTCTCGGGTTTTTCGTAGTTTGTTTGTTTGTGTGTGTGTGTGTGTTTAGGCCTTAGGTGTCATGTCTGAAGCCCCTAAGGCTGTATTTTCGAAATGTACCGAGTGTGGCCATAAGCTGTCCCCAGCGGATGGCCACACTCGGTCTTTCATCTTGGGGTTGAACACCTGTCTTCTGGTTGTACCATTTGTGCAGGGTTCAACCCCCGGGCTTTAAGGGAACGGAGGTCGAAGTTAGTGCTGGCGGGTCTTTTACCCCCAGATACTGCTTGCCTCTGCTCCTTCCAGTCAGCAACTTGTTGCTGTGAGTTCTCCCCTCGGCTGGGACTCAACCTCCCTTAAAAATGCCGGAGGGGAAGGATTCTAGTAGGGAGAGACAGAAGGAGAGGCACAGGGATAAGCACCACAAGAGGAGAGCTGAAGCTTCCAGCTCGGCTCCTCCATCTAAGCGGGCTTCCCTGTGCCTTCTAGCCTTCCTCCTTCGGCTCCACTCCCTCGATTCTCTCCTGGACCCGAGGAGGAGGAGGCTAGCCCTTCCAGGAGGTCACCGAGACGGTTCTCTAGGTCCGCTTCGGTGGCCTCCTCTAGATCGACTTTCTCCATGAGTGAAGCGGATATGGACGGATGATGAGGAAATTCATCCAGGCCCAAGTGCAAATGGGAGTGCTCGTAGCCCCCAACCGGGAGGGGCTTCGACCCTTTTCGCCCCAGTAGCTCCTTCTCCGACCCATACCTTGGGTTCGGAGCTGTCGGCGCCGTGCAGATTTGGATCGGGGTGGTTGGATCCGACAGGTCGGAGCACCTCGGATCCGTCCATCCCTTGAGTGCTTGGTGCCGGACCCGACCTCGGAGCCAAGGGCGAGCCTCGGATCCGAGGAGCTGGTGTGTCTTCGCTCCGTCCAGGTCGGAGCACACTGGTCTCGGATCCGGCGGTTTCGGCTCCGACTCCGATCCGTCGTTGGATCCGAGTGGGGGTCTCGGGCTTAGAGAAGCTGGCTCCCCTCGGCTTTCAACGTTATGGAAAGGGCACTGTCGAGGACATCCGGACCCCGGTCCCTGCGGCTCCACCCCGCACTCCATTGCAGTTGGGCCAGGCCCCACCAGCGGTCCCAGGGACAGCCCGCCTTGATGTCCCAAGTGGTTCCCTTGGAACATCCATCTGCTGAAGAGTACTCCTCGGACAGCCCCGATGAAGTACCTCGAGCGCAAGTGCAAGAGGAGGCACATGGACTCCCTGAGTCCGTCACTGAAGACACGGACTTGGATGAAGGGAAGGCTCCCTAGGTCACCCCTGAAGGCGTCTCATTTGGAGACATCATGGAGATGTTAAGGATCGGGGGTGGTCTGCCCCAAGGCTTCTTCGGACGAGTCTGTGTTCTTGGAGGCATTCGAGGCGGGCCTTCTACCTCTTGGGTGTCCCCTCCTGCTGACCCCTGGTAGATCTTATATCTATCAGGCGTGGAAGGATCCGGACACCATTGAGCCTATCCCAAAGCGACGGACCGCATCCTTTCTCCTCCATCAGACCGCACCCACTGGAGTAAGGGTCCCCCAGTAGATGCCATGATGATGGCTGCAGCCACGAAGAGGGAATTGGCCCAGGAGAGTCCCTCCGTCCATCCTCCGGGCAAGGAGTCCCGTGCGATGGATCGAATTGGGAAGCGAGTGTTTAGTTCAGCGACCTTCTCTTTGAGAGCGCTGAACTACATGGCGCACGTTATCAGGATGCAGCGAGATCTGATTAAAGAGTACGCTGCATCTCCCCCGGAGTCCATCTCGAGTGAGGATAAGCAGGTTTATTCCACCCGAATGGCCACTCTTAGATCTGTATCCAATACTTCTATGCGGCTGCTTTCTCATGCTACTGAGGGAGCCGCTAGAATAGCCAGGAGCAGGCCTTGTCATGAGGCGACAGGCCTGGCTCCGCCATTGTATTTTGCTGAGCCTTTTAAGGCGACCTTCGAATGCCCCTTTCGATGGTTCTGCCTTATTTGGCAAGACTGTTCGAGACACTTGTCCAGGCGAAAGGGACGGGAAAGCGCTGTCTGCCGTCAGTCCGCTTCTCAGCTCCCCAGAGGTCCTTCTCTAAGAACCAAAGGGACAGAAGAAGATGTGGTTCCGAAGTCGCAGCAGTCCCAACCTGCTCGGATAACCAGTCCTTCCGTGGCAGAGGAGGGCGGGGAGGTCGTCGTGCCAGAGGCAGGGGGCTCCTGGCAATTTTGGGTCCAGAGAACCCTTCTCTGAGAGACCCACGCAGCAGCCCTGAAGGGTTGCCCGGCTGTCCGTCTCTGGAGGCAGTCGGGGCGTTTCGATGCACCTGACTTCTTGGGAGTCCATAACAACAGACAGTTGGGTGCTTGACTCATATCAGAGGATATTCAATACCCCTAATCAAGATCCCCAAATCTGCAGCCTCCCAGATGTTCCACCCGACCAAGGGAGGCGGCAGCTCGAAATCGAGCAGCTGCTAGAAAAAAGAGCCATCCAGCGCGTCCCCAGATCAAGCCAGATTGGGGTTTTACTCCAGGTTCTTTTGGTGCCAAAGAAGGCGGGGACTTAAGACCAATTTTAGACCTTTCCCTGTTGAACCTGTCAGTAACCAAGCAAAAGTTCGGATGGTCACCCTGCAATCTATACTCCCCTTTGAGGAGAAACGACTGGATGTGTTCCTTAGACCTCTTGCATGCGTACTACCACATTCGAATGGACAGGCGATCCAGGAGGTTTCTTCGCTTCTGGGAGCCAGTCACTATCAGTTCAGGGTCCTCCCTTTGGTCTCACCTCAGCCCCCAGGGTGTTTACCAAGGTGTTAACGGTGGTAGCGCCCATCTAGGCTGCAGGGATTACAGGTCTTTCCGTACCTGGACGACTGGCTCCTGGCGGCATCATCAAGGCATCTTCTGTGCTCAGCCAGGGATTACTTCCTGCAACTAGCACCAAGGCTGGGCATAACGATCAACTGGGAGAAATCTTTCCTGAATCCAACCCAAATTATAGATTTCATAGGAGGAAGACTAGACACGGATCAATGAGAGCCTTCCTCACCCCAGATCGTATCGTCAGCCTGAGGTGTCATGTGACAGCAATCCTTCAATCATCACCAACTGCAGCTTCGGTCCTGAGGGCCCTAGGTTCTATGGCGGCAGCTATCCGCTTCTAATTCATGCCCGCTTGCATGCGGGTTCTCCAATGGACTCTTCAAGTTCAGTGGTCTCCTCTTTATTCGTCTCTAAGCGATCTGATTGCGATCAGCAAGGCGTGCAGGGGCTCCCTTCTGTGGTGGCTTCTTTCTCCCGGGCCCCTAGTAGGCAGACCCTTTTGCGCTGCATTTCCGCAACCCACAGTGACCACGGACGCGCTTCTTGCCTCGGGTGGGGGCATTCTGCGGAAAGATTGTCCAAGGCACGTGGAATCCCATAGAGACATCATTGCATATAAATGTCCTGGAAATGAGGCGGTGCTACTAGTTGCAAGCAGTTCACCACGTTCTTCCTTCAGGGACTATTGCGATTCAGACAGACAACATGTCCGTAGTCTGGTATATCAACAAGCAGGGAGGAACCAGGTCTTATCCCCTTTGTCGAGGCCATGAGAGTCTGGGAATGGGCAATTTCCACCAAGCGCTTTCTGATAGCAACACATTCCGGAAAGTCCAACATCCTTGCGGACAAGCTCAGTCGCACCATCCTTTCCCCACACGGTGGTCCCTAAACCTTCAAGTAGCGAAGAAGATTTTTGCCGTTTAGGGGCAACCCTGTTGCGATCTTTGCTTCTCCCTCAAGCCAAATGCGACAATTTCTTCGCTCTACTTCCCCACCAGGGAGTTCGAGGATGCTCTGGTGCATGCTTGGCCTCCGGTCTTCTTTATGCCTACCCCCACTTCCTCTGTTGCAGAGGTTTCTGCAGAAAGCCAACAGTTTGGGGAGCAGAATGATTCTCATTGCCCCATTCTGGCCTCGACAACCTTGGTTCCCCTTCGTATGGTCTCACAAAGTCAATCCACCATGGATTCTGGATCCAATTCGATCTCATCTCTCACCGCTGGGAATGCCTGTTCCCAATCTGCGGACCCTGAAATTGACAGCTTGGCTGCTCCAATTCCAACCTTAATTAGGACTCGGTATCTCTTCACGGTCAAAGCAATTTTGGTAGCTGCTCATAAACCTTCTACCAGACAGGTTTATCGGAGTAAATGGAAGAGGTTCTCTATATGGGCAGCACAGCGGTGGATCCTTTTTCAGCACCTATCTCTGCGGTGCTAGAATTTCTAATGGACCTCTTTCATCAAGGGGCCAGCTCTTCCACGATTAAAGTACAATTGGCTATATCATTATCATATTGGACAGGACACAGCTCCCCTTATGACAGCGAAATTATGCAAATCCTTTCTCAAGGGAATTTTTTTATTAAGGCCTCCAATTAAGGAGGTTGTACCGCCTTGGGATTTGTCTTTAGTCCTGCAGGCCCTTACGGCTCCTCCCTTCGAGCCTGCAGCTTCTGCTGATTTAAAATTCCTTTCCTGGAAGACTGTCTTTCTGGTAGCTATCACTTCAGCCAGAAGGGTGTCTGAGCTTCAGGCTCTTTGTGTCAAACCGCCTTATCTTTCTTTCTTCCCTGATAGGGTGTGCCTCAGAACCAATCCATCTTTTCTTCCGAAGGTCTCTTCTGAATCCAATATTAATCAGTCAATCAATTTGCCTGTCTTTTTTCCTAAGTACTCTAACAAAGGGGAATACAAATTGCATTCATTGGATGTTCATAGACAATTACGTTTTTATATTAACAGGACAGCTGGCCACAGGAAATCAGATCAGCTGTTCGTCTCCTTTGCTAAATTTGCTATGGGTAAAGCAGTGTCTAAAGTCACTCTATCAAAATGGATTGCTAATTGCATATTGCAGGCATATGACACTTCAGGCAGGCCTGCTCCTCAGAGAGTTACGGCTCATTCTACTAGGGCAGTTTCTACGTCAGCCGCCTTTAAGTCCCGTGTGTGTCGTTGGATGATATCTGCTTGGCAGCTACTTGGGCCTCGCCTCATACTTTTATTTCTCATTACAAGGTGGATGTTGTTTCTAGAGGAAGAGCATCCTTTGGCTCAGCGGTGCTCCGGAACATCCTTCCATGACGCCCAAGATTCAGGTAGCTAGGGACTCTGTCCCACAGGTTGCAGACGAATGAAGTCTGCCTACTTCAGATTTAGAAGTTATGTACTCACCATAACGTTCCATCTGAGTAGGTGACTTCATTCGGATGCAACCATCCCCCCCTCCATCCCCCTGACCTTTTTAGAGCGAGTATTATGCTATTTTTGGTATACTGTGGTCAGCATTTGAGGCAAACTCAATCTGAGGTCAGTCAGGGCTTGGCAAGGGGTTATGGGTAAGAGGGAGGAGCTAGGGCTCGAGCCTAAGCTTTTGGTGCCGGCTCGGATCCGAGATCGGATCCGATACCCACAGGTTGCATCCGAATGAAGTCACCTACTCAGATGGAACGTTATGGTGAGTACATAACTTCTAATTACCACTGATGCACATATGCACACATGCACACAAGTGCACATGCACACAGGTACACATGCACACAGGTGCACATGCACACATGCTCACATGCACATAGGTGCACATGCACACATACACACAGATGCACATGCACACAGGTACACATGTACACAGACGCACATGCACACTCCTCAGTATATGAGATATCAACACACAGACACAAACACACCTGCATTCAAACACAGCACTACTGTTTGAGCCTATTATTACTATTAGTATCAAGAGTATTAAAGGTATTGTTATTACACACTCACCAGCATGGATAGGCTGCCTTGCTGTTACACCAGAGGGACCTGCAGAAATGAGAAATTTAATGTCAGTGGGCACAACTGTGCCATTGATACTGTGAGTATGATACAGTTCAGTAGTACAACAGTTGGCTTTCACAGGTCTACTGCTGATATTGAGAATATCACTCTTGCACAATAATTACCATGATAACAGCTACAAACTGAGGACACACCTCACACATGCATTAACTACCAGTGTACAGAACAGTCAACTATACATATGGCATGTTACCTGCACGCTCCGAGTCATGCTGCTGGGTGGCTCCAGCCTCCATCATTATGCATGTATGCTGCTGCTGTTGTTGCTGTTAGGCTGGAGCCACAACACTTAGGAGTAGTCCCTGCAGTCTGGTGAGGGGGGTGTATAGCCGCCCCACCACCTGTGGCAAGCTGTTGCCTGTGGATATCCGATGCATGCTGACGGACATTTCTAATTAAATCACTGCAGTGATGGTGTACCTGCTCATATGTCCGATTATGCATGCCTATGTCATTTACCCGACGGACCAGGTCTTGCCACAGTGCAGCCCTCTCCTGCTGGTTCTGGCTGGTGTGGGAAAAGAGTATTGTGAAATCCTGCACCAGGCTCTGGTGTATCTCCTCATCCTCCGCAGCAGAGTAGGTAGAGTTATGCTGGTGAACCATAGCCCTGAAAAGGAAAAGAAAAATATGTCAGCAATATATGTCAGCAAAATATGGCACACATAATACACATAATACTCGACTGTAGTGATATAACTTAACTCCCGTATATAGCATGTGTCTGTCTATTGGGGGATACACATGTAAATGCCCAGATATCAGTGCTCAGCCGATAACTGTGCAACAGTACCTGGCACACTCCATACGACAAACTAGTATACTCCAGCAGTCAGCACACTGATTCAGGTCCAATGCACAACCTGACACTGGGGGTTTGTATCAAGGTACTGTATGGGGAACATTATCAACCCATGCACTGCATGCAATGCACGTTACATATTTTACTGGTAATGCACACTACTCTTACTTACCATAACCTTACCTACACCGCAGTCACATACAGGGTAACACAGTACAACATATGGCAATGTAGTATGTTTGGACCACAATACCTCACACATCTGTCTCTGGCCTCACACCAAGGACACACACTACCATGATAGACAGACAGTCATGGTGAGCAATCACACCATTACATAACATGCACCCAGTCACTGGCACACTCATTCCACCTCACATAGTTGGTTTGCAATGGGTTCATGGGTGTGCATTGTGTCTTAGGTAGGTAGTATGCTATTGGCCCTGGGACTACAGCAGCATACTGTTATGCTACCCTGCCCCTTGTGACACATGTGATGTGATCGTACCTGCTCCTGTCAAACAGTTACACAGGGTGACTCACATGGCATATTACCTATCTGCATAACATTCAGCAGGGGTATGTCTGATATCTACTCATGGGGAGCCTTGCTTCTTAATGCTGTGTGGTTTACTCCAGGGTATGTCTTATCTGTGGGTAGGAACCTGTACCTCCACCATATGCTCTTTACTGTGGTGACAATGATGACAGACATAGGTCATTTAGATTGTGGATGTTGTGAGGTGTTACCATGGTTGTTGGACAACTGTCATGGGTGTGACTTAACTATGTATATCCAGCAGTGGTAACCTCTATGTAGGTAGTATGGGTGCACTCTGTGGTCTTGTCAGTCACTCTGCATAGGTAATGTGTTTGAGTGCATTGTCACAGTTTCTTACTTATGACTGTGTCCTTCTCCATATCTGTAACTGTCATGGGAGGTACATACCGTGTAGGACATTGTGGGGTGTGGAGGGGTACAGTGACCTACATGTCCATAGCTGACACACCATGTCTGCTGACACATACCATGTACAGGTATTACAGGACTAGTGTACCACCATGAATATCAAAGGGGAGCCTACTGTACACTTGTTGCCCCTGTTCCCCCCTGACACATGCAGTGGTGGGCAGGCAAGCACATATGTGGTGGTTACTGGTGTAAGTGTTTTGGAATGGGGTATGGTACTCCAGTATCCACACTGGTGTTCACTCCATGCCTTTGTCACCAGGCACCTGTTGCAATACATCTGCACACATGTGCCTCACTCAGTATATATATATATATATATATATATATATATATATATAT
>NC_056737.1:1422256884-1422259014 GCF_019279795.1 Protopterus annectens
CTAGCTACCAACTAGCATGGCTGTTTCTCTTCACACACTAATATTATACAAATCCACTAAATTTGACAGTAAATATACATGACATGCTTTGTGTACTAGACTTCCTATATTCCCTTTACATTCATTCATACTATTTCATGATATATTTCTTTCAGCACAATGCTTTTGTATAGTAGTCATGGCTTATTGGGAAGTCATGCAGACTACTGTTTCCAAGGTCCTGGGTTCGGGACTGACAAAGGGATTTTATTTTGCTTCTGAGCAGACTACAGGCCTTGTCATTCAGAGTGACTAAGGCACTTTTAAGCAGTTGTAAGTGGGTAAGCTGGTTACGCTGGTTTGCTTGTGAGCTCACGCATGCGCACTGGTGTTTAGCCGGGCACACATGCGTAGCTAAGCGCACACAAGCACATACCGCTTACAACTGCTTAAAAGTGCTTACTCTCACACATCCGTGCTAATTTCTTTGAAAGAAATGAAAATGGGGAGATAGGAAAGTGGTGAAAAAGGGGTCACAAAGAGGGTAGGACAGTAGGGAAACAAGCTCAGGATTTGCAGGAAGTGTGTAGGAAAGGCCTATAGCTGCCCATTTCTTTATCAGCAACAGCTGTGCATGCATGTGTAATTTGGTGTGGAATTTGAAACCTTCCACCCTTGAGAGAGGGGTGAGGACAACAATATTTGTTGTACAGCCAATTGTAATTGCCAGTTCACATGTCCAGCAGACATGTCTGCAAAATGGGCAGCTATGTATGAGGTGTAATTTTTTTGCGGGGACAGAGTGCCCTTTTTGTTTCAGATGAGAGTGTCATGTCAGGTACGGGAAGTAGGAATAGTTGGGTAGGTAGGTAGGGGAGGTTAACAGACAAGACAAACAAGACGCATACAGGGGTGGTGTATGACACATGTGGGGGGAAACACAATTGATGGGCACAGATGTTTGGATATCTCGAGCCCATGAGCCCACAGATGGCAATAGTGGAACTGAAATCCCCAGTTGCCACTCTGCCTTCACTGCCCAGGACAGGGCTGTGCTGGGGGCTGTGTAGGACAGGCAGCAGGCACGCCCGTGAGTTGTGCCACCCGTGCCTCAAGCTGGCATAGGGGCTCAAGCACAGAATGCCTGATCTCCCTACACACTACAGTCTGGGCACTATGGAGGGTGAGTGGACGGTCTCCTCCGGCCACGCTTGCAGAGGGGGGACGAGCCCCATCCCCTGCAGCGCTTCCACCTGAAGGTGGCACAGGGCCACTGGAGGAGGGTCCGGCCTGGGCACTAGTGCCAGGTGCACTCGCCAGCTGAGGTGGGAGAGGTGGGTCCGCTGGAACCTGCCTTCCCTGTCGTCCTATGTTTTGCAATATTTTAGGACGGTGTGGTTAGTAACAAACAATACCATTCACAATTAGTTGTAACAGCATGCATTAGTATTCCCATTAACCAAACACCCGTAAATTCAAGACATTGAACAGCAAGCATAACACATGCATAATTTGAACAACAGTACACAATCCAACAGCATGCAGGGTTGATTGATGGCAACAGGCCATCAGGTTTGTATGTATGAACAAGGCACATGCATCAACGTACATGCAAATATGTATGAACCAACAGGACAACTGTCCAGGGGAATTAATTGTGAATACACATACCCATTTCATGTGGAATGGATTATTTGTGGTTATAGGGTAGGGTGAAAAAATATTTCATTAACAACTTCAAATACCTATACATATGCTGTACATTTCTACTAGCTGCAGATATATACACCCTACAGGTCTGACTACAGTTTCCTATGTGTAAACTTAGGCATGCTGGTGATGGGAATGTTGCTGCAACATTAATATACATTGCATTTTTATTCATACACGTTCATATCTGCCTCTGTTCAGCTACAGCATCCTGCTACATTTCATTTATATGGCTCTAGACAACTGTGGATGTTTGGTATTTCATACAACCATACTATCTGCATATTGCAAAGGTACAGCAACATATCCAAATTGTGGGACACACATTCCAACTTCAGTACTTTATTGCACACATTTCACTCTTTGGTTGTGCCTGTCACATTCATTTCATTCTGTACTGACTGCAGTATACTTTATTCAGCAGTTTCATTCTGTCTCTGG
>NC_056737.1:1422259514-1422272014 GCF_019279795.1 Protopterus annectens
CAAATAAGAGGTTAGGCAGACTGACTCAGTGACTATCTTCAAGAGTGATATTAATGACTGGATGTGACATTGTAGGGTTACCCTGGGTATCACTTATGTGTCACTGTGAGACAGAGGCACAGTATACTAACCTTGGAAAAGGGTATAGCAAGACAGATTTACAATGCATGTTGAAAGCCACACACATTCTGGCTAGGTGGATACATGCCCTGGGCAGACATCCCTGTACGAACCTATGGACCTATGCATCTTTTTCACCATTGGCCCTATGTGCTGTTAATCACCAATGTAATCTCAATACTATGGTAGCATGTGCAAAGGTCAGTTGTCAGTCACCTCTATGGTACAGTTGTGGAATATGTGTGTCATGTAGTAATGTCACAGCTGCCACATGTACACAGTCAACCCTATCCCCTACCCATGGATGTACATCACATGTATGAGATGGAAACACATGGCCAAACTGTGGACTAAGCACTCTGAACCCAGTACTGGCATAACCTGTCTGGTGGCATGAAATACTACAGTGACAGCAATACCAATCTGATGTGAACCTACACGGACAGCAATACAAGCATGGAAACACAACAGGTCAGTTGTGAAGCCTAAGGATAGCATCCTGCATGACTGTCAGACATCTCTGCAGCTGGCACACAGGCATACATTAGGCCTGCACACAGCACGCATAACACATAGCACACAAATCCTGTGTGTCAAACAAGCACAGTCTGTACAGCTATACAACACTACTGCCACAGTTGTGTTAGGTACTTTTATTGTCCAGTACATTGAGACAATGCTCACCAGGCTGGAAAAGGTGTAGGTCACAGTGATATGCTCATGGGGCACTGTGGTTCACCACATAACACAAACATACAGGTCAGTCAGATGCATGGACACATATGACTCAGTCATTGTCCATGCCACCACAGCTGATGTGGGATGTCCCTCACTGGGATACATGATAGGGAACATGGAAGGGATCACTGAGCAAGTGACACAGGCTGGTAGACCCCTGACCTTGGTTGGCATCAGACCCTCACCAGGGATTCTGACATATTACTGAATGCTAATGAATTAGTGTAGCTACAGCACCCTAGCTGAATGGTTCTTAGCATGCAGTCACTGCATTGCTATGGAATAACGTCTTACCACTCCCACAACAGGTGAAAACATGCAGCTCCTGTACATCAACAACATGTAGACTATATGCCCCAGACCAGATGTGCATCCCTCACTACTAGGCTGATAGCATCTACATCTCACACTGTATATACACATCCCACATGCAGCACCTGCACAGAAGACCACGGTCATAATGTTACCCTTTGCAAATACCATGTATTCACATGTGGCAGGCATCACACATGGTAACTATTGAAGGTCACAGGTACATATGTGTATTTGGCACACACATACATCATGTGTACATTGCCATAACTGGTTTAATCAATGTCATGCATTATTGTGAGGGACAACCCGCACACATGGGCATTCTGTGTGGGCAAAACACACGTGGCATGTCTGTAATCAAAAGCCATACATAATTGTGATATCGTTTAGAAAGGGGTATGTGCATCCTGTAGTGTGTTTTCCCAGTTGCCAAAAGGGATATATCAATCATACACTCTTACTCCCCCCCTTCACACACACTTGCCACATTCAAACCCCTACCTAACTATGTTAGGAGACTAGAGACAGACGCATTAGCGCAGCACGCTATTCACATTACAGGGAGATTTCCTTTCCCCTGATATACTTATAGGGTGCTGACATCATCAGAGTTTAGAAAGTGGAATGAGCGTCCTGTGGTGTGTTTTCCCAGTTACCAAAAGGGATGTTCCTTTCATACACACTTACACATACCCCCCCCTTCAAACACACTTGCCTCTTGCTGGATTCAAACCCCTACCTAACTATGTTATGACACTAGAGACAGAGGCATTAGTGGAGTGCGCTATTCGGATTACTGAGAGATTCCTTTTCTCCAGATATACTTATAGGGTGCTTACATGATCAGTGTCTAGAAAGGGGAATGAGCATCCTCTGATGTGTTTTCACAGTTGCTAGGAGTAACATTTGGACCAAGTGTGTGAGCATGCCCAGTTCAGCCTTCCCATGGCATGTTGTGTGAAAGATGTCTCATTTATCTAAGTGTGTGAGCATGCCCAATGTGGGCTTTACATATGTTGAACTCTGCAGCCCATCACATTTGTGGATGAGTGTGACCTTCAACAAATACCTCCAGTTTATGGTTGTGTGTTCTGTGCCATGTTGTGTAGTTACTGTCCAAATGCTTTTTTGTGTGAACACAACAGGGAGTATACTGTGCCTGCAGGTTTTGCATGGGATACTTTGCACACAATTGTCAACATCCGTTCATACTGACCTAACACTGTAGTACTGTATAGTGTAGTGGTTCAGTACTTTCACTGTGGTGGTCAGTATCCTGGGCTTTAGTCATATCACTGCTTTACATTTCCATAGTGTGCACAACAGCCTGGTTAGGGTCCAGTTGTGCACATCTGCACAAAGGCAGTGCCTCTACGGACCCTGGTAATTACTGCCCCATAAGCTTAACAAGTCTAGTCTGCAAAGCTATGGAGAGGATCATAATTGAGCTCATAAACAAAGATATAGGGGACATGCAGACATTGTACCCATCCCAGTTTGGCTTGGTCAAGGGCAGATCATGCCTTTTGTACTTGGTTGACATCTTCAAAATGGTCATTTAGGCCATTGTTGGGGAAAGGCAGTCCATACAGCCTACCTTGGCCTTGCAAACACTTTCAACACAATACCCCACTCAGGTATTGTGGAAAACCCTAACAACTGAAATGTAAACCCATATGTCACAAGATGGGTTGCAAACTGGCTTAAGGATGGGACCCACAGGGTTAGAGTTGCTGGCACTATGTTAGACTCCAGGCTGGTCACAGGTGGTGTCACACAGGGCTCAGTCCTTGGCCCCTATTGTTTGTCATGTACTTCCCAGAAGTACAGGCCAACATGGGAGGACTTTGGCTGACAATGTTTGCAGATGACTGCACACTAGGCGCCATAGTTGACAGTGCATCAGACACGGATATCCTTCAGAAGGGACTCACGGTAACTGATAGCTGGTGCCAGAGCCATGGCCTGAAGTCAAAGTGCACAACATGTGTAGACATACCCTTCAGGAAAAGCAAGGTAACCTCAAGCTACCATATAGGTGGCAATCCTCTAAGCACAGAGGAGGTTATCATGGACCTGGGGACCCAGGTTGACAGTCGCCATTCTTCTGAGACTCACGTTGCTAAAGTGGATAGAAAGACCTTCTACATTGCCCACCTGATCAGGATGGGATTCACATCCAGATCTAGTGGGTCATTGTTCCCCTGTACTCTTCACTTATCAGACCGGTGATCGAGTAGAATGCCCTATTCTGGATGTATCTCACCCAACATCTGCAGCAATTGGAGACACCCTGAATGTCCCCAACCTAAAAGATAAAGGAACCCCAACATCTCTCATATGCTGCCAGATTGAAGACACTCCCGCTCTATTCAGTCACATACCATCTGCTTAGAGGTGACATGTGCCTGACATGCAAGGCCATGTCCAAACAGGGATTAATGGACATGCTCCACCTCAGAATCGGCAGATCCACCTTAACCACTAGTGCAAGTGACTTACACCTTAGCAGGGATGTACGTTGGACATGTTGGAGTGATGGAGTTGTCACTCAGAGACTCCCTATGCTGTGGAATACAATCCCGGTCCATGTGAGGCAGAGCACCTTGCTGGCTGTGTTCAAGAGGTATCTTGACCTGTGGATGGGAGGTCATACGTTTAACCCAGGGATCGTCACTGTGTCACTGCTGGAGAGAGGCACGACAAAATAATGGGCACAGTACTGTTTCCATATAAGGGGTGGTGTACGCCAACAAACTCTGGGCTAGGCTCATACCTGCCTTAGGGAAGATAGCCTAGTATAACCCTATGTACCTATGAACCTATCTGACCATGTTGCATTATGTTCAGATGTGAACTACTTACAACAGCCTCATCCAACATCAGTAGTGTATTCCACAACATGGGTGTACATTGGCAAACACTACCAATGTGCCCTAGGCCATTTCTAATGCTAGTCAGAGAGTGTGTTTGCCCGTCAACACATTGTAAGTGTAGTTTGCTATGACATATGTCTTGTTTAGTATACTGTGCCTCTGTCTACCTGTGACATAACATTGATCCCCAGGGTAGACCTACCATCTCCCATCCATTCATTAGGATTCCTGTTGAGGGGAATCAACGAGTGACTCTACGGATAACCTGTACTGGTAGTTTACTCATGCGTGGGGGTGGCTTCTGTGTTCAGGATAATGCAGTACAGCCTGTCCTATGTATGTCAGTGCTGGGGTTCAGGTCCCTCATGTGCATAGCTCCCTGCCATTCAGATTGTACAAGGTGGAGCATGTGCATTGATTCCAGCTTGGACATGGCTTTCTTCATCAGGCACAGCTTGCGTCTGGGTGGACATCATGGCAGTGTGTGGAGCTGCACTCTGTTTAATCAGGCGACACATTACATGTGTTCCAGCTCTTTCATACTCCTGGTGAGGTACTGTTGTGGACTTTACAGTTGCTGAATGTGTCTGCATGGGGTAAACCCCACAGGGGCTGTTGTGGTCATTTCTAATGCTGATGAAAGATAACTGCAGAACCACAATGACCTCCTCTTAGCTAGATGTCAGAAAGCATGGACCATGCAATCACAAATAAAAACAGGACCCTCTCCACAAAGGGAAAGTGGCCTGTCTGGTGGACCACAGCCATAAACAAACTGTATAACAGATGAGGATACTAATGCAAGACAGAGCTACATCTCCAAAAGGGATGACAGCTGTGATTAGCAGTAGTAGAAAGCTACATTATGTCATAAAGACATGCAAGGTCAACTTGGGGACATAAATCACCAAAGACAATGAAGGTAACCACACTGCTTTCTTCAGTTATGTCAGACACCTGGTTGGGAACCCTCAGATATGCTCAGAGTTGGTACACAACAACATATATTCAAGTGACCTGACAGATATTGGCAACATTCCGGCGGACAGCTTCAGTGCGATTTACCCCCTCCCTCACCCCCAAAAGAAGATAGTTATCACAGCTGTATGTAACCTCACTGTCATCTTGGATGTCCATGTGAGAGCCGCACTCAGCAAAGACAAGTGCACAGCATCAATGGGACCTGATGGTATCCCCGGTTGCATGCTATGTGAACTCCAGAAGGAGCTGGACCCGTATATACGAATGCTATTTAACCTTAGCCTTGCTACAGGATATGTACCTGAACACTGGCGTACAGCAACAGTGGTCCCACTCCACAAAGGAGATGCCTCCACAGACCATGGCAACTACCACCACACAAGCTTAACCAGCCTTGTCTGCAAAGCTATGGGAAGAGTCATTATGGAGCTCTTACACAGAGACATTGCTCACCTACAGACCCTTGATCCCACCCAGTTCAGCTTTGTACAGGGCAGATCCTGCCTTTTGCACCTAGTTGACTACTATGCAACTGTCAGTAGGGCCATTGATGAGGGCTACACAGTCCACACAGCCTACCTGCACTTGGCTAAGGCCTGTGACACAATACCCCACTCAGGCATCATAGGCAGTCTCAACAGCTGACATATAACACCATATGTCACAGGATAGGTTGCAAACTGGCTAGGAAACAGAACCCATACAGTCAACATTGCAGGTGCCTTGTCGGATTCAAAGCCAGTCAGAGGTGGTGTCCCACAAGGATGTGTCCTGGGACCCCTCTTAATTGGTATTTACTTTTCAGATGTGAAAGCAAACATAGGAGGGTTGTGGCTGACAAAGTTTGCAGATGACTGCAACCTAGGCACCATAGTGAATACATCAGCCGGCACACATCCTACAGAATGCCGTCACAAAGACGGATAGCTGGTGCCAGACTCATGGCCTGAAACTGAATGCAACTGATGTGTAGTCATCCCCTTTGGGAGGAACAAAGTACCCACAGATCAATACATAGACAGCAACCCACTGAGCACAGTAAACAAATCAGACACCTGGGGACACGTGTAGATAGTGACATCTCGTTTGACACCCATGTTGCCAAAGTGGTTAGGAGGACTATCTATCTTGGCCACCTTATTATGGAGGGTTTTCCATCAAGATCATAGGAGGTCATTGTACCACTATACATCTCCCTTATCAGGCCCATGATTGAATACAGAGCCCCATTTGGTATGTACCTCACCCAGCACTTGCAACAGCTGGAGAGACCCCAAAAGTACCTTACCATGAAGATCAGGGGTCTCATGTCATATGCTTCCAGAATAGAGGAAACCCAGCTTTATTCAGTGTCATACCGCATACTTACAGGTGACCTATGCCTGACATACAAGACCATGTCCAATCAGGATTTGGTGGGCATGCTTCACTGCAAGCAATCCAAATCCACCAGAACCATGAGAGCTGCAGATCTGAACCTCAGCACATACATGTATAGGACATGCTGGAGGGACAGAGTCATAACTCAGGGCATCTCACAGTCTAGCAGAGTATCCCAGTTCATGTTGGACAGAGTCCCTCACTGACTCTCTTCAAGAGACATCTGGACAACTGCATATGAGACAGAGGCACAGTCATGTTATTCAATTACGTAAGGGGGTCATAATGTGTCACTACTAAGTCAGAGGCACAATATTCGGAATCTATTCTGTACACTTATTACCACTATAAGGGGTGGCAATAGCCACATCACTATGGCTAGGCATATACATGCACTAGGGCAGATAGCCTACTAGTAAACTATGACAGTATGAAACTATGGTGTTTGTGTAGGTACTGTCAGTCAAGCACTATGATGTAGTTTGGGGGGCTTGATATCTCACTGTATTCCAACATTGTTTTGTCTATTCCTTCTAGCATGTCTAGGGATCAGTTGCTAGTGTCCTCTCCTGCTCAGCTGGTGAACCTGGGAATATTGGGGCAATGTTACAATTGCCTCATGTACACTGACAACCCTCTCCTTCTCCCATAAAACACACATACATGTGAGAGATGCAACTATATAGCCAAAGTGGAGGCTGAGCTCTCTCAACATAGGACTAGCAAGACCAGAGAGAAGGTGAAGGTAACCACACACATCACAAACCCAGTCTCACATAGCACTATCACAACTTAAAATCATACACATAGACACACAAAGACATACTCGGAGGCTCTGATCAGAATTCTACCAAAACAGCAGCGGCCACCACAGCAGACACCCACACAACTGCCTCCACAGGGCACAGCACATGCAACACATAGACCACAGAGTCAGTGTGCCAAACAGTCACAGCCCTTCAGGCCAAACACAATGCCAGACACACTTGTCTTAGGTGACTCCATAGTCAGACACACTGACATCCCGCTCACCAGATCGAGTACGGAGGAAGTCACAGTAGGCTGCCTATCGGGCACTGGAATCCACCACATAATGCAAGCACTCAGGTCACTCAACTGCAAGTACAAGTCTGACCCAGTCATTATCCATGCTGGTGTGAACAACCTGAGATGTACCTCCCTGGACTACATGGAAAGAGACATAGAGGATCCCTCTGGTTATGTAGGCCAGGCAGGTATGACCCTGACCTTGAGCAGTATCCTACCTTCACCAAGTATGATGCCACATAAACAGAGACAAGATGATCAGCTGTAATAATTTGCTTAGACTATGGTGTCATTCAAAGGGGGTCCAATGTCTGTCTGCCTGGGATGACATGCTGGACAGGCCACGCTGATGTGCAAGGGATGGCTTGCACCTGTCACCCCTGGGCTTCTGGATTTCGGATGATGCTCTTGCCACCCCCATTTTGCCTTTTTTATGCAAAAATCAGATTCTACACCTACCACCTTAGAACACAGGAAAGGAAAGACACTAAGGGTAATGCTGCTCACTGCCAGAGGTCTCAACCTCAAACTGCACACACTCGATGCCCTTCTCAGTATGTAGCACATTGATGTCTGTGCTGTGCCTGAGACCTGGTTCACGGCTTCTGACAGCACCCCGGCACTATCATGTGTTACCTCATATCATGCATTCCAGCACCAAAATCCAGACAACACCAAGAAAGGAGGGTGGGTGTCCATATTCATCAAGGACACCCTCACCTCAAGGATGGTGGCAACACACGATGCATCGGACACCATCCAGGTGCCAGTAAAGGTAGGCAAGACTGCTCTGTAGTTTGTAGCATGTTACATGCCACCCTCTCAAACTCAGGTACCTCACACAGCTGTCCTGAAAACACTGGAGGGGATAAATGTATCTCAAAACACCATCATACTGGGTGATTCCAAGTATCCAAATATAGACTGGGGTCACTAATCAAGCCAAAACACTCTAACCCAAAGGTTCAAAGGGTTCATACACTCAAATGCCATGGAACAACTGGTCACCATCCCCACAAGTGGAGACAACATACTAGAACTCATCATCACAAACATGGGGTCACACTGTTCAACACCAGATGTATACCCATCATTGGTGAGATCAGATCATGGACTAATCTCAGTGGGAGTCCACATCACACCCACACCCCATATAGAAAAACAAACAGTGAAGACCTTCTCAAATGCCAACTTCCCATTTCTAAGGACTGGTGTGGTCTCTTTCAAGGCCCCCAAGCCAGCGGACACCATTACCCAAGCCGCTATATCACTTAAAAATGCCTTCTACCAGCACCTCCAGGACTGCATGGATCAAGCAATCACAAACAAAACAAAGACTCTTTGTACCACAGGCAAGCATCCAGTCTGGTGGACCCTAGCCATAAACAAGCTCTACAACAAAAGGAAGGAGCTTTTGACACTCACGTTGCCGGAGTAGGCCTGGGGCGGTTACTGCTATTAGGACAGAGGTGTGACCTGGTAGTGTCAGGGTGCTAATGTGGGCTTTGACCCTGTTTTCTATTACAACACTGTTATCCACATTATCTATACTGTGTGTGTTTACACTGCACGCATTTATACTTATGGCATTGGGTAGCATTACATCTAGGTTCCTATCCCTTGTGGTACCTATGAGGTAGGTTTGTGTTTTTTGTGGTTTATGATTAGTGAGGGTGGATGTTAGTCGGGTCCTCAGGTGTGCATATGGTACATGGTATTACATTACTTAACACATGGCATTCATGCCTCAGGTGGTGCTGCAGGGCTGCCTCTGTCGGATGCACATACTACACTCCCTGTACATGTTTGAAAGCAGGTTTTGTCATGTTAGGCATCCCTGTTACTATATGAGTGAGTCGGAGTGGGTATCAGTCCCAGTGTTCCTACTGACCAAGTGTATGTGCTATGCGTTGCCTCTTTGCCAAGGCCAGGGCATACTGGGCATGCCTCCTTCTGCCTACTGGGACAAGGTCAGGTTGTTCCTCCTCCGAGTCACCCTCTGCCTGTGGTGGCCTTGGCAATGGTGGGGGGATGTTAGGCCCAGCCCTGTGCTGGTCCTGCTGCAGCTGTTTCCGCAGGATCATATTATGTAGCATAGCACATATCATGACCATTTGGGTACATGTAGTTGGTGTGTACTGCAAGGCTCCACCAGATGTGTCTAGGCATGGAACCGTGACTTGAGCAGCCCAAACACATGCTCTATGACATTACGTGTTTGTGCGTGTGCCTCATTATGGCGTTCCTGTTCAGGTGTGTGTGCATTTCTGATGGGTGTCATCAGCCACGGCTCAAGTGCATAACCTGCATCCCCCACTAGGTGTCCGTGTGGGAAGTCCCCACTGGCAAATGATTGGTACAGCTGTGTCAGATGCCAGATGTGGGAATCGTGGTAGCTCCCAGGGCAGCCAGCACACATTCATTATTATGCCCTGGGCATCACACATGACCTGGCAGTTGATGGAGGGGTATCCCTTGCGGTTAATGTAGACTCTACCCCATTCACCAGCTGGTGCTTTGATGCGTACGTGCGTGCAGTCTATTGCACCCAGCACCTCAGGGTATCCCGCTATTTGCTGGAAGAGACGCATATTGCTGGCCACAACCTCACGGTCATTAGGGACATATATATAATCACCAACATGTGCTGACATGGCATCCAGGAACTGGTGCAGTACCCTGGAGGCTGATGCCTGTGATATCCCCATCATATCACCAGTTGGTCTCTGGAAGGTACCTGTTGCTAGTATTCTTAGGCCAACACATACCTTGGTTTCCACTGGGATGGGTTCCCCTCTGTTGGTTCTGTGTGTGAGATGTGGCCTGCACAGCTCAACAATCTGCTGCAGAAGGTCTCTGTCCACTCTGTCTACTATCTCCAGCTCATGTAACCCATGGTAGGTGACCCTGGGCCTGTATACTCTTCTCCTTCTCCTCACTCTGGGTTGTCTGTCAGCATCTGCATTTTCACCACCCTCAGCAATTCGCCTATGCCTGATTATAACAGCTATGGCAGCCCCTAGCATTTCTGCTCTGAGTTCAGCTTTTTTCAGTTTTCAATTCTGATAGCTTACTTTCTTGCAGTATCTCTTGTGAGAAACACCCTGCACTGCTCTTTGCAGTGTTTTAAGTGCTGGGTTGGGCTTCTAGTCTGCCTGCATAATTGCCTGCTTCCAATTGTTTCAACCAATTAACTCCAGCAGTATCCTCTGGCAGTTTCCCTGTATTTTCGTTGTTTCCTGTTTCCTCTCTGTTTCCTGAAGGGGAGCAATGTGCACACGGGCTTAAACACGCTCACAGTCACTTAAACATGCACACACATCCCTACACGGTGTTACATGTGCGCACACATCCTTACACGGTGTGAACTAGGCTGATTCATGTTAAAACGCACGCACACTGCCACCCACACGTGCACGCCCGTGCAAACCGTTGTAAATGGTTTGCAACACGCTCCCACATGTTGAACCTGCCTTGCAGCGGCGCTGCAGCATGCACGTATTTCAAGAAACTTTGAGTGTAGGGATAGCGTAAACCTTTGATTTCTTGACTTTCCTAGTGTTCTGTTTGGACACACCTCCCTCCCTGAAGTCTGTCTGTCATATTTCACCTTACATTGACCTCCAATCTGGTGCATTTGTATCTATCCTTCCCCCCTGTGATGTCACCTACCTCTTACTCTGTTCCTCCCCCTTCTCTAACTCTTACACTACTCAGAAAGTGCTCATTACCTATGTGGCAGTGTGATTCAGTATTGTAACCCTCATTTACATAGGATTGCCTAGTAATGACTAGTTACATGTCTTACACGGAGCTTCCCCCCCTTGACAACCACTAAACGGAGGCCATATTGTTTTGGTCTGCAAGTCCCTCCATTGACATTCAATGTAATACATAAATCCCACAATTGTGGGCTTATAAGCTTCGGTTTTAGTTTTAGGCAGCGCACCCGTTTGCGGTGTGCGCTCTTGTTAAACCTCAAAATCCCGTGGAAAAAAAAGTTATATAACATATTTTGCAACACTTTTTCATGCCAATGGCCACATATTTGGCCATTGGCATGCTATGTAACAAATGCACCCTTTATTTGGAGCTGACATAGCTCCGTTTTAATTTTGCAGAAATGTACTCAGTTGTCAGCTGAGTACATTTCTGCCTTTCGTCCGTTACGGACTGGTTTCTGCCGTGGATCGCTCAGATACCTCATTTGCATATCTTTGAGCTGCAAATGAGGTATTGGCATTCCGCCAGTCCGTGTAAGAGACGTGTTCGCTGTCTCTTACACGGAGATTTGGGCTGTTCCTGAATTGGGAGGCTTACACGGAGGCTTACACTACTCTTGAACTCCGTGTAAGCCTTCCTGAATCTGGCCCATAGTGCTTGTGTTTCTGTCTGCAAGGCTCATCACAATTTGGACTAATATTTAATGGAATACAACTGGTGTGAAACCCAACTTGGCCAGAAAAAATACTATTTTCAACCAATACTATCTGCAATTGTTAAAAGTTTCCCACCACAAAGTAATGCAAAACCACCAAATGAGCAATCCATATCATTACAAAATCAATGATTGTTGTAGTACAATGTGTCTTTATCAAAACATTCATCAAAGACAGTTAAGTACTTTACTGCTTTGTACTTGCTCTTAATATTTTTAAGTGCTGTTTATATTTTACAGTGTTATCTGTTGGGGTTGTATACTTTTAAGTTTAAGTGATTTAAAAGTTTGGGAATGTTTAGTCTGCATATTAGTGGGAGTACCAGGTAGCCTTGTTTTATTTCTACTTAAGAATCACCGAAGAAACCTAAGACTGTGCCATTGTGATTGCCCAGAGGGATATTTTTCTTTGCTTGTTGATTTCTTTCTGTCTGTATAAAGTTCTTGCATTTGCTTGATGACTGGCTTATTAACATAGAGCTCAGACATTATTGGCAACCATACTATTTGAATTATAACGTTTCATCTAATGTCTAGCCACATCCAAGCCATTTAAGTACATTAGTTTGCTACATTGCACTTGTTCTCAATATTTCAAAGTGCTG
>NC_056737.1:1422282014-1422287014 GCF_019279795.1 Protopterus annectens
CAGTATTAACAAGACATATAACATTTGTACACTGTCAGTTGTTTGTACATATGTTCATTACATATGTAGTGCAATGAATGATCACGCAACCATTTATGATGACTGTAGCAATACAGCCCTGTCTTCTGTTTGAATGGTGTTCATTCTTCACTTATCTGAGTAGTAATCTCAGACAAGCAGCTTGTAAGGCATTTTGTATCATTGTACTTAAAAATGCATGATAATATTAAATGCAAATATTATACAGTTTTCAACAAAGGGAGGGGAGTTTGGATATTAGTTAGCAGAAACTGATGAATGTATGCTGCTTACATCTATTTAAAACCTTGATATAATTACTTCTACACTTTGTAAGTGTAACCTGGGTGACACGTAAGGGAATCTGAAATGCTGTTGTGTTTTCCTTCTCCCTACCATTAATCATTCTCAGCTGCATTCCATTAACAACAAAAATACTGAATGAGTGCCTGCACTATGTTTACACGTGCTATATGGAGCCAAGGAGTTTGGATTCAGCAATTCTAATCAGTTCATACCTCATTTGCATCTTCACCATGCTAACAAGCCTGAATCTGTACTATAAAAAGGTAAATGTGTTGCTAGGAGAACCTGAAGGTGAGGAGAGTTGTATCTGTGGATAGCAAAGAAGAGGATTGCCGTTAGTCTGGATTTTTCTGCACAGAAAAATACTGATCGTGATATGGTATGATTAAATTTTTCAGCTAGCTACATACTCGATATGCTCACAGGTTACTAGGAAAATAATGTTATATGTTGTATACATGCGCACACACACACACACACACACACACACACACACACACATGTGTGTGTGTGTGTGTGTGTGTGTGTGTGTGTGTGTGTGTGTGTGTGTGTGTGTGTGCGCATGTGCATGTGTATCTCTCTCTCTCTCTCTCTATATATATATATATATATATATATATATATATATATATGCGACATCCCAACCCCATGTGCAAAAATGGGAAAAGGGGTTGAGAATGGATGGATGGAATTGTGCCCTTTCTCCAGTATAGTATGACTCCCAGAGGTGATTTTATCTCTCTCTCTCTCTCTCTCTCTCTCTCTCTCTCTCTATATATATATATATATATATATATATATAGTTAGTGTGGGTGTGGGGGGCATAGCCCATGACCTAGGTAGGTTTGATAGTGTGGTGTGTTTTAATGTTGTTTTGGGCAAGTGTACACTTGCCCTGGGAAAACTTACGTAGTTCGTCAGTTTACATTTTGTGATTCTCATCTCAGTATTCTGGTCTTCTGAATTCTAAAATTACAGTATTTAGAAGTGTGTATATATATATATATATATATATATATATATATATATATATATATATTTATTTTTTTATTTTTACATTTGTTGACTGGGCTAGTCTAACTGGATATATGTCCATTTTCAGTAGAGGCCCGGGGAGAAAAGCTTCAAGCATTAACAGTGACAAGTTTACAATATATCAAAAAAAAAAACATTTAAAATCACAGGACAGAGGCAACATTGGTCTAAAGAAAAAGACACTTAAAATCACAGTACAGAGGGAACATTGGTAAAAAGAAAAATTATACTAAACACAATATTAATATTGAGAAAGATGCAAAGGAGAGAAGAGCCTTTTATATTATCCTCATGCTAAGAAGGAATGTGTAGAGACTAGAATTAGAGGTCTAGGTTAGTGGAGTAGAGAAAGAGATGAGTGCAGGAAGGGGAAAGAGATGTCAGTCTGGGTTTGCACATTGACAAAGTCAGTGAGTTTTAAGATGTTCTTTAAGATGTTTTTTAAATAGAGAAGTAGAAGCAAGGGTTGATATTTCAGAAGGTAGCTGATTCCAGATTTTACCTGCTGTGTTTGAGAAAAGTGAGTCACCAGCTTTGTTGTTAGATTTAATTGAGGAAGCTAGGAGCTTATTAGCAGAGCGAAGTGTAGTCAGATTTTTGTATGGTGTAATCATATTAGTGAGGATAGGGGTGTTGTTGGGGTGGTGTAGGATCTTTTGGGTGATAAGTAATTGTTGAAAAAGTATATGGTTCTGTAATTCTAGCCATCCCAGTTGTTTGATGTTGAGGCAGTGGTTTGTTTTAAAGGGGGAGCAAGTGATGAATCTTGCTATGCTATTATAACAGGTGGAAAGTTTGGAGAGGTTGTTTTTAGATAGGTTAGTATATATAGCAGAGGCTTAGAAAAGGGTAGAAATAAGATGCGTCTGGGCAATAGTTTTTCTGGCAGAAGGGGTAAGGAAGGGTTTAATTTTATAGAGGGTCCCAAGTTTTTTATTAACAGACGTTATAGTGGAGTTAATGTGGTCATCGTAGTTGAGGCGATTATCAATTGTTACACCTAGTAGGTGGGTTGTGGTATCTGGGGATATGTTGGTAGCATTGTTAGAGGTTATTGAGAAGAATGGATGGGGTGATTTATGAGTTGGAGTAAAAAGCAGTAATTTTTTTTTTGGGATTTAGGAGGAGGCAGTGTTGCATAAACCAATTTTCGACATTATGGAAAACAGTTTGGGTGAGAGACTGGAGAGAGGTTATGTTCTTAGCTGTGCAAATTAAAGTAGAGTCATCTGCATATTGAATGCAGGTGGCTTGTGGAATGTTTGTGTGTAGATCATTAATAAATAAGGAAAAAAGAAGGGGACCTAGTATAGAGCCTTGGGGTACTCCAATATTTACTGGAAGTAAAGCAGACAGATTGTTATTCCAAAGTACTGCTTGCTGTCTGTTTTCCAGATAAGACCTAAACCATTGCAATGCTTGTGGATTGAGTGAATTGGCTTTCAGTGTGTCTAGAAGTAAGTTATGGTTAACCATATCAAAAGCTTTTGACAGGTCAATAAAAAGTGCAGAGGAAAAAGAGTTATTGTTACGATTTTTGTTTATAGAGTCGGTGAAGGATAGCAGGGCAGTCGTTGTGCTATGGAATGGCCTGAAGCCATGTTGGTAGTTTGCCAGTAGATTATTTTGTAGAAGGTGGTTAAGTAGTTGTTTGTGAATACATTTTTCCATTATCTTAGCTATTGGGGAGAGTAAGGCAATAGGCCGAAAGTTAGAAAGTTCAGTAGATGATCCACCTTTATGTAGAGGGATGATGTGGGATACTTTCCATAAGGTAGGGATTTTGCCTTCTGAGATAGTTCTATTAATAAGGATAGAGATGGGATAGTCTATGGCTTTTGCGGCAAATTGTAGGTATTCAGCTGGGAGACAGTCAGAGGAAGGGGTGCAAGGTTTCAATTTTTGAAGGAGCCTACAGATGAGAGATGTAGGTACAGGTTGTATTTGAAAGGTAGGAGATGAAGTCTTAGAGGTATTTAGAGGGGAAGCAGTAAAAGGAGATAAATAATTGGCTAGAGTTAGAATGGCTTCTGTGAAGTAGTTATTGAAGGCATCAGGAATCTTTTTGGAGTTGGTATGGTTGAATTCTGCAGTGGTAGGAGTAGTAGAGTGGCCTGGGTGAATAAGTTTGTTAATCCCTAACCAAAATTTTTGTGGAGTTTGTTGACTGGTTTGTTGGAGGTGAAGGTAGAAGTCTTTTTTGTCTCTAAGAATATCTTTCTTGGTGGCATTTCTTAACTGTTTAAAGTGGAGGTGATCTGATGGGCATTTGGTGGCTCTCCATTTAGCCCAGATCTTGTTTCTGAGGAGCATCTTTTGCCTTGTTTGTTTTGTGAGCCATGGGGCAGATTTGGTTCTTATTCTAGAAGAGCGATAAGGCGCATGGGAATCTAGGATTTGAAGAAATTTGCTATTGAAGTAGGTCACTGCTTCATCAAGTTCAAGATGAGTCATAGGTGACCAGTCACAAGCTTGTAGTTCAATTAGGAAGCTGACAGGGTTAAAGAATTTTTTAGAGCGGGTGGTTTTGAAATTATTAGTTGTTGGGATATGGACTTTCTGTCTTATAATGTAGGTAAGCATATGGTCACTGATATCGTCAGGAAGGGTTCCTGGTTTATAGGTTTCAGGGTAGTTATTAATAAGGATCCAGTCAAGTATGGTTTCCTTACTGCTAGGTTTGTGGATTCTAGTTGGAGTAGTTATTATTTGTGAGAATCCAAAGAGATTTATGTGATTAGTAGGGTTAGGGGAGCAGCAGGTAGACCAGTCAATGTTAAAGTCACCCAGTACAATGATCTCCTGGGGTGGTTGGGTAGAGAGATAACTAAGTAAGTTTTCAAGAGTACTGGTATTATTACCAGGGGGGAGATACATGCAAATTATATAGATAGATTTGGAGTTATTGATTTGGAGTTTAGCAGTCAGGGTTTCAGACTTTGTATCTAGTGGTGGGAACACATTAAAGGGGGATATTTGTAGATTAGATTTATAGAGAATGGCTATGCCTCCACCTTTTTTGGTTTTACGGTTACATCTGAGGATATTATAGCCAGGAGGGGTTATTTCCTGGTCTAGAGTGGAAGGTTTTAGCCAAGTCTCTGTAAGACAGAGAATATCAAATGAGTGCACTTCAAGGAGTGCATGCAGATGGGAAATTTTATTATTTATACTTTGAATGTTAAGGTGAGCTATAAGGAGGGAAATAGGTGGTTTAGTTAATGTAGGGATCACAGGCAATGTTAAATTGTCTAGGTGATTGTTATGGTTAGTATTGGGGCCAGGGTTTGGATGGATATCACCATCTAGGAGGGGGTGTTGCTGGGGGCAATGTAGAAATTTAAGGATTTTATGGAAATTGATAAAATTCTTTTTGATAGTGATGTAAGTAACATGGGTTGCTCTGTGATATTTTGGTAGTATATAGTTAGAGGTACAGGTTTTGTTACTGTGGCTAAGGTAATAGATGAAAGAAGATGGTAACGTTTGCTTGAGGTGTTGGTTTTGTTCAGGAAGAGAAAGATTTTCTAAGAAGGTTAGTGAGTAAGGTATTGTAAGAGAGGATACTGTGGTAGTTAAGAGTAGTATGTTTGTGTAAATAGTTTTGTGGGTTGGGGCCATTATAGCAAGTAGAAATGAGG
>NC_056737.1:1422292014-1422335440 GCF_019279795.1 Protopterus annectens
CAGCTAGTTAAAGTCTTTTTTTTCTTACAGACAGTGTCAACATATTTAAAACTTTGGAATCAGCTATGTGTTTCTTATAAACAAACAAAATTCTGGATCAAATAGAAGAAATGTACTGGAACAATTGTTCTCTGAAGAGACATGCAGAAAAATAAATGGGTACAAAAGAACTACCAAGAAAAATAAATTAAAGGACAAATACATATATGTTCTTTTTTAACCTAAACAATAATCTTATAGTATATCATATATATTTGGTGCTACTTATATGGTAAAAGTGATTTAAATTACTACTTTATAGCCTTTAACATCTTATGTTACTTAGTGTAAACTAATGTTTAACTTTTGATATAATCTAATATACTCTACCTAATATAAATAATCCCTTTAACTAATGTGTTTTTTCTTCTTTCCTTTATTTCTTTTCATTACTTTCATTTCTTTTCATTCTACAGCTACTTCAATTCTACAAACATTAACTATTTATATGCGTATATAAGTTTTTGCTTGAAATACTGATGCCTAAAATGCTATTACTTGTCTCTCTACACTGCATCTTAGTAATTGCTATAGAGCTTTAACTGGGTATTTTGAAATCACATTTTGAAGTTTTTTTTATCCTATGCTTCTTGAATGGATGCTGTGCCCTGTTTGATGAGTGGCTCATTTGCACTGTATTAGTGGTGCTGACATCAGTATAGGCTGAGCGACTTTTTATGAATATTGATTGTCTACAAGTCACTTTGCAGTTTATATTTGCAGCTTGTGTGAATGCACAGGTAGTGGGTTTCTCTGTAAGATCTGGGTTTTTATGTGGAAGCCATTTTGGCATGATTTTTCATTCTTGATAGGGATTGCTTAACTATTTTAGCATGTCTGCTGGCCCTGCTTGTTTTGGAGTCCTCAAGGAATATGAGTTTTAAATATTAATTTTAAGATGTACCTTGAAGCTTCTTTTGTCTTGTTCTTGTTTGGAGTTGTTTTTCTGTTTTTCTGTCTTCTTGCCAAGGTCACTAGTTGAGTGGTTTCTTCTTTCTTTTCTTTAACCTGGACGGAAAAGCAATGACATAGTAGCTAGATGTCAAAGGTTAAACTAGCGGTGAAGCTAGTAAACATTAAATTAAATTAAGTGACCTCTACATTTATTAACATGGTTCAAGTTAAAAAAAATCAGCTATCTTTAAATAGATAAAATATTTTTTAAGTTAAAACTGAAGTGCTCATATGCAATGAAATGTTTGTCTATGATTCTTATAGCAAACAACACATATTAAAACTGAAGTGCTCATATGCAATGAAATGTTTGTCTATGATTCTTATAGCAAACAACACATATGCTGGTAACAAAACTCTGGTTTTATGTTATTTCTCACCTGCATAATATTAATAACATGGTTTTGATGAAGCATTTTTGTTATATTTGCAGAAGATGAAAGCATTAATATCTCACATTCAATGATGAGAATATGATGAAAGAGGAGAAAAGGTAAGTATCCAGATTTATTGTACCTGTCTTTATAACTTTATTAGTAGTTGTATTTTTAAAATGTTTTCTCATATTAACCAGTAATACAATGTAATACATGCAATATGGAAGCACATACAAAGAGAAAAGGCTGAATCCTAATTAATTACTTCTCTTTGATATGGAGTGAAGAGTATATGATAATAACTATAGAACATTTGAAGTTGTCAGTGTAACATATATGTTATAAGAAAAACATGAATGATTACATTATAATTTTGTCAGTGTTTACCTCTAATTCATTTTCTGAAAGCTGCCTTTTCATATTATCACTGTAATTTATATGTCATTGGTTATGATGTATTTCAATATAATGTTACTCATACATTTATATTATTTGACTTACTGTACACCGAAAACCTAATTTAAGTTCGAAAGTCAAATATTTTTGTTATAAATTTGATTCGACATTAGAGGAAATGTTGTTATAAATTTGATTCGACAATAGAGGGCATAGATAAGAATTGCAAAATGTTTAATTAATTTTAATAATTTAATTAATGTTTAATTAATGAAAGAAATAAAAAAATTGTGTTGAGGGGAGGGGAGGGTGTAAATTAAGGGGAAGAAATTACATGTTCTATTTTAGTATAGAAATGATAAATTACATATTTGCCATTTAATTATTAATTAACACATAATAAGAAATCTAGAATTTAAGAACTGCATTTACATAAGTAATAATTGTTGGCACAACAATGGTTGTGAGTGGCATTGTTTCCTGAGGTTTAGTTGGCTTGAAATGTGAGTACTTCTTTCATTGTTTTCTAGGTAATAACTATAAATAAAGTGATTTGGTAATATCATGTTAAGTTATCCTTTTATCTGTTCATTTTTGAACATTATCATAAGACAATAAGTAGAATCTAAAATTCATTAATGAAATTAATTTAATAAGCAAACTTTTAGATGAGCTTAAGTTTCAAATAGACATAGAGTGGATTAGTTTTGGGTGGAGAAGTTAGGGAATGTTTGAATAGTTATGCTATTCAAACATGGGGTGTTAAACCCCAAAGATTGTGTGACTTAGTAATCATTTCAATGTTTAGTACTTCATTTTTTTTTAATTAAGCATAACTTGGTTTATATAAATATTAATAGCTTAAGGTCGACTAATAAGCATATAAAAATATATTCAGTCAAATTTGCAAATAAATTATGTTTTAAATGAAGTGATTTGTTTTTGTTGGGAATACAACTATACTTCTACTGAGGCACTGTATATGAAGTGCATTTCTATCACATAAATGGTTTGAATAACAGTTGCAAGAGTGGTACTCTAAATAAATACTTAAGGATGTTTAATCCCCAAGTCATATTCTTTTCTAACACACTTAATACAAGAAGATATTAATAGACTTAATACAAATAATTATTCTGTACTTGTTCATTCACATTATAAATAAATGAAAAGAGCTATTGCAATCTTATGGAAAAATACTGTTTAAATGCCTAAAATGTTAAATACATACACTGATATACCTGGCATGCTCTGTTTGTAACTTTGGAAATAAAAGGGTGAGTATACACTTTAATGAATGTTTGCTGGATTCTTGGATTAGGAGTTAAAGTAGTTAAACAACAATTTCAAGAGATCATAAAATGTTCTAAAGGGAATATTAGATTAGTAGGTGTCTTTAATTGTATTTTAAATTGTTGTGATACTAATGCAACAAATAAGCATAGGAAGCCAGCATCATCTTGGGCATTAATACATTTCATAAATATGTTTAATATAAATGACATAAATTCATTAATTTATGCATTTTTCACATAGACGTGGTACTCAATTTAGAATATGTTTCAGGTGATATAATAAAACAAAGTTAAAGTTGTCTCATGTCCATTATTTGACCATAATGCCATTACCGTTGCAGTGATGATGACTGCTAAAAATATTTCTATCAGCAGCATTCCATCATACAGAACTAATTTAAAAGAATTTAAGGCATTGTTTAATAATGAAATTCAATTCATATAAATGTAAATTTAATTGAAGATACATCTAAAATTTATGTGCAGGATCCTCTCAAATCATAATTACATAGTAAAATTATATCTTGGTACATAAATAAGAAAAAGCAATAGGATAAAGAATTATTAGAGCTACAAGTGAATATAGATAAACTTAAACTAGATATTCAAAAAGGTAAAAAAAAATAGAGGAACAGCTTGACAAAACAAATAAAATATATTTGGAGAAATTACATCATAAAACCATGATTAATTTAGAGAAGATTAAGATGAATTCCTATTCTATGAATCCTAAAAGTCAACATAAATTAGCAAATAGAACAACGAGGATTATTAAAAACAATCAAAATAAAAAACAAAAGTTTACATTACTGGAAGTAAAAAGAGCATTGCAGATTTAAAAGATAATCTAGAGACATTCAGAACACATTTTAGCTTGACTAAGCTATATAGTCTAGTAGTATAATCACAAAATGCAATACATATTTCTTTAAGCAGCATATAAAAAGCAAACTAAGTAAAGACCATATAACATTAATAGATAAATCTATTTTAATGTATGAACTTAAAATTAAATAAACATCCTGGAAATTATGGCATTGTTCCAGAACAATATAAATTATTACCTAAAGACACTTTGTCAATATTATAAAGAGTATTCAAATTACTTAAAGAAGTCAAAAATATTCCCCCGTCTTAGAAATATATACCAATTCACCAACTTTAAAAAAATGACTAAAATGATAAAGAGTGTTCTTATAGGTATAGGCTAATTTTCCTATTAAATATCGATTATAAGATTTTTATGGAAATATATGCAAATAGAATATAGGTTCATAAGTGTTAAGTAGGCTAATGACCACAACGGCCTTTTTAAGCCTAGCCATGCATCCCAAATCTCTGATAAGTTCTGATAGCCTTGATAAGTGTAAGCATGTGCCTAGGAGTTGAATCATTTACAAGTTACCTGTGTCAATTAGAGACATAGGTGCCAAATCAGGGATGAATTTCCAGTTTCCCATCCAGTTGTCTAAGTTGCAATTGAATTGGTTTAGGGAAGAACTCTGCTTCAGATAGATGGTGAGCCTGTTCCATAGATGAGGTAGTCTCTGTGATACATACCTATTTCTCCAGCAAGTCCTATTTATATCACAGGCAAAATTTAAGTCTTTAGAATGGGTAAAATTCTGGTGCTGTTTGTTTTGAGTATATGCAGGAGGTCCATCAGAGTGGGGTCTGACATCTCCCTGTATGCTGGGCATAGATCTCCCCTCAAAAGCCTGGAAGAGACAAAATACAGGGATATGACCTTAAGGTGGTCTGCATAGGACATTTTACTTATGCCATGTATTCTTTTAGTAAGAAACCTCTGTGGAAGTTCCAATTGTTGGATATGCTGAATTCAGGGCTGTGTTATAAGTTTCTGTGTTTGCCCATACCTTACTTGGATAGAAGGAAGTTTCTCTGTTCACTGTCAGAGAGGGAGATTTGAGCAGCCTATCTGTCCCTGGAGGAGGGGTTTCAGCCCAGAAATTAGTAGTTTATTGGCCATTTTGGGCTAATTTCCTTATTTTTCATTTCCCTGCTATAAAACCCGCATTTGCGTGGTTTTGCGCTCCGGGCAGCACTGGTTAACTAGGGTATAACTATTCCCGGCTCCACAAAGTCTACTCTTCAATTTTTCCCTTGGAACTAGACAAACTTTCAACTTAAGCACTCACTCCATTCACTTCTCATACAGGCACTTGCTCAAAACTTATAGCAAGTACTAATAAACCTTAGCACTAGACCCCCCCATACTGTAGAGAAGGACAAGGCTCTCTAGTCGACCTTACCAGGCAATCAGTAAAACAGTTCACTGTACCTATCCAGGCATATCCAAAGGGCAGTTTCAGGTGTACTCTCTGGTCCAACTGGTGAATCTGGGCATTTTGAGGCAATGTTACAATTGCCTCATGTGCACAGACAACCCTCTCCTCCTACCACCAAACACTAATACGTGTGAGAGATGCAATTATACAGCCAAACTGCAGGCTAAACTCTCTCAACCCAAGACTGGACCAGGCAGTCAAGAGGAGAAGGGAATTACTAGCATCACACCACCAGTCTCACATAGACATATGAAACCAGCACCGGCAAAAAACACACATAAATACACGAAAACATACTCGGAGGCTCTTAATAAAAATCTGCAGAAGCAACAGAGACCTCCAAAGCAGACATCCAAGCAACCTCCACCCCCCAACACAAACCATGAAACACATACTTCACAAAACCAGTGTGCCACACAATCACAGCCCTTAAGGCAAAAAAAAATTACCCAACACACTAGTAATAGGTGACTCTATAGTCAGGCACACTGATGTCCCACTCACTAGGCTGAACAAGGAGAAGATTACTGTTAGCTGCCTGTCGAGTGCCAGGATCCACTACATAACACAAGCACTCAGGTCACTCCAGGACAAGCACAAATATGACTCTGTCATTGTCCATGTTGGTGTGAATGACCTGAGCCGTACCTCCCTAGACTACATGAAAAGAGACATGGAGGAGCTCTCTGATTACGTAGCCCAGACCGGTATGACCCTGACTCTGAGTAGCATCCTGCCCTCACCAAGAATGATACCATGGTATAGAGAAAAAATTATCAATTTCAACAATTGGCTAAGCTTCTGGTGTCATTCAGTGGTGATCCAGTGTCTGTCAGCCTGGGATGAAATGCTCGACAAGCCACACTGCTTCACCAGAGATGGCTTGCACCTGTCACCCTTAGGCCTTCGAATACTGGCCAAGGCTCTTGCCACCCCCATAGTGCCTTTTTTAGGCAAGAGTCAAAAGACAAACCCACCACTGTAAATAGCACAAGTAACAAAAAACTGAGGGTAATGCTACTCAATGTTAGAAGTCTAAACCTCAGAAAGCACACACTCAAGGCACTACTCAGTATGGAGAAAATTGATATATGTGCAGCAACAGAAACCTGGTTTAAGGCTCCAGAGAGCACCCCAGCACTACCAGGCTACAACTCATACTATACATTTCGGTCACAAAACCCGGACCGAAATACAAAAGGCAGGGGAGTATCCATATTCATCAAGGATACCCACATCTCCATGTTAGTGGCACAGCATGATGCTTCAGAGATCATCCACATGCAACTAACAATGGGCAAAACTGCTATTCAAATTATAGATTGTTACAGATCACCCACCATGTCCCAGGACCCTCATTCTGCATTCCTGGAAACACTGGGAAACATAAAGGTCTTACCAAACACCCTGATATTGGGTGATTTCAATTACCCAAACATTAACTGGGAGAACTACTCAAGTACAAACTCCCTTGCCCAACATTTTCTAGAATTTATAAACTCAAATGCCCTGGATCAACTGGTCAACACCCCCACCAGAGGTGACAACATATTGGAACTGGTCATCACCAACATGGGTGACTGGTGTTCCACACCGGAGGTCAACCTCTCACTGGTTGGATATGACCATAAACTAGTCACTCTGGATATCCACATTCCACCACCACCCCGGTCAAAGAAACCACCATGAAAAGCATTTCAAAAGCAAACTTCACGTTATTTAAGATAGAGGTGGGAAGTTTCAAAGCTCCCATACTAAAGGATAACGCTGTCTAAGCTGCAAAATCCTTTACTAATGTACTCTACAGGCACCTACACGAATGCATGGAATGTGCTATCCCAAACAAAACCAAGATTCACTCCTCCAAGAAAAGGAGACCAGTCTGGTGGACCCTTGCCATAAACAAGCTATACAATAGAAGGAGGAAACTAGTACAGAAAGGAGTAAAATCCCAAGGAGGGAAGACATCCCTGATCAGTATCAGCAAGAAACTATGTTCCCTCATAAAATCATCCAAGGCTAGCTTTGAAAAATTGTCATGGACTCCAAAGATAACCACAAGGCATTCTTTAGCTATGTCAAGAATCTAAGCGGCAATTCTTAGATCAGCTCAGTGTTAGTGCAGAATGGCACAAAACACACTGAGCCGACTAATATAGCCAATATCCTGGCAGACAGGCTCGGTGCAAACTTTAACCCTCTCTCACCCCCAAAAGGGCCCATAACTATACCAGAAGAATGTAGTGCCACTGAAATCACAGACACTCAGGTTAAAACAGCCTCCTCCAAAGCAAAAAACACAGCATCAGTGGGACTGGATGGTGTCCCAGGCTGCGTCCTTCATGAGCGCAAAGATGAACTAACCCATCACCTAAACACACTGTTTAAACTCAGCCTCTCCACAGGCTATGTGCTCACAGAGTGGTGCACAGCAACGGTTATTCCACTCCACAAAGGTGGAGCCACAACGGACCCCGGGAACTATCGCCCTATAAGCCTGACTAGCTTGGTCTGCAAAGTTATGGAGTGCATCATCATGTATATCATTAACAGAGACATTTGAAACCTCCAAAAACTGGACCCTACCCAATTTAGCATTGTTAAGGGCAGATCCTAAACCTGGTGGACTTCTTTGAGACAGTTACCAAGGCTATAGATGAGGGAAAGGTGTTCCACACAGCCTACCTAGACCTTGCAAAGGCCTTCGACATAATTCCCCACTCAGGTATTATAGACAAGCTCAACAGCCTGAACGTGAACCCCTACGTCATGAGATGGGTTGCTAACTGGCTCATCGACAGAACCCACATGGTAAGAGTTGTGGGAACTAGGTCTGACTCCAAACCAGTTACAAGTGGCATTCCCAAGGCTCAGTCCTAGGACTCCTCCTGTTAGGCATATACTTGTCAGAGGTACAGGAAAGCACAGGAGGACTATGGCTGACCAATTTCACAGATGACTGCAAACTAGGGTCCATAATTGACTCTCCAGCTGACACAGACATCCTCCAAAAGGGTCTCACTGAGACAGATACCTGGTGTCAAAACCATGGCCTCAAGCTAAATGCCAAAAAGTGCATAGTCATCCCTTTTAGAAAAAAGCAAAGTACCCACAAACTACCACATAGGTGGTAGCCCCCTAAATATGGAAGACATAATAAGGGATCTGGGGACCCAAGTAGATAGTAACCTCTCCTTTGATAATCACATTGCCAAAGTGGTTAGAAAATCATTCTATGTGGCCCACCGAATCACAAAAGGGTTTGCATCCAGAGCAAAAGAGGTCATTGGGCTCCTCTATGCATCACTCATCAGACCCATCATAGAGTACAATGCCCCATTTGGGATGTACCTTACAAGACACCTGCAACAACTGGAAAGACCAGAAAAGTACCACACCAAGAGGATCACTGGCCTCAAAAAGATGCCCTATGCAGCTCGACCAAAGAAAGTCCAGCTGTACTCGGTTGCATACCGCCTACTCAGAGGTGATCTCTGCCTGACATACAAGGCCATGTCCAACCCAGAACTGATGGACATGCTCCACCTAAAGAAAACCATATCCCCTCACGCCACTTGCTCTAGGGATCTAAACCTCACCACAACAATAAATAGGATGTGCTGGAGGGATAGATCCCTATCCCCAGAGACTTCCCATGCTCTGGAACAAGATTCCAATCTACATTAGGCAAAGCTCTTTGCTAACACTCTTCAAGAGAAACTTTGACGAGTTGATGGGAAACAGAAAGTTTACCCCAGGGATCACTTCAATGGCTCTGCTGAACAGAGGCACACGGAAATAATCTATGGGGGTGGCGAAAGCCAACACATTCCAGCTAGGCTTATAAATGCCTTTGGGCAGATAGCCTAGTACCTACATATGTATCTATGAACCTATGAGTGGTTAGGTACATAGCAAAGGGGACATTGTACTCAATGATAGGTCTGATGAATGCTGAATACAATGGAACAATGACTTCCATGGACTTAAATGCCATACCTTTGTTTATAAGTTGTGCAATACAGAATGATTTCCTCACCACTGTAGACAAATGATGTTCAAAGGCTAGATTACTATCTATGTGTGTCCCTATGTCCCTGACTGCTGGGACAGCTCTAATGTATTTGTTGTAAATATGATAGTTACCAGGGATGGATGACTTCCCAAATTATACTATTATGCATTTCTTGGCATTTAGCTTTAGTCCATTGTTCTGACACCAGTTGTTTGTCTGCATCAGGCCCTCATGGAGAACATTTGTATCAGTGTGAGATTCAATGACAGATCCCAGTTTAATGCAGAAAAACGTAAAACAGCGACCAACAAAAGAAGTGAATAAAATCAAGTCTTTACTAACACAAATATCCAAAGCGCTTTTCGACAAGCCCAATTCTTGACTTCTTCAAAGGAAATGACATAACATTGACATCCACATTAATATAGTTACATAAATTATTCAATTAGCTTAGGAGCAGCCTGCCTCAATCAACATCAAACAAGTGTTAAAGCAAACCAATACTATATACTACATGTACAATCCTACTGAGTTACTTAAAACCCTAAACAATATGCCCTTATAAGTATTTCCAAATGGACAAATATGTAATGCATAAAGTGTGTAAAAAGAATAGTAAAGTGCATATATGTATATGAAATATCATCTTTTAAGATTCTTTAGTTTTAAAAGACTATCAATTGAACAGGTGTCATTTATCCCAGGATGGCAGTAATTATACAATCTCACCTGCCATAATAACTCTGTTTCTTCTAGTTTTAAAGGTCTAGGTCCTCCTCTTTGATCCATAGGGGTATGATCAATTGCTGTAAATTTAAAACCGTGGTTAGGATAAATACTAATATGTTTGGCTAGAGCATTCTCCATTTTCAAATTTTTAATAGCATATGTGTGTTCGTATATGCGATCTCTCAACCTTCTCACAGTTTTTCCAATATAGAAGGCCGGACATAATTTGCATCTAGCCAAATATATTACAAATGATGAATTACAGTTTAATTTAAAACCTATTTTGTATGTAAAATTCCTAATACTGAAATGTGTACCCTCCTCAATGTATTTGCAATAATTACAATTCTGGCATTTATGCATGCCTGCATTAAACACTGATCCAGCTGTTTTTACTTCCAGAATGTTTTTCATATTTCTACCCCTCCTGTACACTACTTGAGGTTGACACCCCACTTTCTTGTAAATGTCCGGGTGAAGTTTAAACAGTTCCCAGTTCTTAAGAATAATATCCTTACATAAACCACTATTTAAATTAAAAGTAGTGATGAATGCAGGTGTTAATAAATCCTCATCCGGTACATCTAAAGTTGTTTCACAAACTAAGGATGTGTTCATGTCCACAGGTACATCAAATTGCACATTCAAGTCAGGGTTGTTAATGTGGGGAATGCAAGGAATCTCAGATCCATTAATACATGTAATAGTATTCTCCGCCATTGTGAAATTCGCACAGTTGTAATTAACACCTGGCAATAATGGTGTATACACTTTACACAGTCTTTTTGCAGTCACTTCTTGAATCAACTGATCTAACATACCATCAGGGTATCCTCTTGCAATAAACATATTCCTAAGTTTTAAACACTCATCATTGAAATCATCATCCAATGTAATCATTCTTGCAGCCCGTACCAGTTGACCCTTAACCACAGATCTTTTTTGTGAGAAAGGATGGCAACTGGTAAAGTGCAAGAAAGTGTTGGAATATGTCTTTTTACAATGGATTTTAGCAGTATAACAGTTGAGCGTTAAATCTTTATTCAACCATACATCTAAGTATGCAATGTTCTCAGTAGAAAATGTGGATGTAAATTCTAAAAAATCTGTACTTTGATTGAAATAATGTAACATCATTGTGGCTTCACTTTCTGTGATATAAGCAAGTATAAAGATATCGTCTAGGAAACGTGTGTATAACTGGATTCTTTCATAGTAAGGGTTTAAAGCTGAGAACACATAATGTGACTCCCAGTAGGCCATAACCAAGTTGGCTATGCTGCCCCCACATGGAGATCCCATAGCGACACCTACTTTTTGTTTGTAGAAATCGTCACAAAATATAAAAAAGTTGTAAGACAGCACCAAGTCTCCTAGTATTGTTACCAAGTCTAGTTCTCTATCTGGTGCATTATGTTTCCTCAACATAAAACGAACCCATTCTAAAGCTGTATCCTGAGGTATACTGCTATACAAATCCTTTACGTCTATTGCTATAAAATTAGTTTCCTTGTCAAACGAGACCTTACTAATTGTTTCCAAGTATGACCATGAGTCCTTACAGATCTGTCCTTCCTTACGAACATACTTCTGAAGGATAGAATCAATCACCTTTGCACAGGTATATGTAGGTGATCCCCTACTGTCAACCAATAATCTTAATGGTGGATTGTCAATACTTTTATGTATTTTAGGGATACCGAAGACGCATGAAAATTTGGGATAAGATGTAATTAAATAGTCATGCGTCTTCAAATCAATTTTATTTTCAATAAATAAATCCTCAATGGTGTCCTTAATAAGCTTGTAAGCACTATTTACTTCAGATCTAGAACTGTGGTCATACTTATCGGTATTTAAAATAGCATACATCCTGTTCTCATAATCACTATTGGTAAAAACCACTAATCCTCCCCCCTTATCAGGTTTACAGAACCTTAAGTTCTGAGTCCCTAAAAATTCAATGAAGTCCATTTCCACTTTAGACATGTTATTAGTGCCGTAATTATGGACCATGTTGTTAGTCATGTGCCTCAAGTCCAATTCACAACACCTCTCAAACACCTCTAATACTGGGTGTAGGGGAGGATTGAATATACTTGGAACATGTAATTGGTTAGAACCCATGAAGTCCCCGTGGTCACCCAACAATATTTTAAAGTTCAACTTTCTGACAAATAATTTAACATCTAATATAGTATTAACAATATTCATAAATTTTGATGGTACAAAACTGAACCCCTTAGAGAATAGTGCAAGCATCTCACTATCGAATTTGACATCACTGAAATTGTACAGGTTAAAATCACCTGAGTTATTTTTTACAATTTCAACAAGGGGCAAAAAATTAATAGATGGAACCATAATATCATCTGTCACATTCAACTCTAAACTGTTGTTATAAAGTGTCCCAATGTCGATGTTGTTAATGTTGGAAAAGTCTGTGTATGTAACATAATCGTCATTGTCCAAAGTCTCTGCATGTACACATGAGCCAAAATTGACATGGCCCGAAACTACTGATTGTTCCCCCACCTCGGTGCAAATCTCTGCTGGTGCGGATTCTTGTTCTTGGGTCTGGCACCTAAAAAAGAAGAAGAAGTAAACCCCTGATTCATATTGTTAACATTGCTTCTCGAACGATAATTACTGCCGCTCCTTAACCTCTGACTCCATGGTGTACTAGTATGTTCATTAGTAGCATTAAAATCATCAGATCGATCGCCACCATTGTGCCTACCATCACTAACACCTGTATGTCCAGCATCAAAAAATTGAGATGGTAAAGGTTCATTATGGTTAATAGAGTTGTTGTTGGTACTAAATTGAAACAACCCATTCTTCCAAACCTGCCCATTAGGTGGTTTAGGATAAGCCATACCAATCCTGTATGCTTCAGAATCCCTACTCAGTTTTTTGAGTTTTTGCTGGTACAGTTTAGACAGATGGTCATCTATGTTGTCAAATGTCCGTTCATATTCAAACTTGTGTCTGTTAAATTGAATGTCAGTGGATATAGAGGTATTCAGCATTATCATGTGTTGAGATAACTCATCAATCCAACAATTGTAATGCTTCACAAACAAAGCCAGTAACTCTAAACCTTGGTTGTCAAACAAGTTGACTAGCTCTGTATGAAAAACAGAACCAGCCTCTAGTCCAGTTGGATAAGGTGAACGTCTCAGACCTTTAGGTATAATCTTACGCACCAAGCATTCATTAAAATAAGCCACTTCAAGTTGTAGCTTTTTAAGTTTCAAAAGGCACGCATCAAATGGGACAGCTCTAATGTATTTGTTGTAAATATGATAGTTACCAGGGATGGATGACTTCCCAAATTATGCTATTATGCATTTCTTGGCATTTAGCTTTAGTCCATGGTTCTGACACCAGTTGTTTGTCTGCATCAGGCCCTCATGGAGAACATTTGTATCAGTGTGAGATTCAATGACAGATCCCAGTTTGCAATCTTCTGCAAATTTAGTCTGCCAGAGACCACTGACATTGGCATTGGCACTGCGAAGTAAATGCCAAAAAGGAACGGTCCAAGGACAGATCCTTGAGGAACACCGCTTACAAATGGCCTCTTTGTAGAGGTGGACTCCCCAATTCTAACTTCCTGGGTTCTGTCTGTGAGCCAGTTGGCTATCCACAGGGTGACATATGGGTTTGTACTGAACCTCTTCAGTTTGCCAACACTGCCTGAGTGGGGGTATTGTGTAAAATGCATTGGCCAGGCCAAGGAAGGCAGTGTGAATGATTTTGCCCCCTTTGGTGACCTTCTTAAAGAAGTCCACCAGGTTGAGTAGGTATGATCTGGCCTTGACAAAACCAAACTGGGGTGGAGCCAGTATCTGGAGGTTTATTACATCTCTAGCGATCATCTCTATGATAATTCTTTCCATGGCTTTACATATAAGACTAGTGAGTCTTATGGGTCTGTGGTTTCCAGGGTCTGTAGATGGCCCACGTTTGTGCAGAGGGATTACTGTTGCCTTTCTCCATTCATGAGGCACAAAGTCTGTTTGGAGGCTACAGTTGAATAGTAATTCCAGGGGCCCTGATAGGTCATGTTTAATGCTATTTAGAAGGCATCCTGGGATATTGTCTGGGCTCATTGATGCAGTGTGCTTGGTCTTAGAGACAGCATTAAGGATCTGTTCCCTAGTGAGAGTATGTGGTGTTATATTTGATATTTCCTGAGGGAAGATTGAAAGGGAGAGAGGGGTAAAGTTGGAGCTGAATTTATCAGCCAGGAGTTTGCTATATCTTCTGACTCAGTATAGATGGCTCCATTTACAATGATCTCTGCACACAATGTTGTATTGCCTTTGAGTTTGCGGACATAGCTAAAGAATGCTTTGTAGTCCTTGGCCTGGGAGGCTACACTTACCTCAAATTTGGCTTTGGTAGACTTCATTCTTCATCTAAGTTTGTTTACTTTGATGAGAATGCTTTAATCCTGCTGGGTGCTGCACTTCCTAATTTTTGCCATGATTTTCTTCCTTCTGTTATACAGCCTATTAACTTTGTGATTCCACTAGCATGGCTTGTTTTTTGAGTTAGTTCTATACTTCTTCTTGGTGGGTACAACTGTCTCTATGCAGCTATTAACATGCTAGTACAGGGTTTCTGTGAACAGTTCTGCATAGGCAGCAGTGTTCTCATGGTTTATGGAAGCTTGAAATTTTTCCAGGGTCTCACTTAATAGCAGGAGGTTAGCCTTAGAATAGTTCCTGAATATTCCAGGTTTAGCTGGGACTCCAGCTTTTATTTACTTCAAAGAAGAATATTTTGTGGTCTGACCTTATCAGGGAAGGCATTACAGTCAGGGGGTGTGTGCAGCAGTCTCCCATAACAGTGAGGACCAGATCCAGCATGGCTGCACCCCTAGTGGGTGCAATGAATATCTGGTCAAGGGAGTCTGTGTTTACAAAATCAAGGAATCCCTGTGCATGCATGTTTGGTGTCATATAGGATTCTCATTTAATAGTGGGATAATTAAACTCAGCCATGAATATGGCATTGGGTTGGATGGTTACTGTTTCTAATAAGTTTAAATACATGGTATGGGTTTCCTGGGTCATACAGGGGGGTCTGTAGCTTGCAAGGAAGTGGTATTGGATTTTACTTATGGTGATTTGAACATGGAGCAGCTCAAGTGCATTGTCCTGTTTGTCCAGTCCTGTTTGACCAACCTTGAAGCATATTTATTTTTTATGTAAATATGGACACCTCCAGCTTTTTTCCCTGCATGTGAAGTAGCTGGCCTAAATTTGTGGAAGACATTATAACCTTGCACTGATAGTATGCTCTCCATATTTCTAAACCATGTCTCAGTGACCACACAGATGTCAGCACTCTCTAGGGTAAAGAGAGCTTCTAGGGAGTGGAGTTTTTTGTTTAGACACCTAGCATTGAGCAATAATACTTTTAGATTTTCTTGGTTTTGATTTGCTATGTTGGAAGTACTTTTAGTATGGCATTGCCTAAAAAAGGCACTATGGGGCAAGACAATGTTTTAGCTAATACTCAAAAGCCTAGAGGGGAGAGGTGCAGACCATTCCCGGCAAAGCAACATGGTCTGTTGACCATCTCCTTCCATGCTGACAAATATTGAACCCTCTTAGAATGACACCAGAAACTAAGCCAATCATTAAAGTCAACCATATTTTGTTTGTATTGTGGCATCATCCTTGGAGAAGGTAAAATGCCTACCTTTGCTGATAGACGAAGATCAAACTGCTTTCATAATGAATAGAAACTCATATGACAATATTAAAAGAATACTCACAGTAATTGATTATTTTAATACTACAAAAGGAAGTTTGATTTTGGTAAGTTTAGACATCAATAGTGCCTTTGATTCAGTCCATTGGGATTTTTTCATTGGCTTAGAGGAATACAGTATTTCAGATAATTTTATAGGAGTTATTAAAATGCTTTATGAAAAATCTTTTGCTTATATAAAAATGGATCATATACTTCTAAGCCAATTACAATTACTAAAGGCACTAAGCAAGGGTGTCCTTTGTCACTGTTACTATTTGCTTTGGTGATAGAACCATTTGCTAATTGTATTAGCTCTAATGCTAATGTTAAAGGTATTCAATTCAATAATCATCTAAATTCTAAAATTCAACTATTTGCAGATGATATTTTATTAACTTTGAATGATTACAGTTGTTTACTACAAGCATTATTTGAGACAATGGAAGCTTTCTAGAAGATATCTGGACTTATATATGAAAAAAATGTCTTGCGGCTTTTTCTGGTTAGGAGTTGCCACAGCAGAACTCCATTCCGCTAATGATTGGCAGTGAATTTTTATGGTGTCAAGTTGCCAGCCCGGCACCCAACCTTCAAAGAAGGCACACCCACACATGCATGCACCTAATTGCATATCTTTAAATTCACTCGACTGTGAAGTGGACATGCAGACTCCGCACAGAAGATGCTCCAGCCAAGGATCGAATCAAATAGCCTCTTACTGTGAGGTGACAATGCTAACCACTGCACCACCATGGCCTAATATAATAATAATAATAATAATAATAATAATAATAATAATAATAATAATAATAATAATAATAATACAGAAATTATAATATGATGACAATACAACTAATATATTACTTTTAAATTGTAAAGTACATAATATGAATAAGACATTCTGCAAATATATTGTTCTGGATAATAAAAATAAATATGTAGGCATTATTATATTACATGATATTAATGATATATTAATAATTAATTACACTAATATTTTAAACAAAATAAAGCATCTCAAAGAAAAGTTTAATTTTTTCACAAAGAAATAGAGATTTTCCTTAATTAAAATGATTATTCTTCCAAAAATATTATATTGTGTATAAGTTATTTCATTTCCTCTTTCTAAGGAGTGTATATGACAACTTAAATTAATGTTGAACTGTTTATGGTACCCTAATAAGCCTAGATTAGCACTAAGTCACCACTTAAAGGACTGGACAATAGGGGGAAACTGGTCTTCCAGATATAGAAATATATGTGTTATCATCAATTATTAAGACAATAATGCTATGGATAAACTCTAATTATTCTACTAAGTGGAAACAAATACAAAAATTAACTTGGTTAAAGACAAGTTGCTCATTAACAACTCTATATAATAAAATATTATCCAACAATTTTCTTTGATTGGTAAAGGAATATATTTTGGAGAGCAAAAACAGACCTATATGTTCCAGATATATAACCAATAGATTAAATATATTCAAACATTTATGAATTAAAATCCAGAATGTAAAACATGGTCATTTGCGTACACAAAATAATTTAGCACTTTCAATATCTCACAGATGATTGAACTCAGAGAAAAAAATAGATTGGTATCAGTTAATGAACTCTGAGAAAATGCACTCTGTGGATTGTATTATGAATAAATATGATATAATAAGTGAAATGAGTTTAGAAATATAAGCCTTTAGACAATTTATTATTAATAAACTAGAGTTAATGCTTTTAAATATTACAAAATTCTGCTCCAAAATTTATAGAATTTATGATTATTTTAGGAAATCAAACTGTTATAAAGAAAGTGTACATATCTAAAATATATAAAGTAGTTAACATAGAAAATTATATTATAAAGATCAATTTGGGATAATTACAGATTAATTGATAATCAACCTCATAGTCAGGAAGATAAAAAAATAATGTTGACATCTTCAAACCAAACTACACTTTCATTGCAATCGAGGTTATTTTCCTGAAAACTTATACATATATCTTCTACTACTCCTCATAAAATGGAATTAATGTTTAAAAAAGATTTTGTATGTTGAAGATGTAAATTAAAATTAAACGTGGATTGGCAACATATGTTTTATGACTATATATTGCTTAAGTCATTCTGGGAAAAACTGATTTTTTTTCTGCAAACTATTTTTAAAGACACATTTAATTCAACTGAATCTTCATTTTTGATAATGCTGTCCTGGAAAGAAGGAAAGAGTGACTTAACTCATTAGTACAGATAGCACCATTCTGCATGTATCTGACACATGCCCACAGTGCTATAGCAAACCAACTCCTCTTCTCTATAGTGCCTGTAGTCTAGCAGTCTGCCCCCATATTCAAGAAAGATGTGCAAGCCTTTTCTTAAAGTAAACATACAAAAGAAGGCTTGTTAGATATCTTGCTTTTATATGTGCCAAATAGATAACCATTTGAAATGTTGGGACCTGCTAGAGTGAGTTCCAAAACACAATGACTGAACAGCTGAAAAAAACAGACTTACATATACTTAGTTTGAGATATTTCTTTGAATACTGCGATTTCTTCAAGGTATGGTGATATCAGAGTTGGTGTACACCCCATGTGGTGGTGTGTAAGAGAACTTAGCCCCCACTTGGTGGGTACAGAGGACTTACCACCCTTCAAAATACAAGCATGAAAGAGAAGATAGATTTTTAAAATTCATCACCTTCTGTATTTTTTTGTTTGTACAGAAACAATTTGAAATGTCAAGCAATTTATACACAGGTTTTTCTGTATGGTTACTAATCTCACTGTCCTGCTAAATCTGCTGAGCTGTAGCACGATCCCAGTACATTAGTAGGCAATATGCTTTATCCACCATTGAGTAATGACTACTCCTTGTAATGATAGCTTCCATGTATCTTTTTTTTTTATTATTTGGATGCACTCTGTCCACACATGCACAATACCATATTTGCACTGTTTCTAACTCATTGATAACTTTACTGCTTCACAGTAAATCAGTTCATGTCACATCTGTGCTTCTTTTCTTTCTAGACAATATTTCAACAATTTCCATTCCTTTTAGTTCCTTTATAGATTCATAGACTGGTATGAGGCTAATGACCCAGGGGGCCTTTTTAAGCCTAGCCAATTTTTTCCCGAAAGAATAATGATGTTCTGTATCCAAATAGGACATTAAGGGCCAGGCATTTATAAGCTACTTCTGGTCTCAGGGGACATTGGTGCCAAGCCCTGTGTAAATTTCCTATTCCTCACCCACTGGTCTATGTTGCACTTAAACTGAGTAATAGATGACTTCAGCTTATTGCATTGTACTAGGTTAGCAATACAGAATTTCTAGGATCATGTAAAAGTTATTGATATTGTTGAGGTAAAACAGCATACCTATCACCCGCATAGTGCAAGAATCATAGACAAAGCTAAAAATAATGGAGGGGGGAAAATGTATAAAAATCAAAGATAATTTTAAATATTCTTATCAATATAGAATTTTTCTTAGAATACTGGATTTTACCTTAGCATGCATTTTCGGAATGAATAAGAAGTCTGAAACTGAAATATCATCTGACATGAAAATGGCTATGATGCAGCATCTGTGACATTCTATGACATCAGGGAAAGTGCATGGTATGGATTGCCTACCACTCCTGTTTGCCTGCTCTTACATTTGTTCATTATTTTCTTTTCTTTTAAGTAGAATTATTTCTTCAGTTTGGGACGTTACTACATCATATAACTTGAGAACTTGTGCTTAACACTAAAATGTTGTGTGTGTGTGTGTGTGTGTGTGTGTGTGTGTGTGTGTGTGTGTGTGTGTGTGTGTGTGTGTGTGTGTGTGTGTGTGTGTGTGTGTGTGTGTATTATAGGTCTTGTAATGAGTATACATCTGTAAGCAACAAGCTAAAATTAATTAGATCACAATGAGATATCTGATGTATATACATATAATAAATTATCCATAATTGGTTGTCACAGCTGTGAGTTTGTGAGGGTGTTTGTGATGGTTTGCACAGAATGTGTGTGACAACAATGACATGAAAAAATATACTGCTGTGGCTGTTATGCATGTATTCATTCATTTGGTCACATTTCTATGCATTTATTCTGGCATCTGGTCACAATCAGCAATTTAAGGTATACAGTGCCAATAAAGTAGCTGTAATTGCTGGACACATATGTCTGTGTGTATGTAAGGAGGTACTGCAGTGTATTTGTCTGACACTAATAAACTGAGATGTGTTTCTGCTTTTCATGGATTTCATAGGTTCCACTTCTGCATGCACTGAGAAGGTGCAGACCGCATTTCAGAGGAGGCTTTTACATCATCAATCATTAATCAGCAACCATCATCCATCACCATCATCAGTCATCATCATCATCATCATCCACCCATATTTTCACATGTTTCTATGTGGCTCCAGGGTGTTGCATCAACTGTTACCATCTTTGTCAAATCAGTGCTACTGCTCTGTCTTCTATAAGGGTCATGCCTGACTGGTGAAGGTCTTCTCTCATGTAATCCATCCATCTCTTTGCTGGACACCCTTATTTTATCTTGCCATCTTTCTGTCCCTCAAAAATCTCCTTCACTAGATTTTTCTCAACTATCTTGCACATGTGCCCAAAAGGACTTTTTTGGCAAATTGTTTTGCTATTGGCAACCAACATACAATTCACTGCCACAATGTAGTGAGTGTTGTCATTTTGGAATGTCATCTTTGTGGCAGAGTCATTTGAAAGAATTGTGTAGTAGCATTACATGAGCACAATCAGAACAGCAGTTGTTTGTAAGTGGGATACTGTGATTTTATCCAAATGCATGACCTGCACACAATACTAACAATTTAATCAGGACTTTGCCCTGCAAGGAATTTATGTGATTCTTCACTGTGTTAAATGAAACCTTGCATAATGTTGGAGCATTTCTTACTGTTACCTGATGTCTAACTACTATCATGTTACAGACACTGATATATGTTTAGAAATAAATATAATATTTATAAATATGTTCATACTTCATGAAAATATTTCTGGCATTGTTAGTATAGTAGCATAGAGTAACAGCACTTCACAGGGCAGCTCACCACATATGAGTAACATATGTTTTCTCACAAATACATTTCCATTGCAAGAAAAGAGTGATTTCTTTTTATGCCAAGTCATATATATGTGCCATAGTAATGTTACTATTAATAATTTACTCAGAGTATACTTCATCATATCAAATGAAAGTTTACATAATGCTGTAAAAGTTGTCTGAGATACATGCTGTCTGCCTGTTACCAGTTTGCAATTATTAACAATTGTTTATTAATAAAATATGTATATATGTATCAATACTATATTTTTGTAAATAACTAATGCAGTATCCAGCTGGACGCATTGTGAAATTATAATTTACATGCCTTGTCACCATAGAGGTCAAGAATGGCTCCAACAGACTATGCTACATTCAAGAAATGTTATGAATATATGCTGTATATTGATATTTATAATAATAACTTGAACCAGAACATGTTTAAATGATATTCCATGATATCAAATGAAACCATTCAAAAAGATGGAAAATCGTTGCACTTATAGTTGGGGTCTAACTAGAACTGTTTTGCAGATGTTTACATTTTTTTATCCACTAAATATGCAAATATGCATACGGACAATAATTATGCAAATATTTAAGAAATGAAGTGAAATGTACAAAGCTAAAGGATCTCATCTGTAAGAACAAAAGTCACAATGATAGTTTGGAGTCTACTATGGATAGAGAAGTATTAAAAGTTATTTCTAAGATTATAATAATGGCATTATTTGTGTATTACCTAATTAGTTGCTCAATATGAAATCACCATTATGTGTCACTAACAAATTGATATCTACATTATGAAGAAGAGTGTGTGCTAAATGTGTCTAGTATTTTAACTTTTTTCTAACTTTTATAGTTTTTGAAATATATATACATTTGTATACATGTAGGTTGGAAAATTCTCTTCTCAGTATTTTAGCTCAAGCAAAAGCATTCCAGGCAGTGAATCAACAGATGTTAGGAGGAGTGAATTTTGACTCAGACTAGGTGTGAAAGAATTAAGTGCATGCAGAACTAGAACAGCAAGCTGAAGGGATCACAGGTTTGGAGGAGGTGAGTGAACCTCAATTAGAACCTGATAAGATTTTTGGAAGGGATAGTGAATTTGCAGGAAGGTGATAAAAAGCAAACTCTAAGATCACAAAGGAACATAGTCATAAGGTTAAGACAAATAAGAGAGAAATGTGGGTCTATAAAATAAAAATTATGGAGAAAAACATTAATGGAGGACACGCAGAACATTTTGTTTTGCTGCCAAAATTTCTATTAGGGCTTGCACGTAATGTAAATAGAAGACAAGCGATGGATAAAAGTTCTGAATAATTATTTTAAAGAAGTAAATAATCTAGTGCAGACAGGAGAACAGACAAAGGTTTTAGTGAAACCCATTACTTTTGAGCAGTTGGATGAAACATTTAAGAAAGCTGCAAGGAGGAAATTGCCTGGGACAGATTGTATTCTCTAGAGATAGATTCTCTTTCAACAATTTCTGCTGTCAAATATAACAGAAATTATGAATGGGGTGATAAAGTTAGGTAAACCCTCTCATAGAAAGGGGCAGTGATCTCAGCCATTCCAAATCTGGGCAAGGATTCACTGTTGGTCAGTGTATACATATTGGTATTTTTTGGCAAGACTACACCATTTTGATGGCAATAATTGTGTCCTCGTTGGTGGTACTAATGTTGCAACTAGTACACAGGGATCTTTATAGTTTTATAAGGGGCAGACAAGCATTTTGACAATGTGCTGAATACATTGTTATTTTTTCAGCATGACAAACAGATAAATGATGATAGTCAGCTTGTATCCTCAAAAAGTATTTGACAGGGTGAATTGGCGCTATTTGTTTATGGTCCTGAAGGAATACAGACTACCAAATGTAGTGGTAACTTATCAGTGATCAAATGTGAGTATAAAAGGAAATGCACAATTAATGGGTAACTTCTACATTGGATGAGGCACCAGGCAGCAATGCTTATTGTCCCTACTATTTGCATACTTAGGACCTGTGGCAATTGAGCTCAGGAGGCCAGAGATAGAAGGTGCAGGACTGGAAATTTCACAACAAAGCATTGCATGCAGATGATTTGTTAATACATCTGAATAACATTGAAGAACATTTGCAGAGGGTGCTTCAATTCTACAGGCATATGGCTAGTTAGTGAGCTGCAGGTAATGTGGGTAAAACTCAGGCAATAGCACTAAATTGGATACCGTAATGCATAGTATATGGCAAATACCTGTAGATGTGTCAAAGGAATTCAATAGCATACTCATTAACACTTATGCGGCATGGAATGTCTCACCTCTAGCAGCCTACACACATCTTACATTCCAGGGCATTTTTTGAAAAATAAAAGCATAAGATAAACAAATGTAAAAAATGTATGAACAATATAAGCTATTAAAACCATACAAATATGAATGTTGTCAGTAAGAAGTATTTTGACAGTGATAATAATCAGTGCATTCACTGTCTTTTCCATAAATATGTTAATATATAATAACCCCCAAGTTATATTTTTATAAACTTTATAGGTTCATAGATTAGTACTAAGCTAACTGCCCTTGTGATCCATTTTTAAGCCTAGCTAGTTATTCCTTGTGAGACTCAAATCCTGCACCTTGTGTTTGTAAGGCAACCACTTTAACCATTAGACCACCCTCCCAACCAACAAATTTTAATATCTTGAAACTGTACAAGCCAGGCATATATTTTTATTTTTCATTTGTTGACTGGGAAAGTCTGACTAGGCTCCACTGAGCCTGTTTTCAGTGGAGGCCCAGAGAGAAATGCTCCAGATGCATGTGTAAACCAGAGCACCTGGAGGAAACCCATGCAAGCACAGGGAGAACATGCAAACTCCACACAGAAGACACCCCCAGCTGAGAATTGAACCTCTTGCTGTGAGGTGACAATGTTAACCGCTGCACCACTGTGCCGCCCACATATTGTTGGTACAAACATAAGTGTTCATGTGACATCAAGAAATTCCTTTATAAACTGCATATTTATTGAGATATTTACAGATATATGAATAGATGTGCTTAATTGTATAATTATCAATAAAAATAATACTGGATATCTGTCAAGATATGCAACTACTGCAAATATCAAAGACAGTTTTATTTAATGACATCTGAGATTTCACTTAATGTCAGGCAACAGTTTGTAAGTCACTACGTTTTTGAAGAATGAACTACATATGGAAATATTGCTTGTTTTAATAATTGCTAGAAACAATAGTTCCAGTACAGCATGATATAAACCAGAATTGACAGTGAAGTGTTCTGTCTCTCATATTGATGTTTCACACCATATGCCTCAATAATATGTAAGTCTTTCAGTTATGAAAATATTAACAGAAATTTCAAATATCGATAGTAAGTATGAAACAAAGATTAATTTCTCCACTGCTGGGCATCCCAGGCTAACAATCTTAGTGTCATTTAACGCCTTGCCCTTGCTAATACTGCCTATTGTTAGCTGGTAAGTCACTTAGTTAAAGATGCCAGACCAAAACAAAGTTTGTGGATACCATAAGGCAGTATGGGTGTGAACTGGAAGTAAATAAAAAAGTGTTTTAGGCTTTTGTGAGTTAAGCCATTCTGCCATCCTTGGATTTGGAGCTGGGGCTAGATTATGAAATCCAGGCATTTTAGCTGTTTGTTCTGTTACTAAATTTATATAGTTTTCAAGCAGTCTTTTTTTTTGGGGGGGGGGGTTGTAGGGCTTGAAGCATATGATGATTTTATTTATTTATTTTGTAATGGGGGCAATCTAAACCTAGAGTGCATTGGAATCAGTTAACAAATCTGAAACATCTGTGGTGCCTAGCAGGGCCAGATTTGTAGTCCTATTTGAGAGCATCTCAAATGAGAGTCTATATGCTATGGTATACTTTAGAGGACAGACTTTTGTAGGATGACCTGGGTGGTTCAAAGATGTCACTGTTCAGAGTTGATCTGGAAGTAGCATTCTGGTTGCAGGAGACTCAGGTTCTGGAAGAACCTCGGGAAAATGTAGGAATAGCCTTATCTTGGATTGTGAATCACAGAGGTCTGTTAAAGCAGAAGTGCCAGTGTGCCTCAATTATAGTGAGGTTAGATGGGAGCAGACAATCACCAGATATTGGTAACAACTAATGAATGCACAGGTCTTATCTCTTCAGAGAGATTTCAGAAAATTCAACTGAAGCAAGGGAAATATTTGATTTACAGATGACTTAAGTATAGGCATACCTCTCAACTTCCTTGAACAAGAAATCTTGACAAAGCCTCAAATAATGGGGGAACAATTCCCAAATATAGGAATACATTTTTAATATTGATCTAATAAACTTAGAAAGTTGCTAGAATGAAATGATTTGTGTTAACATGCATTTTCTAAAGGATAAGGGTGGCACAGTGGCACAGCAGATAATATTGTCACCTCACAGCAAGAGGTTCCCTGGTTTGATTCTTGGCTAGGGTCCCTTCTGAGTGGAGTCTGCATGCCCTCCCTGTATTCACGTGGATTTCCTCTCTGTGGTCCTGTTTCCTCCAACATTCCAAAGACATGTAGCAGGTGGATTGGACACTTTAAATTGGCCATAGGTGTGAGTGTCTGGTGTGGAAGAATTACAGTGGCAGGGTTAGCCACCTGGTGGTGTGAACATTGCTTCTGTATAGATGATTGTCACTGTTCAACTGACACATTGACCCCATGTGCAAAATGAGAAAGGGGTTATGGATAGATGGAAGAAGTCTGAAACTCAAACATAAGCCTTTATTTAGTGATTTCAATACTCAGTTATTTGCCCACAAACTAAAAAAAAATATGAGGAACACCGTGTAAATATCAGGCAAAAATCTGGACAGCTGAGGGGTATGATCATATGCATGGCAGTAACAAAACAGAGGAAGAACTAAATTAAGATAAACCATAGAGAAGCAAATTACTAGAATACATTCCTTATACTGAGTGGGGACCAAAGAAAAAAGTCTTTCTTATCTACAAAGCAATCAAGGGAAAAAATAGATAAGAAATTGAAGAAAAGTTAGAAAACAAAACTAGAGAAAAATATCTTAGACTACAAATGGAAGGAAATTTACTGCATATTGGCAGAAGTGGCATAATCGACTAAGTTTCATATTTTGGCTGGAAATGTTTGCATACATATTTTTACATGCAAACAAGTTTAAAAAAGATGTTTTCAGGATCAGATCTATTTGTTGGAGATGTTGGGGAGGGTCCTTTTGCTGCTGGATACACATTTCTGGGAGTGTTTTAAATTGCAGGAGGTTAAGAAATACTTGAGAGAAGCATAACATCAGCTGTGGCTACAAAAGGTTCAGCTTTCACAGACCATGCTCTTCCTGGGTATACCAGATGAGGGAAAATGACATAGGGCTGAGAATATGTTATTCAGGAAATTATTGCCAGCAGTGTAAAAAAGCCATAACCTGGAATTAGAAAAATGCAGTAGACTTTGGAATCAATTTATCAAAACTGTGCACCAGAGATAATTATAATGGAAGGAAAACAGAGAAAGACATTCCCCGGGATTCATGAAGCTCGGCTCAAGGCCGGTGTAAGGCTTGCGCCGGCAGTGCAGTGAATAATCGGCGTAGCAGTGCCATATGCATAGTAATGAGTGCGCGCCGCAACCACAGACACATGCGGAGGGCACGTGAGCGAGCCCAAGTAGGATGCGGCCGTAGGCGTGGCCAAGCCGGCAGGCGATGAGCAACCTAAAGTGCTGACTTCCACAGGCTGCCTGCAATAGTAACCGCACCAGCCAGGGTCCGTGGATAATGAAACGTACGCAGACTATGCAACATAGTACCCATTCACACAAAACGGAGAACCAAACATTAACCCACGAAGTCCAAAGTGTACCCGTCCAAGGAACAAAGGATACGCGTAATACCGTGTCCGTCCCGCAATGCACTGTCAGTGGGCATACCCAGTGAAGGTGTACCGCCGCATGTCAGTGCGCCGCACCTACATAGAAGTAGCCACATGGGCATGGTCACCAGCAGTAGTGAGAGTACACAGCCGGGTAGCCGTGTCGATATAACAACAAGAAGGAAACTAGATACCCTAAACACAGACAAACATGTGCATAGCAACATGTACTACACCCAACAACGTGCCGTGATACACATAGGACGGCGTATGCCTAAGCGTAATATCCAGAAGCAGAACCCATGCATGCAAATGTAATACACAACAGCCCCGTCATAGCATGTAACCCGCACCCATGTACGACTGTGCACCCAACCCAGCTAGCAGCCTTGCGCAGCTACACACCTACACACAATGGGTATACCTGAAATGTAGTAAGAAGTATTGTCCTAGGCAGTGCCACGCGGGCAAATATGTACCCCACATGTTAACATCCCACCTCAGGTACAGATATCCAAATGGCTGCATGTGAATGTGTCGGCAGAATGTGTACATCCCGCATGTGGTATGGACCTGTTGAAACCCCATAGGCGTGCACATGCCACGGTTCCCATAACTGTACACATCTGGACAAGGCAGTATGTTCAGCCACCGTACTGATGATTAGCTATGCAGACATGTCAAACACAACACATATGGCGGAACATCTGCCCAACAAGCAGGATGCCCCAACAGGGTGCCACAGGCACAGAAGGTGAAGGTGGGACATCACACATTGAGAATAGCGTTGCCGGATGGCCAAACACCCACGGTCAATGCAAAGGATGGAATAACATGTATATGCCTGGATGGATGGGTATGTCATAGCATGGGAATAGGCCAAGCTATCCACCATAATAGCCATGTGTACCAGATACAAACAGCCAATAACACGCAGTAGTAATGCAGGAAGGCATACACGACTGTGGGAATAGCACAGGACATATGGCACGTGCCAAGTGTTGACGCATGACACAAATGTCCAGGATGGGGCTCCCTGCAAAGAGGAACATGTGCCAACCCCACCCCCCACAGATGTACCGGCAGTGAAAACACATCCCAAACACACACCAACACTACCGTCCATCCCACTATAGCAACGGAGGCTGGTCAAAGACCACCATGACGTGTGCACAAACAGGGACATGTGTAACCATTGCCCTAACAACCCCCCTCAGGCCAAAGAATAATAGTATGGACATATGCATGTAATGCTGTGAAGGATGTGTGGTAGTCCTCAGTATCACAGAGGTAGGTACACAGATACAGTGTAATCAACCGTGACGTATGTGCACTGTAGACAGAACCTGCAGGTAATACATAGTTCAATCATGTGCCACAGAAATATACACATATGAATGAGGATAGGGGATAGACAAGTGTGAATGGGACAAACTATGAACATAGGTTCATAGGTCCATAGGTACAGAGTAGGCTATCTACCCAAGGGTAGCCATAACCCTAGGCCATAGTTATGTTTCCTTTGCCAACCCTCCAGTCTGGAGATAAAATGCCTATTATATTGCTGTACCTCTGTCAAGCAGTGACAATGATGTAATCCCTGGGGTATATCTGCAATCCCCCATCCATTGGACATGATCCCCCTCGAACAAGGCCAGCAAGGTTCTCTGCCTCACATGTACTGGGATGTTGTCCCACAGCATAGTGAGTGTCTGGATGATGTATCTGTCCCTCCAACACATTCTATTAATGACTGTGTCAAGGTTCACGTCACCTGCCCCTGTGGTTCTGAGGGATGTAGATCCATTAGGTGAAGCATAGTCATCAAATATGGGTCAACATGGCCTCGTATGTCAGGCACAGGTCACCACTGAACAAGTGGTATGTGACTGAATGGAGCAGGAGTCCTTACAGTGGGGCAGCATAACACAAATTCCTGACACCCTGCATCCGTCTGACGTTGAACCTATGGGGCCTTCCCAGCTGCTGCAGGTGTCGGGTCAGATACCTTCCGAACGGGGCAATGTACTCAATCATAGGTCTAATGAGTAATGAGTACAAGGAGACAATGACCTACCCTGATCTAGATGTGAATCCCTGCATGATCAGGTGGGCAATGTAGAAGTTCTACCGAACCACGTTAGCAACGTGTGTGTCGAACGAATGGTGACTGACAACCTGGGTCCCCAGATCCCTGGTAATTCCCCCTGTGCTCAGTGGACTGCCACCCATATGGCGGCTAGGGGTGACCTTGTTCTTCCCGATGGGTATGACTATGCATTACCCGGCATTTAGCTGTAGGCCATGTCCCTGGCAGCAGATATCCATATCTGTGAGGCCCCTTTGAAGGATATCTGTGTCAGATGTCCGTCCCACTATGGCACCCAGTTCGCAGTCATCTGCAAACAATGTCAGCCATAACCCCCCTGTGTTTGCTTGTACTTTGGAAATGTAGATGCAGAAAAAGATTGGACCGAGGACAGAGCCCCGTGGGACACCGCCTGTGACTGGCAGTGAGTCTGACATGGTGCCAGCAACTATGACCGCGTGGGTTGTGTCACCTAGCCAGTTTGCAACCCATCCTGCGATGTACGGGTTCACATCCAAGCCGCCGGGTTTATCAATGATACCCGAGGGGGGCATTGTGTTGAAGGCCTTTGCCAGGTCGAGGTAGGCTGTATGGACTGCCTGACCCTCATCAATGGCCTCGGTGACTGTTCCTAAAACGTCAACCAAGTTTTAAATGCATGATCTGCCCCTGACCAAGCCAAACTGGGTTGGATGCAAAGTATGCAGGTCCCCTATGTCGTCATCTATGAGCTCCAGTATGATCCTTCCCCATGTCTTTGCAGATAAGGCTTCTCAAGCTAATGGGACGGTAATAACCAGGGTCAGTGGAGGCACTGCCCCTGTGAAGTGGGACTACAGTCACCGTGCGCCACAACCTGGGTACGTTACCTGAGGTGAGGCTAAGATTAAACAGCTGTCCTAACTGTGGGTCTAATTCCTCAATGAGATCGCGGAGTACACAGCCAGGACACCATCTGGTCCCATGGATGCTGTGTCCACTACCTTGGAGAGAGCATGTCCCACCTGTGCGTTACAGAACATTCGGGGGCCACAATCTTCTGGTGCAGACATCTCTCCATGTAGGGGGGAGGGGGTGGAGATGTCTTCACCGAACCTGTCAGCCAGTATGTTGGCAATGTGTGTATGTTCAGTAAACTTCACATCATTGTGAACCCAGTCAGAGCATATCTGGGAGTTTCCACCCAGGTGTCCAACATAGCTAAAGAAGGCTGTATGATTGTCTGTCGAGTCCTTGGTGATATATCTGTGGGACCTGCCCCAGATGATGTCATGAGAGCTTGTAGTTCTTCACATATAATGAGCAAGGGTGTCATACCTCACAAAGAGTCTGCTCTGTCTTGTAGTAGCTACCTCCTCTTGTTGTAGAGCTTGTGTATGGCTGGGGTACACCACACTGGATGCTTGGCATTGGTACAAAGACCCACAGTTGGGTAAGGGATTGCCTGATCCATGCAGTCCTGTAGGTGCTGGTAGAAGGCATATGTAAGTGATTCAGTGGCTTGAGTAATGTTCACCACTGGCTCAGGGGCCTTAAAGGAGACCACACTAGTGTTTAGAAATGTGAAGTCGGCTTTTGAGAAAGCCATATGTATGGTAACCGGCACCACCCACAGCATTGTATGTCAATAGCAGAAGCTATTGTCCAAATAACATAGATTAACTTTATTATTAAAATATGTATTATTATTTATTTAGTTATATGTTTCTGCTAATTACACTTGAAAATGCCGGGTAAGACCGGTGAAAGTGCTCGTGATCTACCTGTTATGGTGGTGTCATTCTGACAATAAAGTGGCGATACTTCCCTATTGGGACTTCTGGGGATTATTTAAAGCAGTTGTTAACCTGCATCTTTGGATGTACACCATTTGGTTTCAGTTTTGAAAAACCTGGTTTTCGTAGCACTACATAATATGGGTAGTCAAACAGACATCCGCGATTGGGGAACATACAGCAGCAGTCGAAACCACTGGCCACATGGACACAGTCCAACAAGTTCTACACTTTACATATGCACATTGGTGTCCATTGTAGGACTCAAAAATTTTCCCGTACGGAATACCATCCAGCCGTTATCGTTCAACCAGAAGAAGCGACAGTCATGACTACGGCACAGCTAGACATATGCACCACCAGCGTGTTTAATGTTGATGACAAGTGTCTATGAAATGCAGGACATATGAACAGAAATCCCCAGATTGTCGAGTCCATAGAAGTGCGTCCACATCCCAGTCCCGCACACATGAAGGATGTGTAATGGGTACTGTCGAGGGTTGCAGCCATGGGATCGTGGGTATGCAGAAATGGGGCTCGGTGTTGTTTGGCAGATAATCCGTTGTCCCACCCCGTGGGAGGGATGTGGGTGTAGCACATGCCTCACTCCCCACTAATAATGCAAAGCATCCACCGGATAATGCTAAATGCAGGTGTGAAATGTGTACAGCCCTATACCAGTGTCCAGTAGGCAATTCCCATGGATGGACAAGCATACGACCAAGATGGCACCCATAACTGCAAACCCGGTGGAATTACACAGCAGCAGTAAGGCATAACACAGGAAATACAGATAGGGACTACAGTAGACACTCCCCATACAAAGTCGGACCGCCGTGCGAATACCGGCGTACACAGCACTCAATCTGCCAGCAACAAAATGGGGATTACTCGCTTCCATACCGCGGAAGAAATGGGCGACCTGTGGAACACATACTAATGGCACACCAACAACGTCAACTAGGATAGTTAAACTATGGCGTTCCCACTTATAAAGAAAACATGCTTCAATGAATAAATAGGATCTACATGTTTTGGTGGTGTTATGTTGACAATACAGTGACGGATATTTCCTATTGGGACTTCTGAGGTTTATTTAAAGCAGTTGCTAACCTGCATCTTTGGATGTACACCATTTGTTCTCAGTTCTGAAAAACCTGGTTTACGTAGCACCACGTAATATGGGTAGTCAAACAGACATCCGCGATTGGGGAACATACAGCAGCAGTCAAAACCACTGGCCAGATGGACACAGTCCAGCAACATCTAACTTTACATATGCACATTGGTGTCCATTGTAGGACCCAAAAATTGATCCGTACAGAATTCCATCCAGCCGTTACCATTCCACCAGAAGACGCAACAGCCGTGAGTATGGCACTGCTAGACATATGCACCACCAGCGTGTTTAAGGTTGATGACAAGAGTCCGTGAAATGCAGGACATATGAACAGAAATCCCCAGATCGACGAGTCCATACGACTGCGTCCACATCCCAGTCCCGCACACATGAAGGATGTGTAATGGGTACCGTAGAGGGTTGCAGCCATGGGATCCTGGGTATGCAGAAATGGGGCTCGGTGTTGTTTGGCAGATAATCCATTGTCCCGCCCCGTGGGAGGGATGTGGGTGTAGCACATGACTTACTCCCCACTAATAATGCAAAGCATCCACCGGATAATGCTAAATGCAGGTGTGAAATGTGTACAGCCCTATACCAGTGTCCAGTAGGCAATTCCCATGGATGGACAAGCGTACGACCAAGATGGCACCCATAACTGCAAACCTGGTGGAATTACACAGCTGCAGTAAGGCATAACACAGGAAATACAGATAGGGACTACAGTAGACACTCCCCATACAAAGTCAGAACGCCGTGCGAATACCGGCGTACACCGCACCCAATCTGTCAGCAAGAAAATGGGGATCACTCGCGTCCATATCGCGGAACATATGGGTGACCTGTGGAACACATATTAATGGCACACCAACAACGTCAACTAGGAAGGTCATAGGATGGTTAAACTATGGCGTTCCCACTTATAAAGAACATCTGTCAATGAATAAATAGGATCTACATGTTTTGGTGGTGTTATTTTGACAATATAGTGGCGGATATTTCCTATTGGGCCTTCTGAGGATTATTGAAAGCAGTCGCTAACCTGCAATCTTTGGATGTACACCATTTATTTTCAGTTATGAAACACCTGGTTTCCGTAGCACTACATAATATGGGTAGTCAAACAGACAACCACGATTGGGAACATACAGCTGCAGTCAAAACCACTGTCCAGATGGACACAGTACAACAAGTTCTACACTTTACATATGCACATTGGTGTCCATTGTAGTACCCCAAAAATTGATCCGTACGCTATATCATCCAGCTGCTACCATTCCACCCAGAAGAAGTGACAGCCGTGACTACGGCACAGCTAGACATATGCATCACCAGCGTGTTTAAGGTTGATGACAAGTGTCCATGAAATGCAGGACATATGAACAGAAATCCACAGATTGTCGAGTCCATAGACGTGCGTCCACATCCCAGTCCCGCACACATGAAGGATGTGTAATGGGTACCATCGAGGGTTGCAGCCATGGGACCGTGGGTATGCAGAAATGGGGCTCAGTGTTGTTTGGCAGATAATCCGTTGTCCCGCCCCGTGGGAGGGATGTGGGTATAGCACATGCTTTACTCCCCACTAATAATGCAAAGCATCCACCGGATAATGCTAAATGCAGGTGTGAAACGTGTACAGCCCTATACCAGTGTCCAGTAGACAATTCCCATGGATGGACAAGCGTACGACCAAGATGGCACCCATACCTGCAAACCCGGTGGAATTACACAGCTGCAGTAAGGCATAACACAGGAAATACAGATGGGAACTACAGTAGACACTCCCCATACAAAGTCAGACTGCCATGCGAATACCGGCGTATGCAGCACTCAATCTGCCAGCACAAAAATGGGGATTACTCGCTGCCATACTGCAGAACAAATGGGCGACCTGTGGAACACATACTAATGGCACACCAACAACGTCAACTAGGAAGGTCAGTCAAAACCACCCGCCAGATGGACACAGTCCAACAAGTTCTACACTTTACATATGCACATTGGTGTCCATTGTAGGACCCAAAAATTGATACTTATGGAACATCATACAGCTGTTATCGTTCAACCAGAAGAAGCGACAGCCATGACTACGGCACAGCTAGACATATGCACCACCAGCATGTTTAAGGTTGATGACAAGTGTCCATGAAATGCAGGACATATGGACAGAAATCCCCAGAGTTCCGAGTCCATAGAAGTGCATCCACATCCCAGTCCCGCACACATGAAGGATGTGTAATGGGTACCGTCGAGTGTTGCAGCCATGGGATCCTGGGTATGCAGAAATGGGGCTCGGTGTTGTTTGGCAGATAATCCATTGTCCCGCCCCGTGGGAGGGATGTGGGTGTAGCACATGACTTACTCCCCACTAATAATGCAAAGCATCCACCGGATAATGCTAAATGCAGGTGTGAAATGTGTACAGCCCTATACCAGTGTCCAGTAGGCAATTCCCATGGATGGACAAGCGTACGACCAAGATGGCACCCATAACTGCAAACCTGGTGGAATTACACAGCTGCAGTAAGACATAACACAGGAAATACAGATAGGGACTACAGTAGACACTCCCCATACAAAGTCAGAATGCCGTGCGAATACCGGCGTACACCGCACCCAATCTGTCAGCAAGAAAATGGGGATCACTCGCGTCCATATCGCGGAACATATGGGTGACCTGTGGAACACATATTAATGGCACACCAACAACGTCAACTAGGAAGGTCATAGGATGGTTAAACTATGGCGTTCCCACTTATAAAGAACATCTGTCAATGAATAAATAGGATCTACATGTTTTGGTGGTGTTATTTTGACAATATAGTGGTGGATATTTCCTATTGGGCCTTCTGAGGATTATTGAAAGCAGTCGCTAACCTGCAATCTTTGGATGTACACCATTTATTTTCAGTTATGAAACACCTGGTTTCCGTAGCACCACATAATATGGGTAGTCAAACAGACAACCACGATTGGGAACATACAGCTGCAGTCAAAACCACTGTCCAGATGGACACAGTACAATAAGTTCTACACTTTACATATGCACATTGGTGTCCATTGTAGTACCCCAAAAATTGATCCGTACGCTATATCATCCAGCTGCTACCATTCCACCCAGAAGAAGTGACAGCCGTGACTACGGCACAGCTAGACATATGCATCACCAGCGTGTTTAAGGTTGATGACAAGTGTCCATGAAATGCAGGACATATGAACAGAAATCCACAGATTGTCGAGTCCATAGACGTGCGTCCACATCCCAGTCCCGCACACATGAAGGATGTGTAATGGGTACCATCGAGGGTTGCAGCCATGGGACCGTGGGTATGCAGAAATGGGGCTCGGTGTTGTTTGGCAGATAATCCGTTGCCCCGCCCCGTGGGAGGGATGTGGGTATAGCACATGCTTTACTCCCCACTAATAATGCAAAGCATCCACTGGGTAATGCTAAATGCAGGTGTGAAACGTGTACAGCCCTATACCAGTGTTCAGTAGACAATTCCCATGGATGGACAAGCGTACGACCAAGATGGCACCCATACCTGCAAACCCGGTGGAATTACACAGCTGCAGTAAGGCATAACACAGGAAATACAGATAGAGACTACAGTAGACACTCCCCATACAAAGTCAGACGCCGTGCGAATACCAGCGTACACAGCACTCAATCTGCCAGCAAGAATATGGGGATCACTCGCTTCCATACTGCGGAACATATGGGCGACCTGTGGAACACATATTAATGGCACACCAACAATGTCAACTAGGAAGGTCATAGGATGGTTAAACTATGGTGTTCACACTTATAAAGAACATCCTTCAATGAATTAGTAGGATCTACATGTTTTGCTGGTGTTAGTTTTGACAATACAGTGGCGGATATTTCACATTGGGACTTCTAAGGTTTATTTAAACCAGTTGCTAACCTGCATCATCGGATTTACACCATTTGGGTTCATTTCAGAATAGACTGGTTTTCGTAGCACTACATAATATGTGTAGTCAAACAGTCATCTGCGATTGGGGAACATACAGCAGCAGTTAAACCCACTGGCCAGATGGACACAGTCCAACAACTTCTACACTTTACATATGCACATCGGTGTCCATTGTAGGACCCCAAAAATTGATCCATACGCCACATCTACCAGCTGCGATCGAGAGACCTAAAAGGAGTGAATAGCCATGACTATGGCACAGCTAGACATATGCACCACCAGCGTGTTTAAGGTTGATGACAAGTGTCCATGAAATGCAGGACATATGAACAGAAATCCCCAGATTGTCGAGTCCATAGAAGTGCGTCCACATCCCAGTCCCGCACACATGAAGGATGTGTAATGGGTACCGTCGAGGGTTGCAGCCATGGGATCCTGGGTATGCAGAAATGGGGCTCGGTGTTGTTTGGCAGATAATCCGTTGTCCCGCCCCGTGGGAGGGATGTGGGTATAGCACATGCCTTACTCCCCACTAATAATGCAAATCATCCACCGGAGAATGCTAAATGCAGCTGTGAAATGTGTACAGCCCTATACCAGTGTCCAGTAGGCAATTCCCATGGACGGACAAATGTACGACCAAGATGGCACCCATAACTGCAAACCCGGTGGAATTACACAGCTGCAGTAAGGCATAACACAGGAAATACAGATGGGAACTACAGTAGACACTCCCCATACAAAGTCAGACCGCCGTGCGAATACTGGCGAACACAGCACTCAATCTGCCAGCAACAAAATGGGGATTACTCGCTGACATACTGTGGAACAAATGGGCGACCTGTGGAACACATACTAATGGCACACCAACAACGTCTACTAGGAAGGTCATAGGATGGTTAAACTATGGCGTTCCCACTTATAAAGAACATCCTTCAATGAATTAATAGGTTCTACATGTTTCGGTTGTGTTATATTGACAATACAGTGGCGGATATTTCCTATTGGGACTTCTGAGGATTAGTTAAAGCAGTTGCTAACCTGCAGCATTAGATTAACACCATTTGGGATAATTGTAGAAAAACCTGGTTTTCGTAGCACTACATAATATGGGTAGTCAAACAGACATCCGCGATTGGGGAACATACAGCAGCAGTCAAAACCACTGGCCAGATGGACACAGTCCAACATGTTCTACACTTTACTTATGCACATTGGTGTCCATGGTAGGACCCCAAAAATTTATCCGTACGCAATGTCAACCGGCTGCGATCGAGAGACCCAGAAGAACTGACAGCCGTGACTACGGCACAGCAAGACATATGCACCACCAGCGTGTTCAAGGTTGATGACAAGTGTCCATGAAATGCAGGACATATGAACAGAATTCCCCAGATTGTCGAGTCCATAGAAGTGCATCCACATCCCATTCCCGCACACATGAAGGATGTGTAATGGGTACCGTCGAAGGTTGCAGCCATGGGATCGTGGGTATGCAGAAATGGGGCTCAGTGTTGATTGGCAGATAATGCGTTGTCCCGCCCTGTGGGAGGTATGTGGGTATAGCACATGCGTTACTCCCCACTAATAATGCAAATCATCCACCGGAGAATGCTAAATGCAGCTGTGAAATGTGTACAGCCCCATACCAGTGTCCAGTAGTCAATTCCCATGGATGGACAAACGTATGACCAAGATGGCACCCATAACTGCAAACCTGGTGGAATTACACAGCTGCAGTAAGGCATAACACAGGAAATACAGATAGGGACTACAGTAGACACTCCCCATACAAAGTCAGACCGCCGTGCGAATACCAGCGTACACAGCACTCAATCTGCCAGCAAGAAAATGGGGATCACTCACACATACCGCGGAACAAATGGGCGACCTGCGGAACACATACTAATGGCACACCAACAACGTCAACTAGGAAGGTCATAGGATGGTTAAACTATGGCGTTCCCACTTATAAAGAACATCCTGCAATGAATTAATAGGATCTACATGTTCTGGTGGTGTTATTTTGACAATACAGTGGTGGATATTTCCTATTGTGACCTCTGAGGATTATTTAAAGCAGTTGATAACCTGCATCTTTAGATGTACACCATTTGGTTTCAGGTTTGAAAACCTGGATGTCGTAGCACCACATAATATGTGTAGTCAAACAGACATCCGTGATTGGGGAACATACAGCAGCAGTCAAAACCACTGGCCAGATGGACACAGTCCAACAAGTTCTGCACTTTACATATGCACATTGGTGTCCATTGTAGGACCCCAAAAATTCAACCCTATGCAATATCTACGAGATGCGAGCGAGCCACCCTGAAGGAGTAACAGCCGTGACTACGTCACAGCTAGACATATGCACCACCAGTGTGTTTAAGGTTGATGACAAGTGTCCATGAAATGCAGGACATATGAGTAGAAATCCCCAGATGGTCGAGCCCATAGAAGTGTGTCCACATCCCAGTCCCACACACATGAAGGATGTGTAATGGGTACCGTCGAGGTTTGCAGCCATGGGATCGTGGGTATGCAGAAATGGGGCATGGTGTTGTTTGGCAGATAATACGTTGTCCCGCCCCGTGGGAGGGATGTGGGTATAGCACATGCCTTACTCCCCACTAATAATGCAAAGCATCCACGGGATAATGCTAAATGCAGGTGTGAAATGTGTACTGCCCTATACCAGTGTCCAGTAGGCAATTCCCATGGATGGACAAGCGTACGACAAAGATGGCACCCATAACTGCAAACCTGGTGGAATTACACAGCTGCAGTAAGGCATAACACAGGTAATACAGATAGGGACTACAGTAGACACTCCCCATACAAAGTCAGACTGCCGTGCGAATACCGGGCGCATACAACACCTCAATCTGCCAGCACCAGAATGGGGATCACTCGCTTCCATACCCAGCGGAACAAATGGGCGACCTGTGGAACACATACCAATGGCACAATAACAACTTCAGCTAGGAAGGTCATAGGATGGTTAAACTATGGCGTTCCCACTTATAAAGAACATCCTTCAGTGAATTAATAGGATTAATGTCAATTGACCATGGAATACACCTAATCAACATCAAAGAACCGCTGTCACCTTATGGCTCACAATCCAAAACACACATAGGTAGATGAAACAGTCAACGTAGACATTGTCCAGGACAGGTCACAAATGGTATACAAAGGTTCCTTCATAGACATGTAAGCGCTTTCACCCGTAGGCTCCGTCAGACTTACACATAACATAAAAGCATCCAGGCTTTAAATATCCCCCCTACACTTTCATTGGTCAATTTCTCAGCAAACAATGAACATTTAACCACAGCATATAAAGCACAGACGCAATGTTAACTACACACACGTCTATTAACATCCCCAAAAACATCCTATTAACACATGTATTATATGATATTGTACGATGCCTAATACTCATCAATCAAAGATCTAACAATATATATAGAAGATATGTATATCGTATCAATGTAATACAGTGGTAAACAACTGAAAGAGTGGACTAATGTGTGTTAACTGCATATCTGTACCTAAACTACATTCCTGTTACGGGGGTTAAGCCACCTGCTTCTCAAAAAAAAATCTTGCTGTTTTCCCACTTTCCTGAGAGTTAAAAAAGTTCAGTTACAGGCTTGCTGTTCCTGAACTGTTTGAAAGTTTCTGTGAGGCCATTTTTGCTTGGGCTAAAGGAGGGTCTCTGTGTTGATCAGTGGCAGTGAATAACATTGAGCAGCTTCCCTGCCCCCCGTAGAGGTGGTTACTGACTTGAAACTGTAGTTTCATTGTCCGTTTTGGGTCTATTCCTGCTTCTTTCCAGCCCCTGCTATCAAGCACGCTTTAACGTGCTTTAGCGCGGAGTTGCCACTAGAGCAGCATCGGGCAGCACCGGTTAAACAAGGTTAAACAAGGTTAAACTCTTTCTGGCTCCAGAATGTCTAGTCTTCAGGTTTTCCCTCAGAACTGCTCTGTTAGGAACCTAAACAGTCTACACCTTCACTAAAACGTGCAGCACTTGTTCCAAATAGCTTTTTCTTCTCAAAAAGCTCAGCACTTGTCTTATAAGCATATCCCTTGTCTTATAAGCATTCTCTTTGCAGGTCAAGCACTCCTATATTATACAAATCTCTCACTAGCAAAACCCCCCAGGAGTGCCCACTTCCCTGCTAAGCCCACTACTTTTCTGTCTCATACCAACTCATAATTCTTTCTAGCATGTCGAAGGGTCAGATGCTGGCATCCTCTCCTGCCCAGTTGGTGAATCTGGGAATACTGAGACAATGTAACAATTGACCCATGTACACGGACAACCCTCTCCTCCTCCCACGTAACACTAACACTTGTGAGAGATGCAGCTATTTAGCCAGACTGGAGGCTGAGCTCTCTCAACTCAGGACTGGCAAGACCAGGCAGGAGGAGAAGGCAACTACACACACCACAATACCAGTCTCACATAACTCAACCACACCATTGAATCAAAGACATAAACACACTAAGACATACTTGGAGGCTCTGATTACATTCACCTAAACAGCAGAGGCCTCCAAAGCAGACACACAAGCAACTGCAAACTCAATACACCACACAAACAACACATAAACAACAAAATCAGTGTGCAAAGCAGTCACTGCCCTCAAGGCCAAATACAACACCAAACATACTTGTCATAGGTGACTCCATAGTCAGACACACTGACGTCCCGCTCACCAGACTGAGTAAGGAGAAGGTCACAGTAAGCTGCCTGTCAGGCGCTAGAATCCGCCACATAACGCAAGCACTCAGGTCTCTCAACAGCAGGTACACATACGACTCGGTCATTGTCCACCGTGTCAACGGCCTGAGACGCACTCCTGGACTACATGAAAAGAGACATTGAGGAGCTCTCTGATTATGTAGCCCAGGCAGGTATGACCCTGACCTTGAGCAGTATCCTACCTTCACCTAGAATGATGCCCCAATACAGTGATAAGATGATCATCTTTAATAAATGGCTTAAATTCTGGTGTCATGCAAAGGGGATCCAATGTCTGTCTGCCTGGGATGACATGCTGGACAAGCCACGCTGCTTCGCAAGGGACGGCTTGCACCTGTCACCCCTATACATCCGGATATTGGCAAAGGCTCTTGTCACCCCCATAGTGCATTTTTCAGGCAAGGCTCAAATTCTAAACCTACCACCCTAGAACACAAAAAGGGAAAAAAACTAAGGGTAATGCTGCTCAATGCCAGAAGTCTCAATCTCAAGTTGCACGCACTCGAGGCCCTACTCAGTATGGAGAACATCGATGTCTGTGCTGTGACAGAAACCTGGTTCAAGTCTCCTGAGAGCAACCCAACACTATCAGGTTTCACCTCATATCATGCGCTCCGACCCCAAAATCCGGACAACACCAAGAAAGGAGGGGGGTGTCCATATTCATAAAGGACACTCACACCTCAAGGTTGGTGGCAACGCACAATGCATCGGAGACCATCCAGGTGCAATTAACCAGAGGCAAGACTGCTCTGCAATTTGTAGCATGTTACAGGCCACCCTCTCAAACTCAGGAACCTCACATGGCCTTCCTGAACACATTGGAGGGGATAAATGTATCTCCAAACACCATCATACTAGGTGACGTCAACTACCCTAATATAGATTGGGAACACTACTCAAGCCCAAACACTCTAGCCCAAAGGTACCTGGAGTTCATAAACTCAAATGCCATGGAACAACTAGTCACCATCCCCACAAGAGGAGAAAACATACTTGATCTCATCATCACGAACATGGGATCACAATGTTCAACACCAGAAGTATACCCCTTACTGGTGAGATCAGATCATAAACTAATCTCGCTGGAGGTCCTCATCCCGCCCCCACCTGAAATAAAAAAGACCACAGTGAAAAACCTCTCAAAAGCCGACTTCACACTTCTAAAAACTATTGTGGTCTCATTTAAGGCCCCTAAGCCAGTGGTAAACATTACTCAAACCACTGAATCACTTACAAATGCCTTCTACTAGCACCTACAGGACTGCATGGATCAGGCAATCCCAAACAAAACTAAGACTCTTTGTACCAAAGGCAAGCGTCCAGTCTGGTGGACCCCAGCCATAAACAAGCTCTACAACAAAAGGAGGAAGCTACTACAAGATAGAGCAAAATCCTTGAAAGGTAAGACACCTTTGATCATTATGAGTAAAAAACTAAGAGCTCTCAGAAAATCATCCAAGGCAAATCTTGAGAGAAAGATCACCAAGGACTCAAAAGACAATCATAAGGCCTTCTTTAGCTATGTTAGAAACCTTGGAGGAAACTCCCAGATATGCTCAGAATTAGTTCAAACTGATGTGAAGATTACTGAACCTACACACATTGCCAATATACTGGCTGACAGGTTCAGTGCAAACTTCTCCCCCCCCCCAAAAGGAGAGATATCTATACCAGAGGATTGTAGCCCCCCAAACATCTCCAATGCCCAGGTGAGAACTGGTCTCTCCAAGGCAAAAAACACAGCATCCATGGGACCGGATGGTGTCCCCGGCTGTGTGCTCCACGAACTCAATGAGGAATTAAACCCGCAGTTAGGACAGCTGTTTAATCTTAGCCTCACCACAGGATACGTACCCAAGGAGTGGCGCACGGCGACTGTGGTCCCACTTCACAAGGGCGGTGCCTCCACCCACCCTGGAAATTACCATCCCATTAGCTTGACAAGCCTTATCTGCAAAGCCATAGAGAGGATCATAATGGAACTCATAAATAAAGACATAGGGAACCTGCAGACTTTGGATCCAACCCAGTTTGGCTTTGTCAAAGGCAGATCATGCCTTTTAAACTTGGTTGACTTTTTCGAGAGAGTCGCCAAGGCCATTGATGAGGGAAAGGCAGTCCATACAGCCTACCTGGACCTGGCAAAGGCCTTTGATACAATACCCCACTCAGGTATCATCGAAGAACTCATCAGCTTGAATGTAAACCCATACATCACAAGATGGGTTGCAAACTGGCTAAGTGACAGAACCCACAGGGTCAGAGTTGCTGGAGCCATGTCAGACTCAAAGCCTGTCACAAGTGGTGTCCCACAGGGCTCAGTCCTGGGTCCACTCTTGTTCGGCAGCTACTTTTCTGAAGAACAGGCAAACACAGGAGGGTTATGGCTGACAAAGTTTGCAGATGACTGCAAACTGGGCACCATAGTCGAAAACACATCTGACACAGATATCCTTCAGAAGGGCCTCACAGAAACGGATAACTGGTGCCAGAGCCATGGCCTAAAGTTAATCGCCAAGAAATGCATAGTCATACCCTTCGGGAAAAACAAGGTTACCCCTAGCTACCATATAGGTGGCAATCCACTGAGCACAGAAGACGTCATCAGGGATCTGGGGACCCAGGTTGACAGTAGCCTTTCGTTTGACACTCATGTTGCTAAAGTAGTTAGGAAAACCTTCTACATTGCCCACCTGGGGATTCACATCTAGATCAAGGGAGGTCATCGTCCCCCTGTACTCATCACTCATTAGACCTATGGTTGGTACAATGCCCCATTGGAATGTATCTGACCCGATACCTGCAGCAGCTGGAAAGGCCCCAAAGTCCCTCACCAAAGGATAAAGGGTCTCAAAAATA
>NC_056737.1:1422335940-1422390090 GCF_019279795.1 Protopterus annectens
TGATATATATATATATATATATATATATATATATATATATATGTGTGTGTGTGTGTGTGTGTGTGTGTCCCAGTAGGTGAGTGAGATGAGAGGTGTGTGTATATGTGTGTGTGTGTGTGTATGTGTGTATATGTTCAGTAGGTGAGTGAAATGAGAGACTTGTGTGTGTGTGTGTGTGTGTGTGTGTGTGTGTGTGTGTGTGTGTGTGTGTGTGTGTGTGTGTGTGTGTGTGTGTGTCTGTCTGTGTGTATTGTATGAGGAATTGATACTTTTTATGGGCAAAACTTAGTTTGTGTTCCCACTAATCACAACCAAGAACAGAGAGATGACTACATTTGAGTAGTATATTCTAAGGAAGTATTTTTGAGGGAATTTGTAATTGAATATTAAGCAAAGTAAGAGGCTGTTCTATGGCCATACCCAGGTCGTAGAAACAGCAAAAAGCAACTGGTTACTTGTTAAACTAAATTTAAAAAGATGTGTGCAGTATGTCAGTGTTAGGATGACACGTAGAGTTAAGTATTTTGGAAGAGTGATATGAAATTACTAAAGGTCTGCTTACCAGAAGAAGTGCACAGTAATTTACTGGAAGTTTCCTTATGAATATGCACACAATGAGTACACTAAACTGGTGGAGAAAGTGTGTAGAAAAACTGATGTCCTTACATTCACTGCTGCAGTATTCTTAATGTATGGGTTTCCCTACCGTGGAAGCCTGATGTCTGGCCAGTCCATCAAAGACTCCTGTTGCTTTAAGGTATGCCGAATGTCACCCAAATGCTCCTTGGGTAGCATAGGGCATGAAGGTGACATTCAGGCCTACCATAGTCAGAAGTGCTTTACTGTCAGTCTGAACATATCTTTTCATGATCAGTCTGTTTACCTACGTTCATTTTCTGCTAGTTGAATACATTTTCATTCTCCATTGACTACCTATGCCTGTTTGCTATGTTCTTTGCAGTTGGAGATGTGCCCCATTTTTTTTGTTTCTTGTCTTGTTTTGTTCTCCTTGGGGTTAATGTCATCCAGGAAGGGTAAATGCCAGTGTGGGAGACAGATTCCCAGAAAGGCTGCCATGATAAGTTTTATTTTTTTATTTTCTATTATATTTTATTTTTTTATCTAGGAGCTTCTCATGGCCATGCATCTGGTTCAGTTTGTCAGGCATTTATCCCAAAAACTCTCTGCAGCAGACTTTCTTCTCTTCTCTTTCCTTGTATCTTAAGAACCAGCATCTTAAGCTTCTCATGGAAGATACAATAGAAGGAATCTCCTACCCAAGGTTCAGCCATTATGGAAGAAGAAGGTGAGAAAGGTATGACCAGAATCTTCTGCTGTTTAGCCTCTGCCAGGAATTTCTCCTGAGGGCATTACAAACGCAGAGGCTTGCCCAACTTTGTAGTCTGATTTCTCTGCCACAAGTGTGTTGGAGGCCCATGAGGATCCAGCTGGTAGCACATCTGAAGAGGCTTTGCAGACAACTGTCTCAGACATTCGGGGGGAACCATAGTCGATTTTTTCAGAGAGACCCAGGGAAGTTCCTCTGTTTTTAGTTGTGGTAGGAGATGCTACTATGGTTCTCAACTGTCATCCTAGGTCTGAGCCTTCTCAGTTTTTTGGAGGGGACGTTCCCTTAAAAAAGAAACAAAAACTTAAACATCTTTTTTTCTAGTCCTAGGGATCCACAAAGTGAGTGGGAAGCCTTTACTCAGGGGCTATTTACTGCTTTAATGTCCTTAAAACCTCCTCAAGGAGTTTTGGTTCTTGCTCCTCCTTGGTCCTCTCCTTCCCTTAAAAGGCCTAGAGAACAGGTTTCTTCTGAGGATGTGATGACTATGGGTCAGAGGAGGAGGAATCTATTAGTCCTGATGTTCCTTTTGAAGAAATATCCTTTGGGGACACACTCTCTCGAATGGTGGATTTTTTTTTTAAGTGGGATTGTGCTCAGGTCTCTGATATCCATAAGAGGTAGTATGAGTTCTATAGCTGAAATCTCCTAAGCCTGCAGCGATTCATCCTGATATGACTGCTTTGCTGGATGCTTTTTTAAATGCCTCTCATGCACCTGATTCTCTGCCCCATGCTCCAAGAAACCTGACAGGTGTTATAGGGTGCCTGAAGATTGTTATTTTTGAGGATTGACCTCTCGGTAGTGTCTGTAGCCTTTGATAAGCTTGTCATTTCCTTCCTTTGCCCAAGTTATTGCATTCTGCCAAGGACAGCAGGGCTATGGAAAGGCTGAGTAAGAAGGTTTACGTTTCTGCTATCCTAGCTTTTAGGGTTATTAATTATCAGACTCATATGTCTAGGTATGTGTTGGCTCTTCTTTCTCATGCCTGTCAACTTATTTCTGATTTTCCACACTCCAAGGATAAAACTTTTGTTCTTTCCTTGCTAGGAACTTCCTTTCATGTCATTTGTCATCCTATTAAATTTAGTTATGATGCAGTAGATGCGTCTTCTAAGGCTGCTGTTTTTGGTTCAGTAAAGAGGAGATATTCTTGGCTTAGGCTTCAACCTCTACCTGATGATATTAAAGCTAAGTTGATGGATGCTCCTCTGGATTGTAAGCTTTTGTTTGGGGAAGCAGCTCCTGGTTTAAGTCCCTTCAGGATAACAGTAAGGCCTAATAGGAGCTTAAACATGTGTTTGCTTCTCCTGTGCCTAAATTTCAGCGAAACTACCCTGCTAAGCCTGCCTTTGTTCATAGGCAATCCTGCCCTTCTACTAAAGGTAAGAAGAGTGGCAAACTGGCTCCTCCTGTGAAGGCTACTCAATTTTCAAGGACTCTGTAGCCTTCCTTTCCAGACAAACCAGGTGCTGTATGACTATCCCAGCCACATTCCTCTTTCTGTTCTCCTTTCTCTTTTTCTTCCCGTTTGGCTTCAGATCAGTCAGGAGTTTGGGTTCTGTCAATCATTTGTTAGTGGTACTTCCTTCATGGTGTGGAAATCCAGTCCTCCTTTTATGGGCATTTCTCAACTTCCTTGGGAACAACTTCCCTTTTTCCTAGAGGTTCTTCAAAATCTCTTGACTCAGAGTACTATTGAAGAGCTGCCTGTATCCCAAAGGGGGAAAGAGTTCTACTCCAGACTGTTTCCAGTGCCCAGGAAAGAGGGCATTTGGAGACCTCTTCTAGACATTTCTCATCTGAACACTTTTCTAAAAGTACCTTCCTTTCAGATGTTGCCCCTTCAGATTGTTTCTTCTCTTGCTCTCATAGGTCTATATGGTGTCTCTGGATCTTGGAGATGCTTATCTCTGTATTTAGATCCATCCTCTTTTCAGGAAGTTTTTGCTTTTCTCTGTTGCTTCCTCACATTTTTCAGTTCTCTGCTTTGCCCTTTGGCCTTTCTACTGCCCCAAGGGTGTTCACCAAATGCCCTGCTCATGTAATTGCTTTGTGCAGGCTTCATACAAGGTATCCAGATATTTCCTTACTTGGACAACCTGTTGATTTAGGCATCCTCTCCACTGATCTTCATTCTTTTGCCATTTCCCATTTTCAGGGTGTGGGGTTCATTATAAATTTCAAAAAGCCATCCCTGACTCCTTCTCAGGATCATGTTTTTCTGGGTTGCAGGATTCAGACAGTGCCAATGCTGGCTCCCCTGCCCCATCCAAAGGCCTCAAGTCTAATTTTTTCTTTCACAATCTTCTTCCTCTGGGATCCATTACTGCCAGGAAGTTTCTGAGAGCCCTAGGTTTCATGGCATCTACCATTCTGATGCTCCCTCTGGCCAAACTTCACATGAAAACGTTTCAGTGGTTACTGAAGTCAGTGTGGCTTCAACATGCACATCTACTAGATGCTGTAGTTCCTCTTCTTCCTTGTCTCAAACAGGAACTTCACTGGTGCATTCAGCAGTTCCCTGAATCCAGGGATCATTTTTCTTTCCCATCTTCCCTCTCAAGAATTGTTGCCAGATGCTTCAGACATGAGATGGGGGTAGCATTCGGCTCCCTAAAAGTTTAGGGGGTGTGGTTGCCTTGTCAGCAGAAAGAGCATATCAATGTCAAATAGATGACAGCTCTTCTGCTGGCTCTTCAGGCCTTTCACCCTCTTCTTGCCAGGGCCTCTCAAGGTGTTCACATTCAATACCACATCAACAAACAGGGAGGAATGAGATCGTATCTTCTTTGCTGGTTAGCACTTCTGGTATGGGATCTTATCTTCTTTGCTGGTTAGCACTTCCGGTATGGGATCTTATCTTCTTTGCTGGTTAGCACTTCTGGTATGGGATCTTATCTTCTTTGCTGGTTAACACTTCTGGTATGGGATCTTATCTTCTTTGCTGGTTAGCACTTCTGGTATGGGATCTTATCTTCTTTGCTGGTTAACACTTCTGGTATGGGATCTTATCTTCTTTGCTGGTTAGCACTTCTGGTATGGGATCTTATCTTCTTTGCTGGTTAACACTTCTGGTATGGGATCTTATCTTCTTTGCTGGTTAGCACTTCTGGTATGGGATCTTATCTTCTTTGCTGGTTAGCACTTCTGGTATGGGATCTTATCTTCTTTGCTGGTTAACACTTCTGGTATGGGATCTTATCTTCTTTGCTGGTTAGCACTTCTGGTATGAGATTGTATCTTCTTTGCTGGTTAGCACTTCTGGTATGGGATCTTATCTTCTTTGCTGGTTAACACTTCTGGTATGGGATCTTATCTTCTTTGCTGGTTAGCACTTCTGGTATGGGATCTTATCTTCTTTGCTGGTTAGCACTTCTGGTATGGGATCTTATCTTCTTTGCTGGTTAGCACTTCTGGTATGGGATCTTATCTTCTTTGCTGGTTAGCACTTCTGGTATGGGATCTTATCTTCTTTGCTGGTTAGCACTTCTGGTATGGGATCTTATCTTCTTTGCTGGTTAGCACTTCTGGTATGGGATATTATCTTCTTTGCTGGTTAGCACTTCTGGTACGCGATCTTATATTCTTTGCTGGTTAGCACTTCTGGTACGCGATCTTATCTTCTTTGCTGGTTAACACTTCTGGTATGGGATCTTATCTTCTTTGCTGGTTAGCACTTCTGGTATGGGATCTTATCTTCTTTGCTGGTTAGCACTTCTGGTATGGGATCTTATCTTCTTTGCTGGTTAACACTTCTGGTATGGGATCTTATCTTCTTTGCTGGTTAGCACTTCTGGTATGGGATCTTATCTTCTTTGCTGGTTAGCACTTCTGGTATGGGATCTTATCTTCTTTGCTGGTTAGCACTTCTGGTATGGGATCTTATCTTCTTTTCTGGTTAGCACTTCTGGTATGGGATCTTATCTTCTTTGCTGGTTAACACTTCTGGTATGGGATCTTATCTTCTTTGCTGGTTAGCACTTCTGGTATGGGATCTTATCTTCTTTGCTGGTTAGCACATCTGGTACGGGATCGTATCTTCTTTGCTGGTTAGCACTTCTGGTACGGGATCTTATCTTCTTTGCTGGTTAGCACGTCTGGTACGGGATCGTATCTTCTTTGCTGGTTAGCACTTCTGGTATGGGATCTTATCTTCTTTGCTGGTTAACACTTTTCGTATGGGATCTTATCTTCTTTGCTGGTTAACACTTCTAGTATGAGATCGTATCTTCTTTGCTGGTTAGCACTTCTGGTATGGGATCTTATCTTCTTTGCTGGTTAACACTTCTGGTATGGGATCTTATCTTCTTTGCTGGTTAGCACTTCTGGTATGGGATCGTATCTTCTTTGCTGGTTAGCACTTCTGGTATGGGATCTTATCTTCTTTGCTGGCTAGCACTTCTGGTATGGGATCTTATCTTCTTTGCTGGTTAGCACTTCTGGTATGGGATCTTATCTTCTTTGCTGGTTAGCACTTCTGGTATGGGATCTTATCTTCTTTGCTGGTTAGCACTTCTGGTATGGGATCTTATCTTCTTTGCTGGTTAGCACTTCTGGTATGGGATCTTATCTTCTTTGCTGGTTAGCACTTCTGGTATGGGATCTTATCTTCTTTGCTGGTTAGCACTTCTGGTATGGGATCTTATCTTCTTTGCTGGTTAGCACTTCTGGTATGGGATCTTATCTTCTTTGCTGGTTAACACTTCTGGTATGGGATCTTATCTTCTTTGCTGGTTAGCACTTCTGGTATGGGATCTTATCTTCTTTGCTGGTTAGCACTTCTGGTATGGGATCTTATCTTCTTTGCTGGTTAGCACTTCTGGTATGGGATCTTATCTTCTTTGCTGGTTAGCACTTCTGGTATGGGATCTTATCTTCTTTGCTGGTTAGCACTTCTGGTATGGGATCTTATCTTCTTTGCTGGTTAGCACTTCTGGTATGGGATCTTATCTTCTTTGCTGGTTAGCACTTCTGGTATGGGATCTTATCTTCTTTGCTGGTTAGCACTTCTGGTATGGGATCTTATCTTCTTTGCTGGTTAGCACTTCTGGTATGGGATCTTATCTTCTTTGCTGGTTAGCACTTCTGGTATGGGATCTTATCTTCTTTGCTGGTTAACACTTCTGGTATGGGATCTTATCTTCTTTGCTGGTTAGCACTTCTGGTATGGGATCTTATCTTCTTTGCTGGTTAGCACTTCTGGTATGGGATCTTATCTTCTTTGCTGGTTAGCACTTCTGGTATGGGATCTTATCTTCTTTGCTGGTTAGCACTTCTGGTATGGGATCTTATCTTCTTGCTGGTTAGCACTTCTGGTAGGGATTCTTCTTCAGGTAGGGATATTCTTTGCTGGTTAGCACTTCTGGTATGGGATCTTATCTTCTTTGCTGGTTAGCACTTCTGGTATGGGATCTTATCTTCTTTGCTGGTTAGCACTTCTGGTATGGGATCTTATCTTCTTTGCTGGTTAGCACTTCTGGTATGGGATCTTATCTTCTTTGCTGGTTAGCACTTCTGGTATGGGATCTTATCTTCTTTGCTGGTTAGCACTTCTGGTACGGGATCTTATCTTCTTTGCTGGTTAGCACTTCTGGTGGGATCTTATCTTCTTTGCTGGTTAGCACTTCTGGTATGGGATCTTATCTTCTTTGCTGGTTAGCACTTCTGGTATGGGATCTTATCTTCTTTGCTGGTTAGCACTTCTGGTATGGGATCTTATCTTCTTTGCTGGTTAGCACTTCTGGTATGGGATCTTATCTTCTTTGCTGGTTAGCACTTCTGGTATGGGATCTTATCTTCTTTGCTGGTTAACACTTCTGGTATGGGATCTTATCTTCTTTGCTGGTTAGCACTTCTGGTATGGGATCTTATCTTCTTTGCTGGTTAGCACTTCTGGTATGGGATCTTATCTTCTTTGCTGGTTAGCACTTCTGGTATGGGATCTTATCTTCTTTGCTGGTTAGCACTTCTGGTATGGGATCTTATCTTCTTTGCTGGTTAACACTTCTGGTATAGGATCTTATCTTCTTTGCTGGTTAACACTTCTGGTATGGGATCTTATCTTCTTTGCTGGTTAGCACTTCTGGTATGGGATCTTATCTTCTTTGCTGGTTAGCACTTCTGGTATGGGATCTTATCTTCTTTGCTGGTTAGCACTTCTGGTATGGGATCTTATCTTCTTTGCTGGTTAGCACTTCTGGTATGGGATCTTATCTTCTTTGCTGGTTAGCACTTCTGGTATGGGATCTTATCTTCTTTGCTGGTTAGCACTTCTGGTATGGGATCTTATCTTCTTTGCTGGTTAGCACTTCTGGTATGGGATCTTATCTTCTTTGCTGGTTAGCACTTCTGGTATGGGATCTTATCTTCTTTGCTGGTTAGCACTTCTGGTATGAGATCGTATCTTCTTTGCTGGTTAGCACTTCTGGTATGGGATCTTATCTTCTTTGCTGGTTAGCACTTCTGGTATGGGATCTTATCTTCTTTGCTGGTTAGCACTTCTTGTATGAGTCAGATCTTCTTTGCTGGTTAGCACTTCTGGTATGGGATCTTATCTTCTTTGCTGGTTAGCACTTCTGGTATGGGATCTTATCTTCTTTGCTGGTTAACACTTCTGGTATGGGATCTTATCTTCTTTGCTGGTTAACACTTCTGGTATGGGATCTTATCTTCTTTGCTGGTTAGCACTTCTGGTATGGGATCTTATCTTCTTTGCTGGTTAGCGCTTCTGGTATGGGATTTTATCTTCTTTGCTGGTTAGCACTTCTGGTATGGGATCTTGCTGTCAAGTATCAAGTGACTCTTCAGGCAGTTTATATCCCTTCTGGTCAGAACATTGTGGCAGACACTCTGAGAAGGTCATTAACTCTATACCATGAATGGATGCTTCACAGGGATGTGTTTCTGGACATTATCTAACAGTGGAGTACTCCTCAAGTGGATCTTTTTGTCTGCACTCTGAGTAGACAACTTCATCTGTTTTATGCCAAAGTCTCAGGTCCTTGGTATGGAAGGTAGACTCCTTCTCATTTTCCTGGAAGGGAATGTTTCTTTATGCATTCCCTCCCCTTCCTGTCATTCCAAAAGTCCTGTTCATAATTCAGTAGCATGCTTCCAAAATCTTGGTAACTCCCTTTTGGCTGTGACAGCAGTTGTTCCTTCTTCCGCATTTAGCCAGGGGCAATCACCGCAAGTTACCTCACAGGGTGGATCTACTCTCACAAGACAAGAGATCTGTCATCCATCCCCACCTGTCCACACTTCAACTGACACTGTGGGTGATAGGATTTTGATTCTTTACTAGGAAATCCTACTTATCCAGATGGAAACTGTTTCAATTTAGTGTCTCTCTCATAACCTGTACCAACTTATTGTGGATGTTCCTTTGGTTCTTTCTTCTTTGTGTGAGTTGCTCAATGCTGGTTTGGCCTATTTTTTTTTATTAAGGCCCACTTATCAGCCATCTCTGCTTGGCTGCCTTTTTCTCCTCCTTTAGCTTCTAAATTTAAGGTAGAACAGTTTCTTAAAGGCATCCTTAATATTAGACCTCCCAGGAAGGCTGTTCCTCCTCCTCAGGATCTTAATTTTGTTTTGGAGAAGTTGACTCAGGCTCCTTTTGAGCCTGCTGCTTCAGCTTCCTTGCAACATTGTTCCTGGAATACTGTTCTTTTGTTACCTCTTACTTCTACTAGATGAGTGTCTGAGTTACAGGCCCTTATGGCTTGTCCTCATTTTGAGCTTTCATGAGGACATTGTGTATTTGCACACTAACCCTTCTTTTATGCCTATGACGGTTAATGAGCTATCACTTAATCAGTCTATTAAACTGCCTACGTTTTCCCCTCTCCACAAACTGACAGTGAAAGGGGCTGCATACTTTGGACGTGCACAGACAGACTAAGGTTATTAGAAAATGTGATCAATTATTTGTTTCTTTTCATCCTACATCTTTGGGACTTGCTGTATCCCAGAAAACATATTCTTTGATTTCTAAGGCTATTTCCTTTTTTTCACTTTTCCTTTTTTTACACTTTTCATGGCACTTTTCATAGCAAGAGCCTTCCCTCTTCAGTCATGTCATTCTATTAGACCTTGTGTGTTAGCCCTGCTTGAAAAGAGTTAAAAGCTGTGCAGTGTGTGGAAAGCACTGACAAATGATGGAACATTATACATCATATGGTGCTGCCTGTGGCAAAGAGTATAACTTCATAAAGCACTGAATCTTGAGAGGTGTTATAGGGGTAAAGTATATAATTCTACAAAGCTCTGAATGGTATCTCTCAGTTTATTTTCTCCAAGTATTTTGGGTTTCTAATACCATGATAGAAATGGACCCCATTCTTAAGTCAAAGTATGATTAGCATTCATGAAAATTGTTGTATTATTAAGAAAGAAAATTTTATTTATTTATTTTTTCATGAAAGAGGATTTGGAGAAGAAATGTTTTATTTATTTATTTTTTTTGGGGGGGTTGACCCCAACGCAACATATGCGTACCGCCACCTTTTTGTTTACAAAACAGCACTGGTTAGTGCCTATAAAAAATAAGTTGCTCACAATGTGTGTAAAATAGAACATAATGAAAAATGTAAGTTGTAGTGCTGAGGGAGATATATACGTTTATTGTAATATGATAAAAATGAAGTGGAATCTGTGAAACAGTGAAAACTGTTGATGAAGTTAAAATTTTTACAAAAATTGTCTGGTAGGGCATCAACTATTTTGAATTGAGAATATTGTGGCCTAGCTCAAAATATAGTTTGTGTTAATTATAAACTTACTGACATAAAGAAAGAGTTGTAGCAGTTTTATTTTAATTTTTTTTTTTGGGGGGGGGGTAATAGCTACTTTGAGTTCATATTCAGCTTTGAGCTTCCTCATGGTTCCCTTAAGTTTATTACCTTAAAAACACTCCTAAGCAAACTAGTAAGTAAAATGAGACTTCATGTTAGCATTATGTAAGTTCTTTGTCATGTAATATACAGTAATGCATTTATATAGGTATTAGACAATAGAGGTTTGTTTCTAATTCTCTTAATATATTTGCTGTGGGTAGGGACTGCATTATTTCAGTGGGAGTAGAAGGCAGAGCCATAGGCAGTAGCTTTAACAATGGGCTCTATCTGTGGAGGATTACAGCGGGATTTATTTAGAACTGATACTTATTTTGAATTTATTTAAGTAATTGAAGAAGGTTTCCTTTTCTGAAGTGCCTAACCACAGAGGTATTTGCTGGGAATTATCATCAGTTTTTAAGGAAAGGATCACTAATTTGTGGTCTGATTTTACAAGGGAAGATGGTCTGCTAGGAAGTCGCAGGAAGTGGCCAGGTCTGTGAGGATAAGATCAGGGATATCAGGGTCTCTAGTAGGATGACTAACTAATTGAGCAAGGGTGTTAACATTTATAATGTGAAGAAAGTGTGTATGTGTGTGTGTGTGTGTGTGTGTGTGTGTGTGTGTGTGTGTGTGTGTGTGTGTGTGTGTGTGTGTGTGTGTGTGTCAGCATATGTATATCTGTTTATAGGTATATGGTATTACTGAATATGGGATTAACAGAAGCAGCAAAGACTCTAGTTGAAGAATATATTACTGCTTCCATTTAAGGAAGAAGGTGTGTACCATCCTTACACCAAGGTGCCTGCAAGGATTCCACGATAGGAACATACACTTCAGTGGCATCACCTTCTACACAGCAGCTGTTGCATGTGTGTCCATGACCTGTTACTGAGCAACACATGGATGGGATAAGGCAGTAACATGGTTTAGAACTTCTGTTCATGTACAACCCAGTGACAAGCTATTTGTCACAGGAAGCTGATAGCACATGAAGATGAAGGCAAAAAGGAGTAATATCTAAATAAAAGCTCTCTGTTTTCATTCTTTCAGATTATAAATGAAAATTAAATGCCCGCCTTCCATTTCCTGAACAATTTCTTGACAGGAAGCTTGACACTGATGCTTGTCTAGTGGACCATTTCACTGAGCAGTCATCAGACAGATAGCTAGAAATATGGCACGTCTTACTTTGCTCATTATTTCACTCTGTAAGTATTTTATACTTTCTAATTATTACAAGTGAGAAAAAAAAAAATATTTAAATTAATACAAATTTTAAATATAGATTATCTTGGAAACATATCAAAGGAGAATATATTTCCGAGTCTAAAACAATGTGGAATTTAATGTCACAGTTGACATTGCAGAGGGCTTTATTTGACTGCATATTTAATGTACTTTTGTAATTTTATATGATACATGTGTAAATCCTATTTCAAAACTTGGAAAAATGCAAATGCCATATGCAGATCATTGGTGCTATTGTTTTAAGGTGTGAATGTATGTTTGGGGGGTATGTATATTTTTGTGTGGGTGTTTGTATGTATTTATATTTGAGTGCATGTAAAACACCTTAATCTCTTTTTTATCTATTTTATGTTTTTTGTATTTGTTTATGCATATGCGTGTGTGTGTGTGTGTGTGTGTGTGTGTGTGTGTGTGTGTGTGTGTGTGTGTGTGTGTGTGTGTGTGTGTGTGTGTGACAAAACTGAAAGAAAACATTTCTTAAACAGTTTTTTTCAAATATTTTTATTTTTCTCTTGTTTTGTTTGCTTATTTCAATTCCAGTCATTTTATAAGTCGCAATTCAGTTACATAGAAGAAATACAGTCAAATTTATATACATGTTGTTGTGGTTGCAGGAGAATTTTCAGTGCTACAACAAAATGCACACTATAGAGAAAACTCTATGTACAATATATACATCAAGTCCTACAGAAAATCAACTTCTGATTAAGATTTGTGTCACAGTTTGCATACTATTCATAAGTACTACAAATGAAGTTTAGATTACACACAAACTCATGAAAGGATATATTTTATGCCCTTGACAGTTCACATTCAGAGTAATTTGTCTTATCTTGTCTATCTATTCTTTTAAAATATGATCCATCAGAAGACTCCTGTATTTTAGAAAGTATTTTAGAACACATGAATGCTTACTTTAGTTATTCGTTATCAATTTATGTGCTGATATATACTTTATTGCCATACGTCTGAAGCCCTCCCATGACAATTTGGTTCGATCTAGCCAGATCTGAGTAATGTACAAGTTTACTAGAGAGAAGATTGTAATTAGAATATGTAGATTAAGTTTGGGTAACATTTTAGAGGTGATAAGCAGAACTGCAAATTGCCATGATAATGTAGACTTTTGATATCCTATATTGTCTAGTCTGACTCTCAGTGAGCACCATACTTTATAAGTACCTTTACAGCTCCAGAAGATGTGGAATAGATCAACAATTTGTGACTAACAACCCAGACAGTTTGATGAAACTTCCAAGTTGTAATTGTTGAGTATTTTGGGGTACAGTAATCATTGTTGGTTATCATTAATAGAGTTTCTTAAAAGGGATTAATGTTAATGTTGCTTCGATAGATTTAGGTTTTTGCTTTTGATTAATGTCCTTGAGCTTTTCAATCTGGTATTTTGAATATAAAATCGATGGTTAATATGTAAGGGATACTATAAGTCTATATGTATCCATAGCATTTTCCCCTTAAGGTTAGTAAGTTCCATATTGTATTGCATGCATTTATATCTTTATCATTTACTTCAAAATTTCCTATTATTGAAGTGCACAGTTCTCTGATTTGCCTTAGCATTATGATGTATCCTTCTGGAAAGTTAAGGATATTCCTTGTGTCCTCTAAAGATTGTTTCCTATGTCTGTAAATATCCCAGAGTTTGCATTTCTTAAGGTGCTGATAGTTGTCCAAGTTTATTATCTTATTTAATCTGAGGTTTGGATTCAGATGTATTGGTTGTAGCAGGTTGTAAGTATTTGTTAAATGTAGTGCTTCCATCATTTTTTGAAATCTAATTATTCTATGTTTAATGAGAATTGAAATCTGCTAACCTTTAGATTTATTTGATTTATAAATGGAAGAGCTTTGGGATTGACTTTACTATTTCTGACATAGTCATACCATAATTTAATTCAGAGTGGATACCATTCTTTGCCCTTGGGATTATATTCAGCAACTTCAATGATCCTGTTTGAACATATTCCCCCAGATTCAGTAATCATCCGTGCATGGCTAGCTTAGTCCTGCATGGAAGCGACAGTTTAGGAGCAGCATGGCAGCACGTTATGCATATTAATGAAAGTGTGCTGCAGGAGCTCCTGAATGCACACGGAGCGTGGATGAGTGCAGGGGGCTTGTCTGAGAGCAGAGCTCTCACAATATACATGCCCCTGCAATCAAGAACTGCAATTTAGCAATAACAATGAGCATGACCGCTCATAGGGGGTTGCATACCCCCAGCAACACCCCCATGTTTATAAGAGCAATAGTTAAAATATAATAATATAAACAAGTTATTTTTTTTTATCAAACAGGTAAAATTTAACAGTAGGTGCACAGGTTTGCCCATTGCTTAGCTACTTATACTGCAGCTTAAATGGCACAAGAAGATAAGTATCAAGATATATGCAAATGAAGCAGTACTGCAATAGTGTAGTGGGCAGAGCATTTGCTTTGCAAGCAGTCATTCCTGGTTCGAGTCTTACTCCAGTACATTCCATTTTCCATGTCAAATCACTTTATGAACAATATTTTTGTTGCATAACCTACTAAATAACATATATCTGTGAACTGGATTACTACTAAATGCAGATGTGAGGTGTCATTCTAATAATGTGGTAAAATCCACAGATAAACACAAGTGCCCCATACAGTATATGTACACATAAATCAGGGATACAAATCAAAGATATAATGTGTAATGAATGATAAATCCATAGAGTGTCCAAATCCACCACCTTCCCAAGAACCATTTTACATTTCTGTCTGAATTAGTGCGGGGGTAAGCAGGAGTAAGCACTATTAATCAGTAGTAAGTGGGTTTAAGCCCATTTGCATGGGGGTAAGCAATGCACACACAGGTTAAGCAATATTGAATCTAACTCTCTGTAAGCATATTTAACTGGAGGTTAGCATTGCTTACCTTAATGCAAACCCATGCAAACCCACTTACAATTGCTTAAAAGTGCCTTAATCACTCTGTATGCAACAGCCGCTGTTCTGCCCAGAAACAAAATAAACAGCCCTTGTAGGTCTTGAACTCAGGACCCTGTGCACTATATTTACAGTAGTTAACCAGTAAGCCATCACAGCAGTACATAAGATTGAGGTATTACCAAACAGATCGTCACTATAGGAATATTAAACTTAACATGTGAAAGGAGTCTATATACAGTTTTATGTTGTATAACCTACTACATAACATAAATATGTGAACTGGAGTACTGCAATAAGTCCAGATGTGAGGTGTCATTGTAATAAAGTGTTGAAATCCCCTAATAAACACAAGGACCCCATACAGTGTATGTACACATGAATCATGGATATCAAACACATATATAACATGTAATGAATAATAAATCAATGCCAAACAGCAAATAGTATGCAAATGAAAAATTAAGCAATGCTAAGATTTGCACAGCCCTGCTTACTAGGTGTAAGCAAGGTGTAGGCCAGCTAAATCAGTTTGCCCATTGGTATACCCCTTTAAACAATGCCAACCTTAGGTAATCAGGTTTGCCCATAGCTTAGCATTTTCAAAACCATCCAATCATGGCCATGTGTGAAAAATTGGCCCTATTTAAACCCAACAGGCAGGAATACATCTCATAACTGGTTGCAGCTTTCTACAGCAGGCGTTATGACTGGTGTGGGAGAGGGAGTGCACTTTCGGGTGCAGTGCTGCAGCATCCAGGAGTCCAAAATCATGGCAGGACTCCTTGTTAAAGACCATGATCAGAGACTGCTGCAGGGCCAGTACCAGGGTTTCCAATATAAAGCGGAAGCCTGGGACCGTCTCGCCGTGACCTCACCAGTGCCACTGGCATACCTCAAATTGGTGAGCAGGTCAGGCATTACTATGCCAACCTGAAAAGGAGAAAGAGGTAGCTCTTGGATCAGTGGATCCAAGAGGCTAGGCAGACAAGGGATGTCTCAGCCATGTGTAAGTATCAGTCCACTACCTGTTTAGTAATTGCCAGCTCATGTATATTATGGATATGGCTAAATATTCCTCTTATGTCTTTGACAACAGCAGAAGAGCAGGCTGTGAATGGGAAGCCCATGCCTGTAGATTGCAGAGGTTTCACCACAAGGCAGGTTAGTAATACTCTTGCAAGTACTGTCATAAGAAATAAATCCAAAAGTAATAGAAAGTTAATTGCCAGTATAAATCCTGTATTGTTTAAGGCATGTACTGAATACACCAAACGATATGTCAGGAAGAGTCTCATATAGGTTGCATGTAAAGAAAAGGTTAACAGCCTGACAATAAAGATATAACTGCTGGACTGCCTGTGTTTACTCTGGTATCATATGGTAATGTAGTGTTGCAATCCTTTAATATTACTGCTGTATTAAGCACTGTTACCCACACTGTGCTACATAAATACAATGTCTAGGAATGTCTGTATATGACTGTTGTAATCACAAGAGGCCATATTGTACAACTGAGAGATACTTAGACAGAAAACAGTGAAAAGATAGATAACATTATCCAAATAGCACACTCAACTGAGATGTGAACTGTTGTATTTTTAGCACACACAGCCATGGTTCAAATCCTGGGAGAGGTAGTAAGCTATATGCAGAATCATACCCCACAACTGTACAGATATGTGCAGAATGTCTAGTTAATTGGCCCATATCCACTGCCTATCACCCTGTCCCCCTGGCAAATCATTGGGATGATCCAAGATGTTTAGCCAGCAAATACTGAATACAACTGATTGTCAAACATTTATAAGAACAAACCTGTCACTCTAGCAACTCCCCAAAATGTTATGAGAGTAATAAGCAAAGTATGTCCCATCTCCACCCCCATGTTGTGAAGCTGTGACCAAAGTGTGTGCAGTAACAGAGTGAGATGTATGTGCATAATAATAATGTGCAATCTAGTAATATGTGTGGCAACATTCAGGTAGTGCTAACAGACATTCCCCCCACAGGTCTGTCAGATACAAGAACTGTACCTAGAAATAAAAGATTGAAATCCTGGACTGGTACTGTTTACTCTGGTATTGTATGGCATTGTTAGTGCTGCAGTTACTCTGAATAATAAGGTATCACTCATCACTGTCACACACACTGTGCTACATAATAAAACTGTCTAGGAAACCCTGTATAATTTTATTTATTTATTTATTTAAATTTGTTGACCGGGACTGTCCGACTGGATGTGGGTCCATTTTCAGCGGAGGCCCGGGGAGAAAAGCTCCACAGTAAAATAAACAGACAGTAGTTACATTGGATTACATAGTGATTAACAATTTAACACAGAAATTACTTACAACATATTTACAGATGAAGAACATAGTACATCAGTAGACAACTAGAATCTTTATCTGTGAAGTACATAACAGGCATTAACAAATGTAACAATGAGAAGTTCCTGCTGTATAATAAGTACTAGGCTTATGAGCATCTGAGCTTGCTATCATCAAGGTAGTTAGTGGAGGTGAAAGAAAGGTAGTAGTTGGATGGGGTGGATATTAGAGTGGGAGTTGCAAGGGCATAGCCAGCATGTTTTTAGGTGCGCTTTTAATAAAGTTTTGAAGTTGGTGCATGATGGTACGGAGGTAATTGTGGGTGGGAGTGAGTTCCATAATTTGGCTATGGTGCAAGAGAATAGTGCTTCACCAGCAGAGTTATTGGCTTTAGTGATCTGCAAGTGATTTTTGTTGCTGGATCTTAGTGGTCTGGTGGTGCGATAGGGTTGGAGTAGATTCTGGAGGGATGGGACATTTAGTGGATGGTTTACTAGTTTGTGGGTGAGTGAGAGTTGATACCACTGAAGGAGGTGAGGGAGTTCAAGCCAGCCCAGTTCAGCAAGTGAGAGACAGTGGTGACTACGGTAGTATGCCCCTGTGGCAAATTTTGCGATTTTGTTGTAGCAGGTCTCTAGCTTGTTTAGATCACATTGCCTTAGGTTGGTATATACTGGAGAGGCATAAAGTAGGGTGGAGATAAGGTGGGAATTTGCTATTGAAATCTTTGCTGCTTTGGTGAGAAATTGTTTATTTCTGTATAATGATCCTAGTTTTTTGTGGACTTTTTTTATGGTCATGGATATGTGAATGTCAAATTTTAGTTTATTGTCTATTTTCACTCCTAGCAATTTGGTGTGTTCAGTTGGGTATATAGTGGTGTTGTCTTTTGCTGTAATGTTAAAGTGAGAGTTGTTTTGAGTATGTTTGGTGGGTTGGAAGATGAGTAGTTTAGTTTTGTTTGGGTTGAGTATTAATTGGGCATCGAATAACCATGTTTCAACAGAGGAAAAGGCTTCCTGTGTGACTTTTTGCAGTTTGGGTAGGGACTGGGCTGAGCAGATGATGGTAGAGTCATCTGCATATTGGATGAGTGTGCCATGTTTGGTGGCAGAGGCTAGATTATTGGTGTAAACAGAGAAAAGTAGGGGTCCAAGGATGGATCCTTGGGGAACCCCTATGGAGACAGGTAGTTGGGGAGATATGTCATTCTGCCATACAACGGATTATTGGCGGTCAGACAGGTAACTCTGAAACCAGATGGTGACTGATTGTGAGAAGGATAGGTTATTGAGGACAGAGATAAGTTGTTTGTGTGGGACCATGTCAAATGCTTTAGATAGGTCTAGGAAAGTAGCAGAGGAGAGATAGCCATTGTTTTTATGCTGAAGGATAGTGTTTGTAAAGGAGAGTAAGGCAGTGGTGGTGCTATGGTTTGGTCGGAAACCATGCTGAGTACTGGAAAGGAGGTTGTTAGTAAGGAGGTAGTGTGAGACCTGAGAGTGTATGCATCTCTCTAGTATTTTGGAGAGTGGAGAGAGAATAGCTATGGGGCGGTAGTTGCTTAGTTCTGCAGAGGGTCCACCTTTGTGGAGGGGAATTATATGTGATACTTTCCACTTAGTGGGAACGTAACTTTCTGACAGAGATCGGTTAATCAAGATGGATACTGGGTAGGCCAGAGCATCAGCTGCGATTTGTAGGTATTCACTTGGGAGGTTGTCTGCTGCTAATTTGGTGGGTTTAAGTTCAGTTAAGAGTTTTTTTATGTTGGAGGTAGGTACAGGAGAAAACGAGAAGGCAGTGGGGAGATTACTAGTTGGAGGTGTTGGTTGGAGGGAGGGGGTTGTGTTGTTTAGCTAGTGATAGTATGGTTTGGGTGAAGTGTGTGTTGAATGAGGTAGCAATATTTTCTGAGGTGTGAGGGATGTTAGGAGGAGGGGTACTGACTTTACCTGGGTGGAGGATGGAGTTTATTGAGGACCAGAATTGTTTGGGGCTGTGTTGTGAGGAGTCTAGGGCAGACTGGTAGTATTGGAATTTGTCCCGTGTTATTAGCTTTTTGACTCTATTGCGTAGTTCTAGGAATTTCTGTCTAGCTGCAAGGGTTTTGGTTTTGCACCAGTGCTCCCAGGCTTTATCCCTGTTTTTCATTTCTGACTTAGTGGTTTTCTGTAGCCATGGGGAGGGTTGTGCTTTGGTTCTGGAAAATCTTATGGGGGCATGGTAATTAAGGATGTTCAGGAAGGTAGTATTAAAAGATTCAACTGCGTCATCTAGACTGAGGTACTTTAGAGCATGCCAGTTACATTATTTGAGGGATGAGATGAATGTGAGTGGGTTAAACTTTATTTTTTTACATATTTGACGATAGACGACAGGTTTAGCTTGGTACAGGTATTTTTTGAGTAGGAATGTTGGGGAGTGATCACTGAGGCTATCTGATAAGCAGCCTGTTATATATGACTGGGGGTTCTTACTGACTAGTATCCAATCCAGGGTAGAGTGCTTGCTGGAGTTTTTATTTATCCTTGTTGGATAAATATATATATATATAAGAGTGTTGTAATTACAAGTCAGAGTATAAAACAACATAATTACAAGGTCAGATTGTAAAACAACAGGAGACATATAGATAGAAATCAGAGAAGAGATACACAGCAATATCTATATATAGCACACTCAACTGTGATGTACAGTGTTCAATTTTTAGCAGACACAGCCATGGTTTGAATCCTGGGAGTGGTAGCAAGCTGTATGCAGAATCATACCCCACAAGTGTACAGAGTTGTCCAGAATGTCCAGTTAAGTGGTCCATATCTGCTGGCTGTTACCCCGTCCCCCTGGCATATCAGCATGCTAATCTCTGACATGTAGGCAGCATTTAATGTCATATAACTGACTGTCAGGTCTGTACATATTTGGAAAATGTCTGTGAAAACAAACCTGTCATTGTATAACTCACCAAAGGTTTATGAGGGCAATAGTCAAAATATGTCCCAGTTACACCTGCATGTTGTCAAGACATTCCCAGAGTGTGTGCAATAAGAGATGGACAGGTATGTGCATAACATCAACCTGGAATCTGGGAATATGTGTAGAAACAGTCAGGTAGTGTTAACAAACAATGCCTCCACAGGTATACCAGGTAAGAGGTATATACTGCAGGTAAAACTCAGTTCATGTATATAGTTGTCGACATCCATACCACTGTCCAAACTAAGGCCATAGTGTAGTGTAATAAAACCTGTAAGGTACAGATCACAGCACTGACTAGGAAAGTAATGAGAACTACAGGGATATACAAGTTGTTAATTGACATCTTTCTCTCCATCCCACCATATCTGCAACAATAAATTAAATTCACAACTCAATCAGTATGTGCTCTATTAAATCTACTGTTGGGACATATGTCCTATTGTTTGATAAATATTTCAATTTGTTTCTATGCATGTGCCATGTTGAAATACTCCCACATTGGTGGCATGCTGCCATCAATGTACCTGCATGCTGTTGTAATGGCCACTGAGGTTCCATATATGCATGTGTTCTGTTTGCTATACAACTGTTCCATATCTGGTGTTTTGGGTTAATGGGAATATCTGTGCATACTGTTATACATAATCCTGGAATGTGTTGATTATTACTAACCCACGTATGTTGTAAAATTGAAACACCATAGCACGTTTGGGAAGGGCGGTCCCAGTGGACCCACCTCTCATACCTCATCTGGTCATGGCACCAGGCCCCAGCACATCTGGGGCCCACCACGGGAACTCCTCATCCACTTGTCCTGCACCACCTTCAGGTGGAACCACCTCAGGGAGCAGGCATGAATAGGACACTGTCACCCGTCGCCAGGTCTGGGGTCTGGTGCATAGTGAGCTCAGCAGGTAGTTTGGAGATCTGCTATGCCAGCTTGAGGGCTGTATGGCCCAACTAGAGGGTCAGCCTGCCCCTCCTACTCAGCCTCCAGCACAGCCACCTTTGGGGCTGTGAAGGTGCAGTGTTGACTGCCCATGGGTGGGGACCTCAGTCCCACTGTTTTCACTAGGGGGCTCATGGGCTTCCGACTTGCAAACACCCCTCCCCATCCAAGGTGTTTACACCCACATGTGTCATATACTGCCCCTGTATGCTGTCTTGTCTGTTATCCTACCCAACCTATCTCCCCAAATATACCTACTATCCTTCCCAAACATCCCACTCTCACCTTAAAAAAATCTTGCCCCATACATTGCTGTCCATTTCACACACATGTCCATTGGGCACATGTAATCTGGTTTAATTGGCTTCACAACATATTATTGTTATCCTCACTGCTCTGTCAGGAGTATGAGTGTCCAAATCTACCTCCAAAACAGTGTATATGCACAGCTGTTGCTGTAGAAGAAATGGGCAGCTATGGACCTTCCCTACACCCATCCTGCACATCCCTAGTTATTTTCCCTACTGTCTTTCCCTCTTTGTGCCCCTTTTTTACCACTTTCCTATAGGTTCATAGGCTGGTACTAGGCTATCGGCCCTAGGGCCTATACAAGCCTAGCCATAACAATACCCTGGCTATTTCTTCCCACACTATTTACTTCCCTGGACCCCTGTCTAGCAGGGTGACTGATGTGATCCCCGAGGTGAATTTCCTTTCTTCCATCCAATCATCAAGGTTCCTTTTGAAGAGGGCCAAAGAGCCCTCTGCTTGACATGTATGGACAGTCTATTCCAGAGTCTGTGGAGTCTCTGGGTCAGGAACCTATCCCTCCAACATGTTTTGTTTATTGTGATGACTAGATCCCTGGAGCATGTGGCTCTAAGGGATTGGGATTTCTTTAAGTGTAGCATGTCCAACAGCTCTGGGTTTGACATGGCCTTGTATGTTAAGCAGAGATCGCCTCGAATAGATGATATGCAACAGAGTATAGCTGGAGTTTTTAAGGCGGTCAGCATAGGGCATCTGCTTTAGGCCTGTGATTCTTTTAGTGAAGTATTTCTGCGGCCTTTCCAGTTGTTGCAGATGTCTTTAGAGGTACATACCAAATGGGGCATTGTATTCTATAATGGGTTTAATGAGGGATGAGTACAGTGGGACAATGACCTCTTTTTTTCTGGATGAAAAGCCCTTAGTGATGAGGTGTGCCACATAGAAGGATTTCCTGACTGTTGTGGCGATGTGGTTATTGAAGGTGAGACCACTATCCACCTATGTCCGTAAGTCTCTTATCACACTTTCAGTGTTAAGTGTATTGCCACCTATGTGATAATTCATGGGTACATGTTTTTTCCCAAAGGGGATAACTATACATTTCTTGGCATTGAGCTTGTGCCCATGGCTCTGGCAACAAGTATCTGTTTCTGTAAGGCCCTTTTGTAGAATATGGACATCATTTGGGGATTCAGTAATGGCTTCCAGTTTGCAGTCATCTGCAAACTTTGTTAGCCAGAGTCCCTTAGTGCTGGCCTGTACTTCAGAGAAGTAGATGCAAACAAGAGAGGTCCCAGGACCATGAGACACTCCACTTGTCACTTGTCTGGAGTTGGATTTGGAGTCAGCTACTTTTACAGTCTGGGTTTTGTCAGTAAGCCAGTTGGCAACCCATCGAGTTATGTAGAGATTTATGCCCAACTTAGTAAGATTATCTATGATTCCAGAGTGGGGGATGGTGTCGAAGGCCTTGGCGAGGTCCAGATAGGCTGTGTGGACTGCCTTACTCTCATTCACAGCTCTGGAGAATGATTCGAAGAAGTCAATCAGGTCCAGGAGACAAGATCGGCCCTTCACGAACCCAAACTGGGTGGGGTCCAGTGTTTGAAGGTTGCCATGTCTTTGTTTATAAGTTCTACGATAATGCGTTCCATGCCCTTGCAGATCAGGCTTGACTGATGGGACGGTAGTTCCTGGGATCCAAGGTAGATCCCACTTGTGGAGTGGGATAACTGTAGCTGTGCACCACTCAGTGGGCATGAAGCCTTAGGTGAGACTATGATTAAACATGACACTTAGGTGAGGTGCCAGTTCATTTTGTAGTTCATGTAGTACACAGCCTGGGATGTCATCTGGTCCCATGGATGCTGTATTCTTAGCTTTGGAGAGTGCAGTTTCTACCTGTGTGGCCAGGATTACTGGAATTTGGCAATCTTTTGATATTGAGATGGGCCCTTTAGGGGTGAGAGGGGGTGAAGTTTGCACTAAATGGATCTGCCAGGATATTGGCAATATCCTTGGGATCAGTATATTTAATGCCATTCTGTTGTAGCTCAGAGCATATCTGAGCATTGCCATTTTGATTCTTGACATAACTATAGAATGCCTTGTGATTGTCTTTGGAATTTTTGGCAATTTTATTTTTGTAACTAACTTTAGAGGATTTTATGAGGGATCTCAGTTTATTGAGTATGGTAAGGGCATTTTTTGCATCCTGGGATTTTCCTCTTTTCTGCAACAGTTTCTTTCTTCTGTTGTATAGTTTGTTTGTGGCAGGGGACCATCAGATTGGCTTCCTTTTTTGGAGGAGAGCATCTTGGTTCAATCTGGGATGGCACAATTCATGCATGAGTCAATAAGGCTGTATAAACTCCCCATAGCCACGGTAAGGTTTGATGGTTGTCAGTGTAATAGTATCTTATTGATCATACATGCACAGCTGATGATGAGTTCTGTAAATCAGACATCAGACATTCACAAATGACATCTGTCCACATATCATCCCAGGTATGTGTCAGACAAACACATAGGGGCTGTGAGCAGCAGAGCAGACATAACTGACATAGTAATACACATGCAGTGGTGTGTACACCTGTGAGGTATGGTGCACAGTACATGGCAGGGTGCTGAACAGGTGCACAGCAATACTGTGTACATGGGTGCAGTGTTTTCCAGGGGAAGGAGCATCACCATCTAACACAGTCCATGCATCACACACATGTATACTGTTGCTAGCATGGATTGACTATAGCTGCACTGCATGCTGTTGAGTACCATATGTTATGCATTTTGACAGATGGATAATGGAAGGTCTGTGTGTAATATCTTCATGAAACCTTATCTGTACATGTGTGTGTGTATGTGTGTGTGTGTGGGGGTTATTTTGTCTGTAAGTGCAATCTGGTGGAGTGGAGGGGGTTGATTCATATAGGATGTGTGTGCATGTATGTGTTTGTGTGTGTTTGTGTGGGTGTCCATGTATGCACGTGTGATTGTGGGGTTGTTCATACATCACTAATTCCCTTTGAAATTGTGCAGTACATGGACATTGACTGACACATGAGATACCAGGAATACTTGTCTGATATGTATTCTCAGTACAGCTGATAGTATAATAAGGTCTGTAGCATGGAACATGCATTGGGAAGGAAATTAGACACCAGGTATACTGTTAAAATTGCAATCAGCAGAAAGGTGAAAGACTACCTACGTATGCAGCACTACAGATGCATTGTGGAATTACTAGACAACATCAGTGAGTGTATCCAAATATTACTGTTGTCCACATAACAAGTTTATTGAGCAACAGCTCTTGCATCTACTGAGCAATAGTTACACATGGCACTCCAGTGTGCAACATTATTGAGTGACCGTAGTAGCCCCTAACATATAGGGGCCATGCTCATGATGTCTGAACATACCTAGGGTAAATACTGGATGACAGCAGTGAGTCCTCGTAAAACCGACTCCAATCAAGTCAAAGAGGTAATGGAGTAACAGGTCATGTTTTGTGATCACTTGTATAGGCAATTATAAGAATGATATGTTAATGATTGGTATTAATGAGTGTAAATATCCAAGTGTGATGCAGGATGGGGAACTTACGTTAATAAACTTGTGACAGTCTGTAAACTCATGGACAGGTAGGTATTATGGTGGAATGTCAGGGTGTGTGTATGTGTGTGTGTGTGTGTGTGTGTGTGTGTGTGTGTGTGTGTGTGTGTGTGTGTGTGTGTGTGTGTGTGTGTGTGTGTGTGTGTGTGTGTGTGTGTGTGTGTGTGTGCACTGTTAAGCAATGATATACAGGTCTTAAAGTGTGTTTCTTGTTTTCCCCTCACAGGTGGCGAGGTAGGTCAGGGTCCCTTCTGCATGCAGTCTGATGTTGATGTCCATACAGACACTGAAAATGATGATAGGTGTGTTGACGCACAAGTGGGGTTGTCAGAGGCAGAAACTGTGCCATCGTTTGACATCCCCCTGTTATCCACCCCATCCCCACACACAGTCACAATGCCTATAGATACCCCATCACCAGTGGCCATAGCAGAGGGACAGTTGGTGGTTGGTGGCAGTGCGCAGGACAGTGTGGTATCTATGGCTGCTGTGTCTGGACACAGCAGCCATAGCTGGATGTCCAGTAGGGTACCATATAGGCAGATGTACTGGGGTACTCATGGGAGGGCCACTGGTCATCGTGCCTCTGGCAGAAGTTCCACATCTGGTACTACCAAATGCTTGTTTCAGACTGCCATGGATGTGCAGGCACATATAGAATGGTGCACCAGACAGGGTCTGAGGCTGCAGAGGGCTGCTTTTTTCAGGTGTAAGTGACAACATCCATGATCTTGCAGGAGCCCTCCATGATTATACAGAGGTCATGGATAGACAGTTGGGTGAGATGGTGGGCTAGAGCATGTGGTGGGACTGGTGTGACAGCCACATGGATCTTGGCGAGCAACACCAATATCTAACGGTCGACGTGGACATGCAAGGACACCAAGCTGCTACCGTAGTAGCAGTATCAGCAGTACCAGCCCCAGCACTGCAGGGGGCATGCTGTCCACACCACACCACAGCAGTCCACATGCATGTGGCCCTGGCCAGTCCCATGAGGGACCTGGTTCCAGCGAACATATGTCATCAGAGGAGGAGAGTAGCATATCAAGGCTTGTACCTGGATGTGCCCATGGAACCCCTTGCAGGCACAGTTCTTGTGTCCATGGCTGGAGGTGGTGAACTGCACACCCTGCCAGGTATGGTCTGCAGCTGTCCAACACATCTGTATAGGGCAGCCACATGGCAGAACTGTGTTCATGCATACCCACACACAATACAAACACACCTAGGGCAACCCCATACCTACACACACCACATCACCATGGCCATATCAGTAACTTACACCCCCTCACTCACACACATGGTGTCAAATGTATGGCCCACCCTAGGTCTCTGGCAAACCAACAACACACTCTGTGCATATGATGATACCTGTGCCACATCCCTGTCATCCATAACATTGATGAGGGACAGGCTAATATAGTTCTGATGCACACGGTGACTGCACTACAGTGTACCAATGTACTGCTGTGTAACATGTCAGCAGTAATTTTTATTGATTACATGTCAGGTAGTGTAGCTGCCCAGCCATGATGCATTATAGCTGTTGTTAACACTGAGTGATTGTGGTCTCCATAATGTTATCCACTTGTGTTGTAGTTGTACATGTGTCAGCAGGAGGATGGTCTGCTGTCATATCTCACAAGGGGTATGGCACTGTGGTGACACCATGGCTGTGCCATATCATGAGTACAGTTGAACACATGTCACAGGTCTGTATAACAGTTACTGCCTGTGTCACATGGACAGATGACCTCCTGGGACATGTATATTCAGCAACCTGAAGTAAATCCCTCCACATGCATGCACACTCTTACTTGGCAACACTGTGACTAGACTCCTACCTAGTTATGTAGTGCTGCTGCCATGTGTGTGGCTTTACTTCACACACCACATAGCGTTTAGGATGAGGTGTGTTCCAGGTTACATGTTACATGCAGAACATCCACAGGCATGTACAGTATGGTAATGGGGGATGTAATGGTTATATATGGACAATACATAGTGTGACATACCATTATATGCACATTAACTAACACATCCAAGTGACCTGGGCCTATCAGTGCTAATTTGTCAGTGTATCTTATGTGTTACAGGTAGTCTTCATATAGCATATGCATAACTGGGCTGGATAGTGTTATCAGTCACCTGTATGGTTGATGGTGACAGTGGGTCACCATACAGTGGTTCATGGGACATGTACCGGGGGTACCATGGTGTAATGACAGTATACCCAGCACCCACACCCCACTGTGGATATTGTATGCATTGGAACCCATGATGACACTCTGACATATCACACATTGACCAGGACTGCAATACAAATCCTTGTCCATCCCAAGAGTGCTACTACAGGGATATGCATCTAATGCACATACCACAGGCATAGTAGGTGATGCATTGTCATGCCTCTCCTATGAGCAGCAACATCACTATCCCTAATACTGTGTGGCAATGCGTATTGTAATAGGAGTATGTGGCCTCGGAATGCTGTACCCTACATATATATATATATATATATATATATATATATATATATATATACACACACACATGCACGCATACACACACTTGCAAGAACTCAATATATCCCATGCCTATCAGCCCATTTGTACAACAGTATTGTGCTGGTACTGCAAGGCCCAGGTAGCTCTTAGGGAGAGGAGCATAACAAGGTGCATGTAATGTCCAGTACAGCAGCAGCCACATCTAACTACGGCAATGAGTGTTGCAGTGGGTGTGAAGGGCCTCAGGGTATTCCCAACTACAGGTGTACTAATACACAGACACTGATATCCTCAGAAATGCACAAGTACACATTTGTCAGTACTGGGGTGAATCAGTGCAGGTGTTCATAGATGTGTACCTGGCTGTTGTCCATGAAGAAATAGGAAGTGTAGGGGATGTGTGTGTACAGCAGTATCATGCCACATGCAATCTGCCAGCAGGCAATCTATATACAGACACCACTGTGATGACCCTCAGGGTGAGAGTGACATGCATCAGCCAATCCTCTGGGTGCCTCCTGCAAATGGCCGGTGAGGTGCTCCATTTGACATGTATGCAACATGTATTACATAACATGTTTAGTGTCTGTCTTGGAGACCTGTACCCAAGCATGTTCTGTTGACTGTGGTAGTGTAGTGGCAGTATCCATGGCTTGTGGTGCATACAAGGTGTTGTGTCCTATCTGTGTCAGTTATAATACAGCTGGGCAGACATGTCATTGTCAGTCAAGCATAGGTTGTCTGTACATATCCAAGCTGGATACCTGACATCTGCACTTCTGTACAGGGACTGACAAACATCATCTTGGCAACTAGCTATGCAGTAGGATGAATGTGTTGACAGAGAGATGTCTGACACCAATAGGTATGCCATTATTACATGATGGCAGCCCTCACTGACATTTGCTTTACAGACAGTAGTCTACAGTTAATTTCCACATGTCAGATCATTATCCAGTAGGAAATATATAATGTGACACAGCTCACACACCAGGAACATGACAGTGATGACTCAGAATCCATCTATGCATGCAGGAGTGTTTGTTGCCAGTACTACAATTAGCAATCTACTCTTGTTTGGGAAAGCACTGTCAACAGTAGTAACGTCATGATACAATACATGCCAGTATGACTGCACATAAACTAGGATACTACCCTTGTATGTAACACATTCACATGGATAAGAGTGTTGTACAGGTCATATATACTCAAGTGTCCCAGAGAGGAGACTCACACCCCTTGCTACTGTAATGATAGCTCATAGATGCATGTCATGTACATGGCATTACATACACCTATTACAGATGTCATTACTCTGCTATGTTATAAGACTGGGATATGAGCACTGGTTACCAGGGCGGAGCCATGCTTAGCAGGTGTCAGCATTGCTGCAATACAACAGCTAAGCACATTTGTGCACTGGTAAGCGAAGCCTATATGGTGTAAGCGCCTGTACATTTAACTGTACCTTAGCACCACTTAGCTTCACGAAACCCATGCAAACACACTTAAGGCTGCGCAAAACTGCCTAAACCACTCTGTATCCAATGGCACTTGTTCTGCCCAGAAACAAAATAAACAGCCCTCGCAGGTCTTGAACCCAGGACCCTGTATACTATAGTCACAACAATTAACCACTAAATCACGACAGCTGTGAAGACCGTTGTTTTTCCAGTAGACATATTGAATAGTATTGAACAATTGCTGTGACTTCTACAATTGTATACTACTTCTTAGTGATATTACTGTTGCATCACATATGTTATTATATGTAAATATACAAATATCAGATACATACTGTGTGATACATCTGGGAAGGTATACACAACAGTAATGTTTACACATGACAAGGATATGGATACATACATATACATATGTAGCTATATGTCTACATGTACAGACACATATATATTCATATGTTTTTCCAGTAGACATATTGAATAGTATTGAACAATTGCTGTGACTTCTACAATTGTATACTACTTCTTAGTGATATTACTGTTGCATCACATATGTTATTATATGTAAATATACAAATATCAGATACATACTGTGTGATACATCTGGGAAGGTATACACAACAGTAATGTTTACACATGACAAGGATATGGATACATACATATACATATGTAGCCATATGTCTACATGTACAGACACATATATATTCATATATATGTATTTATACACATCTGTATAGTGCATCATATATATGGCCATTTATAGATCCCTCTGTATACATATATATGTACATCATATATCTGTTTATGTCAATAAATGTAGATATCTATGACTATATATGCATATATATCTATATATCTGTATATGTGTAGATATATATATATATATATATATATATATATATATATATATATATTATATATATATATATATATATATATATATATATATATATATATATATATATATATATATATATATATATATATATATATATATGTATATATATATATATATATATATATATATATATATATATATATATATATATATATATATATATATATATATATATATATATATATATCCATATATGTATGTAGATATGTATATGTGTATATAGCTATATGTTGTTGTTTGTCTTTCAGCTTTTCCCGGTTAGGGGTCGCCACAGCGGAACTCCAGGCAGCTAATGATTGGCAGTAGATTTTTACGGTGCTGAGTTGCCAGCACGCCCATTCACGCATATCTTTCGGAACTCCACTCGACCGTGGGGAGGACATGCAGACTCCACACAGAAGGCACTCCCCGCACTCCAGCCGAGAATCGAATGGGAGAACCTCTTGCTGTGAGGCAACAATGCTACCGCTGCATCGCTCTCTCTCTCTCTCTCTCTATATATATATATATATATATATATATATATATATAGATAGATATGTTTACCATATATCCAGAGTGGCATCATACCTTAGCACCGATAGTCTCAACCTCTTAGGGCAAGTGGATGTCATGTATGTATAGCAGGTATATATGTAGACTGTTGCTACTGTAACAGGGGTTGTCTTAACAGACATGTTGTGCATGGGAGGTCACATCTCCTATTGACATGTATGCCATCAGTTACTGACAGACATCCTAAGGACATTATAGTACAGTACCACTGATAGCACAGTAGTGAGCCTGTGGACTACAGCAGAGATATGATGAATATACGTGGACAGTCTGGCACACTCTGGTCAGTCCAGAGGTATACACAGATCTCCTTCTTGCAAGACATGTGGACCAGGCCTGGCAATGTGGATGTTAACAGCCATGTACATGGGTATATCATGTAAATTCTGGGCTACATATGCCCACGCAGTTTTTGCATTTACACACTCCTGTCTGTCCTGACACATAATAACTGGTGGTGCAGAGGTCACATGGTCACATACTACCCAGTAGTTAGTGACATACATCTGTACAGCATCCCACAGCTTTTTCAAAAATACACAACAGTTATGGTGGCCTGGCAGCAGTACATCTTCCAAATATCTGGACATAACATCACACTGGGTAATTACACTAAGCTGCTAGGCATATAACAAAAGACTGTGCAAACTACAGACAGACTGCCACAACACTGGCCTACATTTCTTATGGGGGAATATACATGTATTTGCAAACATAGTAGGCTCTACAGGGATGTCACAGCACAGAGTAACAGACACCTGTGTGAAAGTGCATACCCACAATCAATGTGAACACAGCCACAGCCACATATGGTACGCAAGCTTAATATTACACTGTATGGATTGTCTGATCAACACCATCCTCATATGTGCCACTCACACACTAATCCTACATATACTGGGTCACAACACAGTGTGGTCCAATGCCTGTCTGTGGTATGGGACATGTGGGTGTTTGGTCCTACATACATGTAAGGCGATAGGGTACCATATACTGGAGCAGCATGTAACATCAGATTGAACAGGACCAAGAACAATGACATCTACCACAGTTTGTACACAGGCCAAGGTACATATTCGCAATACACATACTGTGGACAATCACCATAAGTACACAAACCCCACTACTGTACACACAACCACAGAATGCCCAGGTTATGTCCTCAGATATAACCCTACTATACATAACACGTCTAGCAGTCTGGTATCTCACTGGCCTATCAGGTATGATGTCAATATATAATGATGTATAGAACATATGCGCCTCTTACCACATGACATATGTACAAATGTTGATAGATGTGTGGCTGGAGCCACAAACACTGGGCCAATATTGGCATGTGGCTGTGATACCCTCATACATTTAATGTTGTAACAGGTTTTGTTGTAACATATGTCCTATGAGGGATATGAAGTCAGTAACTTTCATGGCTGTCACAATGTACTGACTGTAATCCTCAGACTATGCTTCTGCAGTTCTAAGATAGGTGAACTGTGAGTAACACAAGACACATAAGACTTCAAACATTGGCCAGTCTGCAGATAATCCTACAGGTGAGTGTTTCCTCAAACACATAACACTGTCATGACAGGTATTAAATCATATAGACCAGCCATATCCACATAAACCCCATTAAACCAACATTACTCCAAATGCAGAAGAGCAAGACTTACATTCTGTAGTCATGTCTGGAACATCCCCCTCCTGTTTGTTGGCCTGTCTCCACAGTGTATGCTGTTAGAGGTATATCCCATGGGTCTACATTGCAACATTGAATGCTTAAAACAGCGAACGATGTTAAATCAACACATTTTCAGTGAAAGTTGAAAATGTCGAATCCAAAGAACAGCGATTTCTTTCCCAGGTAAAGAAATTGCTGTTCCAACCCCCGCAAAAAAAAAAAAAAACACATAACACACTTCCAAACACATACACACATACCCAGTCCTAATTATACCCCCCAAAAAACAGTAAACAACTAAATACACATATGCACTTAACCCAAACATGCATTTAACGAAAAAAAAAAAAAAAAAACAGTAAACATTTTAAACCATATGCACTTACCTTAACCCGAACCCTAACCCTAAGGTCAGTAACTCTCGCACATTTACATAAACAGCTTCAAACACATACACACTTACCTTAACCCTAATTCTACCCCCCCAAAATAAAAGTAAACAACTGAAAACACATACACATGTATTTCAACCATACATTTAACACAAAATATAAAACAGTAAACACTTTCATACATATGCACTTACCTTAACCCACACCCTAACCCTAAGGTCAGTAACTGTTGCACAATCATGCTTGGGAGCTATACCGGACAAGGGACCACACTACACTTCAGAACATGGCAAAACAACGAAGCGGTCAAGTAACTTATTTCCCAGGGAAAGAATTCACTGAACAGCCACTTTGCTGTTTTGCCTGTTCGCTCTACATGTGTCGATGAAAACACATTCAACATAATGCGTTTTCGTTGTACTCATAGGCACCCACTCACTAGATAAACTCACTAAACTAGGTATAATTCCCTATGTCACAAGATGGGTTGCCAACTGGCTCACTGACAGAACCCACACTGTGAAAGTAGCAGACTCCAAATCCAGCTTCAGACCAGTGACAAGTGGAGTACCACAGGGTTCAGTCCTGGGTCCTCTCCTGTTTGGTATCTACTTCTCTGAAGTACAGGCCAACACAGAAGGTCTTTGGCAATGAAGTTTGCAGATGACTGCAAACTAGGAGCCATAATCAAAACCCCAAAAGATGTGGACATCTTACAAAAGGGCCTTGCTGAAACAGATGCCTGGTGTCAAAGCCATGGCCTCAAGCTCAATGCCAAAAAGTGCATTGTCATTCCTTTTGGTAAAAACTCAGTACCCATGAACTACCACATAGGTGGTAGTCTACTTAACACCAAAAGTGTGATAAGAGACCTTGGGACACAGGTGGACAGTAGTCTCTCCTTTGATAATCACATCGCCACAGTAGTCAGGAAATCCTTCTATGTGGCACACCTCATCACAAAAGGTTTCTCATCCAGGAAAAAGAGGTCATTGTTCCCCTCTACTCATCACTCATTAGACCCATTATAGAGTACAATGCCCCTTTTGGTATGTACCTCACAAGACATCTACAACAACTGGAAAGGCCACAGAAATACCTCACAAAGAGGATTACCAGCCTCAAAGAGATGCCCTATGCAGACCGTCTCAAAAAACTGCAGCTTTACTCCGTTGCATATCGCCTACTCAGAGGCGATCTCTGCCTAACACACAAAGCTATGTCAAACCCAGAGCTTTTAGACATGCTCCACTTAAAGAAATCCCAATCCCTACGAGCTACACACTCTAGGGACCTACACCTTGTCACCACAATAAACAGAACATGCTGGTGGGATAGATTCCTGTCCCAGAGACTTCCCATACTCTGGAACAAACTGCCTATCTATATCAAACAAAGCTCCTCATTAGCACTGTTCAAGAAAAATCTTAATGATTGGATGGGAGATAGGAAATTCATCCCGGGGATCACTTCTGTGGCTCTGCTCGACAGTGGCACAGGAAAATAATTTTCTTGGGTGGCGAAATCCAGGGTACCTTTGGCTAGGCTTATATAGGCCCTAGGGCCAATAGCCTAGTACCTACCTATGAACCTATGAACCCATATCCCACTACCATTTTTGATGCTGTTTGCCAAACACTGACATGAAGTCTTGTTCACAGTGAATGAAAAGGGTGAACACCCATATGATGTTCCTAGTTATAGGAGTGTGTTTCCATGCAATTGGCTATGGGAATGTTACCACAGCTGTCCCACATGCAACCAGCTAGTGGGGGACTGCAATTCATGCAGAGGCCATCAGCTGATCATGAGCATCCCTTACAAAACACAAGCTGCTGCCTAAGCAAATCAGGTGTACTTCTCCACGTCCACCAGAGAGGGAGTGAGAGAGACAGAAGGAGACAAAGTAAGAAGGGGGTGGGAGAGTAAAACTTAAGCATGGTTGTGTCACACACTTACCAGTATGGGGTTTCAAACCCCTGCCTGATTATGTATTGTTATCACATGTCTATGCAGTTTTTGCATGCGCCACAGAGCTTATATGCTGAGAAGTTGTCCAAAGGTATATCTGATGGTGAGTGACATCTGCAACAGTGATAAAGGAAGGATAAGGTAGGTGTAGTACACACGCCTGTCCACACGAACAGGTGTCAAGGTCGACACAGTCACACTCTCTCAGGGACTCACACACATTATCACAGTTTGCAGGGTCAGGATTAGACTTCTTAACTAGCTAATGTGCCACAATACAGTAAACCGCAGGTATTACATGCACCACAGGGGTTATCAGGATGATATATGGGCAAAGGGTATGCCAGGATGTCCGACATCAGATGGCCTGCTTCAGTAGGCCAATGGGAGGTGTAGTGAGTGTGAATGGCACCCACATCATTATATTCCACACACACACACACACACACACACACACACACACACACACACACACACACACACACACACAGACACAGGTTGCCAGTACTGACATGCATTGGTGCATTGCTTCACAGCTGTGTAGTGGTTGACTGTGCAAGAAGGCTGAACAAGGCTAGGTAAAGGGTATACCTTGGCATTAGGCCACATGACAATGGTCTGCTGTGTGGTTTAGGGGTGTAGTGTCTGGATTGGCCCACACAGGTGGGTACTGTATTCACCATCCAAACATCTGGGCTACTAATGTGGGTGGCCAGTGCTGTGCAATGCTTGTCATGTATGTGTTCTATAGTCCATGGTGTGGACAGTGTCTGGGATGTGCACATGTCCCACATGCATGTTCTGTGACATGTGGAAGTGTACCTGGGGTGTCCGGGGCATGTTATGTACACAGATTGTTATAATCAGATGTGCCATTTCTGGCCTAATGTGGTAAGAACTGACAGTGGACACCAGGTTGACCCAGCATCTATACTGACAGCATGATACAGGTATTCCCTGGTGTCAGTGGCATCTGTCCATATAGGGCATGTGTATAAGGCATGGTATGTCCTTTGTGGTTACATTTGCTGGCTCTACAGTTGTTGCAGGCATCCAATGGGGAACATAGTGAAGGAGCAGTGTATGCAATTATGTGCCTATTATAGGGATGGGACAGGGTGCCATGGCCTCTGTAGTCCACTGCAATCACACCATGGTTATTATCTGTTGGCAATATGCCGGGAACTACCAACATAGTGATTGTTGCTTAGCCGAGTGTGTTTGTGTATGAGACATGGGTTGAGAGTGTTCTCTTGGTAATACATGGGTTGCCTATATTGTTTGCCAGGCCTTGATGTCACATGTAGGGGTATGGATTGTCTACCCCAGCTTGTCTGCTGATTGACATCTGTTATCCTTGTAATGTGGACATTGTGACATATAATAGGCCCACCATATAAGAAATTTGGAAAACCAACTCCACAATGAGTCCATTTGTTACACACTCACAGCTACCTCCACACAGGATACAAATGACAAACACACACACACACACACACACACACACACACACACACACACACACACACACACACACACACACACACACACACACCAAATCTCACAGTTGCCATGTCTGGGATTAGGATTCCTATCTAACTAGTATATCACACTACAGCATTACGCAGTTATAGCACACACCACAGTGATTGTTTGGCTACTCTGTTCACAAAGGCATATTTCAAATTGAATGACATTAGCAGGCTTGCCAAAGTAGGGCAATGGTGGTTGCAGTGACTGTGAATGGTCTCAAAAGCATTGCTCCCTACATAGACAATCTTTCCATGTTGAGATGGGCCCTTTGGGGGTTGGGAGGGGTGAGCAGTTGGCACTGAATCGATCTGCCATGATATTGGCAATATCAGTGGGAGCAGTATATTTAATATTATCCTGTTTTAGCTCAGAGCAGTTCTGAGCATTGCCATTTAGATTCCTCACATAGCTATGGAATAGCTTGCAGTTGTCTTTGACATCTTTGGCTATATTATGTTCATAACTAGCTTTGGTGGACGCTATGAGGGATCTTTGCTTCTTACTGTAGCTGTTAAGGGAATATTTTGCATCCTAATTCCCCCATTTCTGCAACAGTTTCCTCCTTTTGTTGTACAGTATGTTTATGGCAGGGGGACACCACATTAGCTTCCTTTTCTTGGTGGGGAGCATCTTGGCTCTATATTGGATGGCACAATTCATGCATGAGTGGATGTGCTCATACAGTGCCTTCATGTATGATTCAGCAGTCATTCTTTCAGTTCCCATCTGCATGGGTGTCATGCCGTTAGTCACGTCTGACATGTGAAGCATGACATTGGCTTTGGAGATGTGTGTTACGGAGGTTCCTTACTGGTGTGTGGGGGAGGGATATTGATGTTAAGGGTGATTACCTCATGGGCAGACCAGACCACTGATGGGGTGACCATAGGTGTGGAGCATTGATTTCCCATGTTGGTAATGAGCAGGTCTAGGATATTTGAGCCCCTGGTGGGACTATAGGTTACTTGATCCAGGGCATTGGGAATTATAACTTCCAAGAACAGTTGGGCACACTTGTTGGTACACAAGTAGTTTTCCCAGTTACTGGCAGGGTAGTGTAAGTCACCCAGTATTAGGGTGTTTGCTTGTAGCTAAAGACATGCTTCTGGAGCATTTCTCCCCGGGCCTCCGCTGAAAACAGGATCTGTGGAATCTAGTCGGACTTTCCCAGTCAACAAATGTTAAATAAAATAAATAAAAAAAATAAATAATATTTCACCGTATGTTTCAAAAGCTGTAGTGGGTATCATGGGGCATGGTGGGGGATCCGTAGCAGGCTATACAATTTGGAATGTAGTCTAACCTACTGTTAGTTGCACCGGGGGTATTTCAGACTCATTCTGTTGGGCAAGTAGCCTGGTGGTGTGAATATCCTTGGTGAATATGGACACTCTTCCACCTTTATTGTTTTGGTCCTGGTTTGGTGGCCAACAGCTGTGGTAAAAGCTGCACCTGGTATTGCAGGGGTGCTCTCTGGAGCCTTGGATCAGGTCTCTGTTACTGCACAGTTATTGATGTTCTCCATTTTTAGGTGTGCGTAGTGACTGTGAATGGCCAAAAAACATTGATCCCTATACACACACACACACACACACACACACACACACACACACACACACACACACACAGAGTTTTACAGTTGCCATGTCTGGGAATAGAACTCCTACCTAACCAGTATTTCAGACTACAGCATTATGCAGTTATAGCACGAGCAACAGAGCTTACAGGCTACTTCTTCCCCAAAGGTGTATTTTAAAGTGTATGACATGGTTTATATTCCACAGGTACATGTATACACTGCTGAGAGACTACTACGACTTGTACAGTCATGTTACACAGTTAGCACAAGCACCACGGACACGATAGTGCTGAGGATGCCAGAGGCAAATGTCTATGATGATTGACATTTGCATATCATGTGGTTTTAGCCAATTTGATGTGTGCTGGGTGGGACAGGCCTCATTATGGGAGGCTCTTTGTCACTGTCACTCTCTTCCACACATCTATGTATGTGTACTTTTGGCCTATTATAGTGTGTTGTCCTTGGATATATGTGTGTATTCCTATCTAATGTGTGCGCAAAGCATGACTGGTGTGTACTGGAAGTGTATGCACTAACATCTGCGACTGTCAGATATGTATGGTCCAATGTTGTTGCCAGACATGGGCTTCATTTCTGTTGTGTGTGAGCATGCCCAGTATGACCTTTCAGTATTTTGTTGTCTGACATGACCGCCATTTCCCTAAGTGTGAGCATGCCCAGTATGACCTTCTGTATTGAATGTGTGAATCCATTCCAAGTAGATTGTACTCCAGTGCAGACTATTGTGCTCTACACCTACAGCTAGCAACTTGTTTCTGTGGGATATCTGTAGATTGATAGACAATATGGGGTCAAAATGGGCAAAGGATAGTGGGTTACTGTAGGTAATTGTGTCTGTACTATTTCTGCTACATGGTCTTGGTGTTAGCAGAGATATTCAGACATATGTACTGTTATACACTGTGATGTTTTATGTCATCAAGTACTGTCAGGTATACATATTTGCTTGCAGTGATGTCCTGGGGAACACAGTGTGAATGCAACTGTGTCCAGTATTGTGGTCAGCAGCCTACATATTCTTGCACAATCATGCCATTCTGGAGGGGAAGCTGCAGACACTTGTTGCTGGGTCTGTGTAAATGATTCAGCACCTTGGTACAGTGGTAGCTGAGGATCCCATGCTTGTACATCAATCAACGTGACAGTATAGCCATATCCTGCTGTGGCCATACCTCACAGCTTTACAAATTCACACAGGTTACCCAGAGGCAGGGATCATAATTCTGGACATTACCCCTTCACATTGTTGTTTACGAGCAGGTTTGTAGTGACCCATTCTTGTGTTTGTAGCCAGAGATAGTATGTGCACATTGCTGAGTTTCGGACTTCACGCACTCCATGCCACCCATACTCCTACCCCCCCCCATTATTCTATCCTCTTCCAAACATTATGCAAACATTATCTGATATGTTCCCTATAGTTATCACCTCATCCCAGCAGTAATTTGGTGTTGGTCCACAGCTCATGCAGTAGGGCATGGTGGACATGTTACTGAGATTTGTCCACATGGCCTTGCATTTGGGTTCTGTGGACTGTGTTATGTTGTTATTTGGGAGTCCGTGACATAACATACATTGGCAGTATGGGTGAGACACAGGTCTTTGGCAGAGGTCTGTAGGCCATTTGGTAGTGATGCAGGCCAGCTGTAGCAGGCCATTGCATTCTATCACTCCTACAGTCCCAGACTGCAATACACTATATTCCCCTGAGGTGAAAGGGTAAGTGTGCAAGGTGTTCATCCCAATACTTTCTGTCATTATTGATCCAGTGGTGTGGATGCTGGCAGGGTGCTGCTTACAGCTAGGGACACACCTGCATGGGACACCTGCTCTGCATGCTGCATTCTTTGGCTATTGCCATACAGAAGTGGGGGTCATATTGTACTCATTCCCAACAGCAGGGATAAGACCGGAGAGGTACCTGTGGGTGGTGGTAGGGTGAGTTGGGTGCTTGTGTGCTATGGACACTACTTGCATCTTACTCACAGATATGCATGGGGCATTCCACTTATGCTAGCTTGTTCAGGGACATCAGCTGTTTCTCAATACTTTAAACCTATGACCTTTGTGGTCTGCCAGTGTTTGGCCAGATAACATCGGTATTCCCTACTACAAGCCCAAATAATGTGCTGCTAACCTGTATGTACAATTCCAATGGTGTGTCCATTTGACAGTTACATATTATACACTGTCTGTCTGGGGTACTTCCCCCTGTGTACTGCTTGTATGTCTGGGCCCACATTCATGCCATGTCCATCTTTCAGATGGTGACACATATTACTTCCAAACTTTTACTATGGCTTACTGTTGGAATGTGATTTGCTGGGAAGCATTGCTTTTGGCACTGAAGTTGTGAGAACATGGCCCTGTCATCAGCAGTACTGGCCAATGGCCACCAGGACAAACCTCACCATGCATACATACTGACCACTCTCACACAATATAAAACACATACCAACCTAACACACACAGCCCTGCATATTGTACACATGATACAATCTATCCTGCTACCTTAGCCAGCTCAGGTAATCTGTGCTCCACTGTTATTATACCTACACATACATGTTACTACATTTCTACATAGGATTGGGGGGGGCACACCTGACTGATACTACTTTTCTACATAGGATTGGGGGGCACACCTGACACTTGTACACATTTGCTATGACTGTACTGGTATTTTAGGAACTCCATTTAATTCTGTATTCTGACCTATCATGCTGACTAGGGGCATATCAGTGTACTACAGATCTTAGGTTTGAGTGACCTACATTTCATTTTATCACTTCTTACCCTTCAGAACTAACATCCTCCTGCCTGACCTGTTGCAGTCTCTCTGTGTAGGTCTGGGGGGATTTTCTCCATAGCCATCAATCAAAGGCCTTAGCACAGCCTTTGTTTGTGTTTGTCTACACCTGTCCTGCTGGCTACGACTGTTGTTGGGTATGTGAGCCTCCCTGACTGGCACGTGTGTGTCATATGGACACACATGTGGCCCAGCACATTTCCTGCAGTGCATTTTGTCACTTTGTCTAGTACTGACTACTATGGTGACACCAGTATTTGTTACAGATCTCATGCTGCCACTATAGGTTTCTACTATCTGCTGGCATCCCACTCAGCCACCCGATTCTCTTGCATGCTCACATCCATACCATAGATGCAAGTAACAACACATACTACTCCATTTGGCAATTGATGGGAAGAGTGACTTACCTTGTGGCTGTGCCAGTATTGAGGATTGTGCTGGAGGGCTGACTATGTCGGACACACATAGTACACTCCCTATACATGGTTAAGCACAGGTAGTGACATGTCTGGCATCCCTTTTACTATATGTACAAGTCAGAGAGAGGTGTCATTCTCTGGGTTCCTACCATGTCAGTGTATGTGCAATGCATTGCCTCTTTGCCATGGCCTGGGCATACTGGGCATGCCTCCTTCTGCTTAGAGGGGCAGGCTCAGATTGTTCCTTCTCTGAGTTACTCTGTACCTGTGCAGGCCTTGGCAATGGTGGGGGGCTGTGTGGCCCTGCCCAGTGCTGTTCCTGCTGCAACTGTTTCTGCAGGATCATATTGTGTAGCATGGCACATATGATGACAATTTGAGTACATGTAGCTGGGGAGTACTGCAAGGCTCCATTGAAGGTGTCCAGGCATCAGAACTGTGACTTGAGCATCCCAAACACATGCTGTATTATGATTCTTGTCTGTGCATGTGCCTCATTATGGAGTTTTTGTTCGGGTATGTGTGCATTTCTGATGGGTGTCATCAGCCACGGCTCCAATGCGTAACCAGCATTCCCCACTAGGTGGCCATAAGGGATGGCCCCATTGGCAACTCTCTGGTACAGCTGCGTCAGATGCCAGATGTGGAGTCATGATAGCTTCCAGGGCAGCCAGCACACACATTCATTATAATGCCCTGGGCATCGCACATGACCTGGCGGTTGATGTAGACCCTACCCCGCTCACTGGGTGGTGCTTTGATGCATATGTGCATGCAGTCTATAACACCCACTATGTCAGGGTATTCTGTTATTTGATGGAAGAAACGCATATTGCTAGCCAACACCTCATGGCTTTTGTGGAAATATATGTGCTCACCGGCATGTGCTGACATAGCATCCAGGAACTGATGGAGTACCCTGGATGCTGATGCCTGTGAGATCCCCATAATATCCCCAGTTGGCCTTTGGAAGGTACCTGTGGCTAGTATTCTTAGGCCTACACATACCTTGGTATCCACTGGGATGGGTTCCCCTCTGTTGGTTTTGTGTGTGAGGTGTGGCCGGCACAGCTCAACAATTTGCTGTAGGAGGTCCCTGTCCACCCTATAGTGCTCAGCTCATGTAGCTCCTTGTAGGTTTCCCTGGGTCTGTACACTCTTCTCCTTCTCCTCACTGTGGGTTGGTCATCAGCATTCTCATCCTCAACACCCTCAGCCTCTTCCACATGTTGATTTCTCGTAGCTGCTGCAGCCCCTATCATTTTGTTGCTTTTGTTTGGTAAAATTTCCCCACTTGTGTACACTGGTGGTGTAGAGTTTGTCAGAATAAATAGAGGGAAAGATGTTTGCATAGTTTATAGTGGTGTACTGGGCTGGGCTGGGCTGCTGCCTGTGTACTTGGCTGATTCTGATACATTTCACCTCCCAGCTATGCTAGTTCTCCTTGATTACCTTCATACTGCTGTTTTCCCTTCCCATTGCCTTCCAGTTTAAGCCCGGGGTTGCGCCACACAAACACAGTGCTCAGATGTGCATGGAGCTGCTATTTCTTGGTTTACTTTTTTTTTTCCTTTAAAACATGGTGTGTGGCGCACACACCCATTTAGGCAATGTAAAGAGTGCAAGGCAACCTCAGACACACACCCTTGCTTAGCTTGGCTAATCTCAGGGCAAACCCAAGCTACAGGGCTACAATAAGCTTACAGTATGCCTGACACACCCCTTTATGATGTCAACTAGCTCTTAGGCTTGCACCATGGCCTTCCTGCATCGATATGGTTGGGTGCAGGCTAGCCATGAAGGGGGATCTAGGATTCAGTATCATTCCCCTCATTTTTACCTGCTAATGCCAAGTTACAAGTCCCACACTGAGCCTTTCCCCTTAGCAACCACTATTCACTGGCCATGTTGTCTTCTGCCTACCATCGAGTATAATGGTAAAATTGTGATTTTGGATAGAATGCTTATTTCAAGTTTTTTTTTTATTTTCGGCCTGATCCCTTTTGCACGCTGCTGCCTTACGCTTAAATAGCCAAAATCAGCTAAAAAAAATTAAAGTTTTTTTTTTTTGCAACTGTTTTACATGCCAATGGCCATATATTTGGCCGTTGTCATGGTTTCCACATTATATACACCCTTTATTTGGAGCTGTCATGGCTCCGTTTTGTAGTTTGCAAAAATGTACTCAGTTACAAACTGAGTACATTTCTGCAGACTACACTAATAAGCAAAACACCAAAAAGAGAAATAAAAAATAATAAGAATAGAAAAACAAAAAAGATATGAAAAGTGTAAAATATAAAAAATGTGTATTTTAAATCCCAAGACCTTGTCCTTTCAAAATGGGGCCTTAGAGAAAGGAGGTTGGCATAATGGTTAAGGTGTTTACCTTGCAAACACAAAGTGCAGGGTTTGATTCTCACATGGGGTAGTTGGCAAGGCTTAAAATGACCCACAAGGGCAGTTAGCCTAGTAATAATCTATGAATCTATGAACCTATTCTAATTCAGCCCACTGCCTTGATCAGCCCTTAATCTAATGATCCACCTCACCTCTCTGGCCTCAGTAAAATTCCTCACATCACCTTCTTGTATACTAGGCTGTATCTTATCAAGAACCAAAAACCAAAAAGTATGTTGCAGACTAGTATTCATAATATGTTTGGATAAAGCATTATTAGTAGCAGATCCACAGCATATACTATATAAATGTCCTTTAGCATCCAGTCTGTTTTGTTAATGTAGAATGCACAACATACTGGACAGTGAGCTAGGTAAAGGACATGAAATGCCATACAGTTAGCACTGACCTTGAAGGTAAATGTCTGTCCAGTATCAGGATGTTCAAAGTAGCCATCGCTATCTATATGGTCACAATAATTACAATTTCCACAGGGTAGGGTTACTCTTTCTTCATCATACACAAGCCCTAAAGATGTATTAGGATAGCATAGAAGCCTCTTCAAATTTTTCTTACTGGTATAACTGAAATAAGGTGTGTCACCAACTATCTTTCTTATCTTGGGGTCAGTATTCAAAATACCCCAATGCTTGTTAATGACTTCAACTATCCTTTTAGAATCACTAGTAAAAAACATATATACAGATGGCCTATTACATGAATCTTAGTTAGACCTCCTTTCATGAATCGAGGTTGCCTGCTCTGAGAAATAGGGTCTGGCTCCCTCATCCCCTGCCCTTTCACAATATTCCTGAAAATGAAAGGGGGGTTCATACTACATCTATGTAGTTAATGTGTTTTTATAGCAGGATTTCCCAAAAATACCAGTATCAAGTACACCATTGATTTCTTGTTTTTGTATTTTTATTTATTATTTCTCATTTTTATTTTTGTTTTGTCTCTACATGTTTTTGCATTGTTATTACATTATTTAGAAAGTGTTTTGTGCTGTTTTCCGATTGGTTGAATGTTAATTGTTGTTGTTATAAGTAAAATTGGTGATGGGGTTTAATATGTTAATGGTCTGACAAAGCTGTGGTGAAAGCGCTTACCTTGTGTTAAAGATGTTTTTACGTACGCCTGGTTTGTGTTTTATTCCATTGGTTTTATTATTCTTTATATTGTAATTGTTACCAACGGTATATTTATCCCGGCTAGTGTACTTTGCTGTCATCTAATATGTTGTTAATTTCCTGTATTATATCCTTTTTCTGCAGTAAGTTTGGGTTTAGGGACCAGTGTATACCCCTTGTTTTCAGGCTTAGTCTTAAACAGTTTTGGAACAGAATGTTTTAAGACAGATGTGCAGAGTTTGGAATGGTATCATTCAATAACACAAGTTTACACAACTTGTACACCTAAACACTTAACTCTAAATCAGACGCTGTAAATGTTCTGCAGCTCATATGTGAGCCATAAAGTGGGTAAGAATTTGGGAGAAGTTAGGTGATTCTGGAATTTACTGAAAGAGTAAAATTTAAGAGAAAAAAATGTATAAAAAGAAAGGTCAGTCCTATGCATGTTACAAGTAAACATTTTTTTATGAGAAAGCCTTAAATATGTATTACAATTACACTGGATGAGTTTTAAAGATAAGGATTTAAAACCCTGTATATATGCAGGGAAAATACTGTGTGATAATACATAAGGAATTATGATGAATATTCAGTAAATAGCTATATTTGAAAATAATTACCTTCTATTATTTGTTGTTACCAATCAATGGCTCACATATGAGCTGCAGAACATTTACAGTGTCTGATTTAGAGTTAAATGTTTCTGTGTGCAAGTTGTGTAAACTTGTGTTATTGAATAATACCATTCCAAACTCTGCTCCAAAACTGTTTAAGACTAACCCTGAAAACTGCAACTTAAGAAAATTAAACACAGTGCAGTGTTACTTCTACATGGAGCCACGCATAACTAATCACAGAATGAACATGACAATATATTTAGAGACAAAGTTTTATCTTGTTTATAATTTTTTTTAAATGTTGACTTTTTTGGTAGTTTGTAAAGCGTGTTATATGTGTCTATTTACCTTTAATGGTAGGGTACCCAATCATGACAAGGATGATTATAATATTTCCTACTCTCCTGGAAAGAGAACTATGCATCTTCATGTACTCTTTGTTATTAGTGAGATGCCGGAATATATGATATTTTAGGACATGCCTTCCTAATCCTTACACTTTTTATTAACACAGTGCTTAGTGTGACATTAATTAACATTGTTTAGATTATTTTGTTTATTTATTTATTTAATCTTAATTAATTCCTCCATGCAGTCACTCATTCACTCTGGTTATTGGGTACTCCTTTAGTCCTACGATGACTATAGACTCTTTTTAATGGGTACCTGAGGTGGATCACCAAACATGCTGTTTCCTGTTTCCCATCTTGGGATTAGTAATTTGTCCAGTGCACTGGGGAAACAATGTTTCACTTTTTGATACTTGCCATGGGGTCTCTATATGCATCTGAGGTACTACTAACTGAAGCAGATTGGAACCTAGATCAACATGTCATGTGAGGGATGGCAGACTCAGGAATGTAGCACACTCCTTATATTCCTGCCCAGTACTGTTCCTGCTGCAACTGTTTCTGCAGGATAATATTGTGTAGCATGGCACATATGATGACAATTTGAGTACATGTAGCTGGGGAGTACAGAGTCTGCAGTGGAAACAAATCCAAGCTGCACTGTTGCCTTCAAACTTATGAAAGGAATCCTTAAAATTCATGTGAGAAAAATGCATACAGTGTATGGGTGAAATAATTTCATATGAGGTTGAATTCTAATTAAATGTTTCTTTTTCCTATACATATAATCTCATTTGCTACACATAAGTACCAAAGAGCCTGCATAATTTATGATTCGCTTAGTCTTCGGTCAAATACAGAAAACAAGGCAGAAAGAGGCACTGATATCTTCAGAGTCATTTTCAGAATAATCCTTCCCTGAGCTTTACAATAGCACTCATAATTAATGGATATTGCAATCAGAATATTAAGTTTGTTTGCATGAATTTTTGACTTTTTGAAAACTGAGAAAAATCATCTAGTTTTCTTCCACTATCCTTTATTTTGGTATGCCCTCACTGTGCTGTATTCCCAACAACTCCCTTCCTCGACTCGCTTTCCCCAGTCTTTTATTTCCCCTTTTGAATATTCTGTTCTTACTTCTGTCCTGATCTGATTTTTATTCTCCCTCTTCTGGCCACATTTCCAGTCTGCGTTCTGAAGGACCCTTCTTCCCATTCAGGGCTTGCATGTTAGTGGTAGCTGCAATGCATTGCTCAGATTTAATGCCTCATTTTTATTTAGTGGCTTGCTGAAGGTCACACAGTAGTCATATTAAGAGTGAAAGATTCAAACCCTCTACCCTTGACAGAGAACGCAGCTCATTGACAGGTCAAAGCTTTAGTCCTCTGAGTTAAATGCCATACTGCTGAATAATAGATTATGGGTCCTCTGGTTATGGACAATACTTCAGTTATAAAAATACACTTTGTAAGATTTGCAACATATTATATTCTCTATCTGTGGCTTATTGCTAACTGTTGCATAGTTAGTCTTGCCCCCGCCTGTGAACTGTGCCTCCATTTTCCCTGTTTGAATGTACTCAGCCATTCACAAATGCAAAACCTTCTGCTTCTTATGTTAGACACTCACCTTTGCAGTACTATGCTATGTCCCTTTGCTATTGTTTTCCTGCCAGTGGTTTGCAGTCTTATATTTTTCCTGACTCTAGAGCTATAACCTGCTGTTTTTCTTCTTTATGAGGTGATTTACTTACTTTGCATAATCCTTTCTAGTTTTCATACAGAGTTTTCTTTACTCCACTCATATATCATTTTAACCTTACTTCTTAGCATTACTGTTTAAGTCTCTCTACCAAGGCCAATTTTGTTTGCAGTTTTCTGCTCCCATAATTTTTCTTTGTCAGGCCCTTCACATAGTACATTTACATTTGCTTAACGACCCTCGGATCATTTGGGACAAGACGGTGGATCACCAAACATGCTGTTTCCTGTTTCCCATCTTGGGATTAGTTTTAATGTTCTGCTTCTGGTGATAGAAGAAGCAAAGGAGCATTGCATCCAATTTGAGGGAAGCTGTGGTGAGACCAGCACTAACAGGAACCAGGCAGTAGCCATTCATGCGACTCCCCTCTTTTCATCTTTCTTGACAAGCCAATACTTTGTTTTCAGAGCACTGCTTGATTTATTTCTAACTTCAGAATATCTGCCTAAATACTAAATCATCAGGGTTTACTTATTAGTTTACTCTCAAGTGTTTGGCAGTAACCTGTATAGCCATAGACACCTTGAGTTGACATTTTTCCTGTAAAAGCACCATTAAAATTTCACCACTAAATAGTTATATACAGGACAATTAGTTTGCAGTGACAAGCACTTCCCCAGGGTTGCAAATCAGATAATTCTGACATTGCTTTATATCCTCTCTCTCTCTCCAGCTGTCTAATCAATAAAAAAGGGTCAGTTGCCACGAATATGAACTTTCCGACTATCTGCATTACCAACTTGGTGGATATGGGCATCCTGTGGCAATGTAGAAATTGCCTCATGTTTACAGACAACCAGTTCATTTTTAAACAAATTGATAAGGTATGCAAGTGATTTATTTACACAATGTCACTGGAGACAAAGCTCTCACATAAAAGTACTTGTAATGTCAATAAGGTTGTCAACAGTACACATGCTGCACCCATCACACATTACAAAGCAGACATACAGACCCACATATGCTAAGGCACTTAAATGTAACCTTCCTAAACCCCAGAGACCTCCTAGATGAAGTACACATAACAAATATCCTGAGCATCCCAGAATGCAGTCTTTCAAAACAATTCCCACATCAGCAACAACATCCAGCCTGGAGGGAAGGACACATAATACTTCCTCTGTAGAACACAATACATAGAGTAGCTCATGCACCAGTGTCTCACCTGTCAAGCCCTTAAGGCAAAACACAAAACCTAACGTATTAGTCATTGGTGATTCCATTGTGAGACACATGTCCCTTTTATCAGGCTGGATAAGGAAAACATCACAGTCAGCTGTCTGTCAGGTGCCATGATCTACCATATCACATATGCACTCACGTCTCTCAACAACAGGTACTGTTATGCCTCTGTCATAGTCCATGTTGGTGTGAATGACTTGCGATGTACCTGCCTGGACTATATGAAGGCAGGCATGACTGAGCTCTCTCAGATTATGTCTTCAGAAGGTATGTCCCTAGCCTTAAGCAGCATTTTATATTCACTTAGGATAATGCCTCAATATAAACAGAAAATGGTTGACTTCAATAATTCACTTAGTTTCTGTTGTCATTCTAAGGGGATCCAGTATCTGTCAGCCTGAGATGATATGATCGACAGACCTCAATACTTTGCCAAAGATGGTCTTCTGTCACCCTTAAGATTTCAGCTACTAGCTAAGGCTCTTCCCACCCCCATAGTGCCTGTTTTAGGTAATGTCTCAAGTACAAAATTCCTGATGTAATAACTCCATATAAAAGCAACCTCAAGGTTATGCTGCCAAATGCTAGGAGTCTTAACATGAAACTGCACTCACTGGAAGCAGTTCTCACCTTGAAAGATGCAGACATCTGTGCAGTCATGCAGACCTGGTTCAAGGCTGTGGAGAGCACCACAGCCATACTGGTTTACACCTCATTCCACATGTTCAGACCACAAACAGAAGGCATGAAAACGAAAGGAGGTAGTGTATCAATACTCATCAAAGATAAATACACCACCAGATTGGTTAAACAGTATGATTCCCTGGAGATACTTCAGCTGCAATTAACTGTTGGTAGGACAACTATTCAAGTCATTGCCAGCTACAGGACTCCCTCCATGAATCGGGACACCCACTCTGCCTATTTGTATCTACTTGATTCTATCAAGATACATCCTAACACCATGGTTTTGGGTGACATTAACTACCCATCCATTGACTGGGTAAATTATTCGTGCTCAAACTCACTTGCCCAAAGGTTTCTCAACTTCATTAACCCCAATACCCTGGACCAGCTGGTTGACACCCCCACAAGGGGTGCCAACATCAAGGATTTGGTGCTTACCAATATGAGGGACCACTGTAGCACCCCCACTGTGAGGTTTCCCCTGGTGAGATCTGACCACAAATCAGTCTCATTTGGAGTAAATATCTCACCTGATGCCCCGCACAGCAACAACTAAACTAAAATTCTTCTCCAAAGCAGATTATAACCTCTTACAGGATGATATAAATAGCTTTACTGCACCTCCCCTCAGATGGAACTGGCAACTATGCTGAGCTCTACACCAATGCTTTTTTACCTGTATAACTGCATTGACTTGGCCATACCTGATAGGACCAAAACAATTCCACAAGGAAGAGCAAACCTGCCTGGTGGACAACTGCCATTAACAAGCTTTAGAAAAAAAGGAAGAGATTGCTGTCTAATAGTAAGAGGGGGTGAGCCCTAAACTAGAAAAATGACCCTCCTCAGCTTAAACAAGCAGATAAGACTTCATGTAAAGTCCTCCAAAGCAAACTACAAATCCAAATTAGCTTCCTTAACTAAGGATGACCATAAGGCATGCTTTAGTTACATCAGTAACCTAAAAGGAAAGGTCCAGATTTGTGCCAAACTGGTAGCTAATGATACCACATATAATGAGCCTGTGGACATAGTTAACCTGTTGGTTGACAGGTTCTGTGAAAACATTACTCCCCTCTCCTCACCACACGTACCCCATGATATCCCTACAACCTGTCCCCTACCTTGTATCTCAAAAGAGCAGGTTGTAAATGCCCTCTCTAAGGCCAAAAACACAGCATCTAAGGGGCCCGATAACATCCCAAGCTGCGTCCTACATGGGGTCCAACAAGAATTAACAACACCATTGGGTACTCTTTTCAATCATAGTCTAAGCACCGGCTTCATTTCAGCTGAAAGGAAAACAGCCACCATTATCCCCTTCATAAAGGTGGTCCACAGACCTATTAGCCTGACTAGCCTTATCTGCAAGGCCATGGAGTGAGTCATCATGGACCTTATCAACAAAGATATAGGTAATCTCCAAACACTTGAACTACTCAGTTTGGATTTGTCAAAGGGAGATCATGCCTGTTAAACCTGGTGGACTTCTTCAAGACAGTTACCAAGGCCCTGGTGGACTTCTTCAAGACAGTCACCAAGGTCCTGGATGAGGGGAAATCTGAGCATACAGCCTACCTAGACTTAGCTAAGGCTTTTGATGCTATCCCCTACTCAGGCATCAATGACAAACTCACCCAGCTAGGTATCAACCCTTATATAGTTAGATGGGTTTCCACCTAGTTCACTGATATAACCCATATAGTCAAAATTGGGGAATCCACCTCCAACAGACCTGTTACCAGTGGTGTTCCACAGGGATCAGTCATGAGAACTCTACTGTTTGGAATCTATTTCTCTGAAGTACAAGCAAAAACTAAAGGTTGATGGCTGACAGCGTTTGCTGATTTCTGCAAACTGGGAGCGGTCATAGAATCTCCAAATGATATTAACATCCTACAAGAGGGTCTTAAATAAATAATTGGTACCAAAGTCATGGCCTTAAACTCAGTGCAAAAAAATGTATTATCATATCTTTCAGTACGAGCGATGTTCCTGCTATCACATCAATAGCAATACCCTAAGTATGTACTCAGTGGTGAAAGACCTAGGCCCGCAGGTTGACAGCAGTCTTAGCTTTGACCACCATGTCTCCACTGTGGTAAGAAGGGCATTCTATATTGCTCATCTCATAAGTAAGGGCATTGACTCCAGAAAAAAAAAGAAGTTATAATCTCCCTGTACTCTTCCCTCATTAGGCCAATAATTGAGTACATCTCTTTGGTATGTACCCATCCAACATCCCAAGCACCTGCAGCAATTGGAGAGACTTTTTTTCTGGAGGCAATATCCAAGCACCTGGGCAATATACTCTCTAAACATTCAAAGCCTAACCAACGAAGTCAACAATTTCCATGTCTGGATAATGCATGCAAACCCTCACATCCTTTCCTTATCTGAAACCTGGCTTAAGCCACATATCACTAACAATGAAATTCTCCCACCAGGCTATAATATCTATCACTCTGATAGATTCTCAAAAAAAGGGGGTGGTGTAGCCATCCTCCACTTCAATAACCTCAGTCTCTCACCTTTCCCCACACCCATCCCTGACTTTCACCCAGCTGAACTCATCATCACTAATTGCCACCTTAACCCTCACAAAAAGTTTCCCTCCTGGAAACAATTCATCCACTTTAGAGACTATCTTATCCTGGATTTCCCAAATATTCCCTATGAAACCCTCATCTTAGGTGATGTTAACTTAGATTGCTCTAAACTTAAAACTGACTCTCCACAACTCAGCATCAACCTGCATGGCTTCCATCAACTGTATCTTTGCCCATCTCCCCCAATAAAACTCATCTTCTGGCTCCATAATTGACTGGATACTCACCAATTCCGCTCACCACTACCACAACCTAACTACCCTACCAGACCAAGCTAACAACCACCACCACACCTCAGTTCTTAGATACACCATCAGTTACTAGGTTCAATAGCATCTTCCTGAGTACCCTGAACTCTCTTGCTCCCTCTAGGAAGGTTAGAATAAAACCCAAATATGCTCCCTGGTTCTCAAAAGAAACTAATCCCTTATACTATAGAGACAGAGCTTGGAAAGCCTAGATCAAAACAAAGGAATCATCACTGCTACATAATTATAGACATCTCATAAATCTTACAAAAAACAAACCAATAATGACAAAAAGTCCTTTTATAACTCTGCCCTATTCAATAACAAATCCAACCCTCACAAGTTCTGGTATACTATTAACAAAATTCTCTCTTCAGGCTGTTCCTCAGCTCCCTGCCCCTACTCAAATACATCTCCTTTGGACACTGCTACTGTTCTCAATAAACACTTTATTGAAACCATTCAAACACTCATACCTTCCAACTGTAACACAACTTCTCTGCCTACCCCTCTCAATCCTTCTAACAAACAGCTATTCTCTTTACATCCGGTTCCTACTTCCTACATCAGATCTCTTCTTCACAACTATATGAAGAAAGACACCATGGAGCTCTAGGAATATGTACTCCAGGCTGATATGAGCTTAGCATTAAGCAGCATTTTACTATCTCAGAGAATGATGTCACAATATGAACAAAAGATGACTGACTTTAATAATTGGCTTAGTTTCTGATGTCATTCTAAGGGGGTGCAATATTTGTCAGCTTGCAAAGAGATGGTCAACAGACCGCACTGCTTTGCCAGAGATGGTCTGTATCTCTCCCCTCTAGGCTTTTGAATATTAACTAAAACATTGTCTTCCCCCATAATGCCTTTGTAGGCAATGCCAAGCTGAAACTACTTCAGACATAGCAGATCAGAAACTTGAAAATCTAAAAGTATTACTGCTCAGTGCTAGGAGTGTAAACAAGAAATCCGCACTCTCTAGAAGCTCTCTTCCCCCTAGAGAATACTGACATCTGTGCAGTCACTGAGACATGGAGAGCACACAGACAGTGAACGTTATAATGCCTTCTGTACATTTAGACCGGCTACTGCACAGACAGGGACTAAACATGGAGGTGTCTTGATTTACATCAAAAATAAATATACTTCAAGGCTGGTCAAGATGCACTTGAGCTTCTCCATGTTCAAATCACTATAAGCAAAATTGAATACCACTTCCTTGCAAGCTATAGGTCTCCCTCTATGACCCAGGAAACCCATACCATGTATTTAAAATTATTGGAAACACTCACCATCCAACCCAATACCATATTCTTGGGTATTTTAATTATCCCACTATTAACTGGGAATCAAACTTAGCACCAAACGTACAGGCACAGACATACCTGGACTTGTTAACACAAACTCCCTGGACTAGATTGTAAATACACCAACCAGGGGTGCAACCATAGTGGATCTGGTTCTCACTTATATGAGGGAGTGCTGCACACCCCTAGTGTAATGTCTTCCTTGGTAAGGTCAGACCACAACATGGTCTACTTTGAAGTAAAAACTTGGACCCCCAGCTAACCCAGGAATATTCAGGGACTACTCTAAGGCAAAATTCCTGCAATTAATGATAACCCTGCAAAATTTCAAGTTCCCATAAACCCCCAGAATACAGCTGCCTATGCAGAACTGTTCAAAGAAACCTTATAAAAGCATGTTAATAGCTGCAAAGAGGCAGCTGTACCCACCAGGAAGAAGTATGGAACTAACTCAAAAAACAAGCCACCCTGGTGGAATCACAAATTTGGGTCTATATTACAAGATCGAATAACTAAAGATCGATCTTGTAATATCGAAATCTAAAAATCTCGAACGGCTGATTTAACCCAGGGAAACACTTCCTTTAGCTGCATGAAAAAAAACTTTAAATCCCAAATCAAGTGGGGCTCCCCCCCAGCTAAATATACCAACTCTGAGATTGCTCCAAATTGGAGAAAAGGGCATAATCCACATAACGGCCAAGGGAAGTGTTTCTCTGGGTTAAATCGGCAGTTCAAGACTTTTAGATTTCGATATTACAAGATCAATCTTTAGTTATTCGATTAACTAAAGTTTCGATCTTGTAACATAGACCCACAAATTCAATAGTCTGTATAACAGAAGGAAGAAAATCATGGTACCCAGCAGGATGAAGGCACTCTCAAACTAAACAAACAACTCAGAGGACAAATAAAGTCTACCAAAAGCAAATCTGAGATAAATTTGGCCTCCCAGACCAAGGACAACCACAAGGTATTCTTTATCTATGTCCGCAACTTCAAGGGCAATACACAATTGTGTGAACAGCTCATTTTAAGTGGAACCATCTATATTGAGCCAGAAGATATACCAAACCTACTGGCCAACAAATTCACCTCCAACTTTACCCCTCTCTCCCCCTCAATGTTTTCACTGGAAATACCATCAATTATAACTCTCCCTGTTATCGCTAGGGAACAGGTCCTTAATGCTCTCTCTAAGGTTAAGAATACTGCATCAATTAGCAGGATATCCCAGGATGCCTTCTAATGGCATGAAACATGACCTATCAGGCCCACTGGAATTGCTATTTAATTGTAGCTTGCAAACAGGCTTCATGCTTCATGAATGGAGAAGAGAAGCAGTCATCTCTCTGCACAAAGGTGAGCCATCTAGAGACCCTGGAAAGTACAGACCCATAAGTCTCACTAGTCTCATATGCAAAGCAATGGAAATTATTATCATGAAAATGATCAATAATGATATAGTAAACCTCCAGACACTGGAATCATGACTTC